>NC_060139.1:849631747-850231747 GCF_021461385.2 Schistocerca piceifrons
CAACCATTAACAATGCTATTAACATTTTTATAAACACTTACAGATTGCAAAATCTCATCTTTTACCCCTTATATATCCTTTGAGATCATGATTATATTTGATAATCATGATGGATGACAAAAAAAACATGGTAATGATAGAAAATGTCAAGGATAAAACATGAAAAAACAACTGAGGAATTCAAGAATTATGTAAGTAGTAAAGACTGGAAGGAATTACACAATACAAATGGTTTTAAATGGAAAATATATTAATTAGTCTGCTACTGTGAAACTTGTTACCCGAAAAGATAAGTATTTGCACAATCTTGGAGATGCTGTGCCCTCTACATTTGGCACCCAAAAACTGTCCAGGATCCAAAGTGCTGATATAGCACATCTCCCCACCCAGATTCGTATAACTCGGCAGCAGTAATGACAATAATCTCCCGAGTATCCAAGTCTGCTTTAATCAGCTTGCAGATTATTTGTGCATAGTTCAGCAATTTTTCAAAAAATTAAAAATGAAGCCTTATTTCAATAATTAGAAAAAAAAATTCTGTTTGGAATACAAATTTCTGGTTGTTATAACATCCACAGTGACACCTATGAACTTGGATGTGATCAAAAGATAACATGAAATGTGTGTTCGGTAGAGAATGTGAGCATAGATAAAAAAAAACTGAGAAACCCATTATTGTGCACATCAAGGCATTGAAGTGCTTTACTGTTATTAGAGAATGCAGGACAAAATCCATTTCACTAAACCAATGTTTCAACTCTCCAAAATATGGGAACTACAGTTAAGGAAAAAGTAGATGAAAAAAATACTTTTGATCATGTTGAGCTCACATCTGACATTAGCCTTAATGATTAATGATAATCACCTCATTTGTATTTGTACACACTTATTGTGTTATGGTCGGTTTTGTTTCTTTGAACATCGTCAGCAAAACTCAGAAACCTGAAGATGTTCAAATAATAAATGAGTAACAATATAGCTGATATGGTTTTCATTAATCTTTAACATAAATGAAAAAATAAGCAGAAAGTGAACTGAAGATAAGTGACACAAAACAAATTGTGTAATTGTATAAATAAGTTGTCAGTTTCCAGCGGGTAATGTGCAGCTAATGTAGAATGTTTCATTAACACAATAAATAGCAGTTTTGTGTATTACAGATGATCTATGTTTCTTGGTTATCTGGGCTCTGCATTAACCTAGATAATTGGGACTTTGGTGCACAGCAGGCCATTAAAATGCTGCCTCAGGGCAAAGGCAACCAGGACCGCTCATGAGCTCGCCTGTGAGCAGGTGCAGATAGCATAGGATACTCATCATGCTAGTCCTATTGCAAGTGCTCTACACATGCAAGAGCCACTTGGCCATTTCTCATGCACAGCTTCTCGGCCAGTGCAGTATGACTGCGTAGGCTACAGCTCAGCTGCCAGACTGCCCACACATCAGCCATTTCCCACTGCTGATTGTGAGTGCCTGACTTCCTATGGGACAATACTCTACTGACTGTGACACCAGAAGTGCTCTATATCTTCAATGCAGTAGCCAGTAGCTATCTCTACAACTGTTCATAAGCATGTATTTAATTCTAGGTCATCAGAATACTGAAACGTGTTTTAACTGGTAAAAAACTTTAGCAGTGAACACAGTCTAAGGGAGGGGGAGGGGGGGGGGGGGGAAGAGAGAAAGAGAGAGAGAGAGAGAGAGAGAGAGAGAGAGAGAGAGAGAGAGAGAGAGGAGCTTTTAAACGAAAATAATGAGTTGATTGCAGATGGCTCCCAAGCTGCAGACTATTTTTATACTTCACCAATTATCAGATAATTTAGGATTGGATAGTGTCTTAGTGGATGGCCTACACTTGTATGTTCTAAGAAAGAATTCCAAAAGTTTGATAAAATTTGAGTATATCTAGTATTAATGTCATCAGCAGTAAAAAAAATCACCTCTAATTATTTACAATGAAATATAAAATAAGCTAAAGTTGTTCATCTTCACATAGTAATATACAACACCGCTTATGCAATATTTCACAACAGACATAAATACTTTACATCAACCCATTTTACAGGAAATGAGATACAATGGCAAAAGTTACTGACCTCCTGCTATCAGCATTAACAAAAATGAAAATGGTATGTATAAATACTGAATATGACCTCACTCAGTACAAAACAACAACATTAGTACCATTTTACATCAAAAAAGCTTTTGAGCACTACTTTTCTAACAAAAGAACTCACAGTCACACACACACACACACACACACACACACACACACACATGTAACACTCATACATTCACATGGCCATGGTAACTGATTAATTATTGATACTTGATCACTGAAAGCAATTAATTGAGCTGATGGAGGTGGGGAGGGGTTAGGGAAGGACACAAGGAAAGGGTAGCAGGAAAGAGGTGGGTCTTTGGACAAATGACTCCATCTCCGCACAACAACATAAAAATACTGCAGAGAGTAGAGCAAAGAGAGATGTAGGAAGAAGGAGAATAGCAAAAGAGGGGGGAAGAATGAGAGAAACAGAGAAAGGTGAAGATGAAGAAGGATAAAAGGAAGGTAGAGAGGTCGAAAAGAGGGAGAGAGGACAGGTGGAGAGAGAGAGAGAGAGACAGAGAGAGACAGAGAGAGAGAGAGAGAGAGAGAGACTGCCCACATTCGGAGAGGGGGAGGGGGAAGAGTGATGGGAGAATGGCATTGCATGTCTGGATGCAGAAGGACTGATGTGGACAAAAGAGAGAAGGGAAAAGGAAAGGATGAGGCAGTAGAACAGGTTAGCTGAGTTAGAGAAACTTGTGCTGAAAAGGAGTATCCAGATGGCCCAAATGGTGGTGTAGGGCCACACATGGGAAGCAAGCTCTTCTGGATCCAAAAGCAATCAAACACTTGCCAAATGACATTAAATGACTATCTAAGTTGTCATGGACATTATGAGATCAGAGGAAAAAGTGGCCACAGTGAGGAAGACATTCAAGTGAAGCCCTTCAAAATCAATAAGGCAGGCTGAAAAAGTGACTGAGATTACATGCTATGCTGTGCATGCAGTTCTCCACAAAGAGTAACATTACGGACTGTGAAAGCTGCGTATATATCAAATGTTGTATCCAGATGACTGCAATAGCGAGAATTTGTGAAGGGATGCTCACATGGCATGAAGATCTGCTAGACCTGTTGGAAAAAATTATGTGGTGTGATGAAGCTTTGTTTCATGTAGGAGTTTCCATTAAGTGTCATGGTAATTGGTGAGTGGAAGATGGTCCCAAAGAGGCATTTGGAAAAAATGCAGCAGGGCAAGGCAAAAGTAACTGTTTGCATTAGATTAACTTCTCCCCACATTAGTAGACTCTATCTGTTGGGACATACTATGAATGCTGCAAGATACCCGCAAAAGTTAGAAAACTTTTTAAGGTCTACACTTTTTGAATGGGGCAAGTCCCACGAACTGTTATTAATGTAAGTTGGATCTCCCTCTCATAAAACCTTGCCCATAAGACGATGCCTTGATCGAATGCTTCAAAGGATGCTAGAAACGTCAAGGATGTCCCACAGTATGGTCACCTCACTCCAAGTGATTTCTTTCTATGGGCTAAGGAAGAAGTTTATAAGCAAGCCACAAATTCTTGGTGAACTTGAGAAGAAGATCCATGACATCATAGTTGGTGTTTGTGTTGAATTCTTGAGGAAGGTCACAGCAAATGTACCTGTTCATTTAAGACAATGTCTAGAAAATACTGGAGCACATACAGAGTTGTAACTTTTGGAATGATAACGGTATACAATAAACTCCATGTGAACAAAAAACTGAGTTTATATCTATAATATTTTAGGAGGAAAAATATTAAAAAAGGTAAGTAACTTTCTAAGCATCCTGCACTAGGGTGAGACCCTGGATATGCTTTTGTAAAGGCTAGTTTTTCCTTATTGTAACAGATATGAATAAATCGCCAATTCTTTCTTTACTGTTGATCAGGATCTAAGAGGACTCCAATGCTGATACTTGGTGATTCTGCTCAACATTTTAACTACAACAGCTGAAATGTGCTCATTGTAATGCAGATTTATCACAATTTTATGCCAAAGTATCTCATAAAGCTCATTGTGATAAATTTGGATTATGCAGCTTGTATCTTACGACATAATTACTTTTTTATGCTAATTTTTCTCCTGATTATCCAAATAGTTACAGACTTAGAAAAGATTAAAGAATATTCAAAATATGTATTCATCAGTTTTGTCTGATTTTCAAAAGGCTATATCCAAAATGGATCCTCTCATATTTGCTTTCTTTCCCTTTTTTTGCACCATTGAAAAGTGAAAAGAGCTCATTTTGTTTGGTTAGAAAAAAGGTTTGTTTCATTTTTTAGGCAAAACCAGTCCATGATAACAAAGAAGTTTAAAAGCATACTTTGACTGCTATTAGCAGTGCAGATTGTGCAGGGTTCTTAAATATGCACATTTGAAAAGGATGTACAATCTGTTACTAGTCGTATTTCATTTTTTTGAAATAAAAGTTAATTTTCTCAGCCATTGAGTTTTGGAAGATAGTTTGTATGTTCATTTAGATTGTTTCTCACTGTTCTGGAATGCACTGTAACACCTTTCACCATCTATGAATGTGCAATTTCTTTCAAGGAGATATATCCAGCATTTTTACATTCCACAGTTGAAAACAAAATCAAGTGGAAGAGAGAATGAAACTGTAGCTTGGTGGATGTTCAATGCTACATTTAAGTGCAGTATAGCATTGGTTTTGGAACTAATTCTGCTTATCACCTGACAACATTTTATGGTACTTTTGAGACACCGAACTCCTGTATCACTTCTTTTGTAGTCCAACTTTGGGGTGATAATATCTAAATCTGCAATTTCTCTCACTGCTTTGACAACTGCAACTTTTCTGTTCTTTAACTATAAGCCTATGATCTAAGCAGTCAGGACATGCCTTATTTGTGCTGTATGTTTGAAAATCTTGTAGATCAAAACCCCCAGTAGCATGCAATTGTTTCTTGAATTTCTCTAATCTTTCTTTTTGCATAATATGGCAGCTCTCATTGACACATGTAGAGATTTTAGAGGAGAGATTCTGATGGATGTGCTTCTTCTGCTTTATCTTCTGACTGTGATGAACCTGGCCTTCCCCCCCCCCCCCCCCCCCCCTTGTTTTTGCTGCAAATTGTTTTTGACATGTTGGGCAAATTTTCTGACCAGGTTTAATATTGATCTTTGTCATCACTTTCAACTGATAAGTTATTATCAAAGTAACAACCAATAATCCTTTTTCACAGAATGGTTCTTTAGGATTACAGCAGAATTTCTGTAGACATTCATACTTATCCAAAAATGCTTTGTGATGAAAGCATATTTTGGCATTTTCACTAATACAAAATCCACTTCTTTGGTTAAGTAATTTTTTGCTGTTGTGCAGATAAATTCTTTGATTTCTTTCGGAGCCTTTTGGTTATGTAAATGTTTTTAGGTGATATGCAGAATAATCCGCAAAATCAATGCCACACTGCATTGAAATGCTGCCTTGGAATCATCCATCTGTCTACAGTTTGATTCCTATTTCCACTTGACTGTTTTCAACTGGTGAGTGTAAAAATGCTGGCTACGTCTTCCTGAAAAGAAACTGAGGTTCATAGATGGTGAAAAGTGTTGTGATGAATTCCAAAATAGCGAGAAACAATCTAAATGAACAGATAAACAATTCTAAAATAAAAGATTGAGCAAATGAATGCTTATATCACGAAAATCAAAGACAATTACTAACAGATTTTACATCACTTTCAAATGTGCATATTCAAAAATTCCGCACAGTCGGCATTCCTAATAGCAGTCAAAGATGTTTTTAAACTTCTTTATTATCACTGGACTGGTTTGTCTCAAAACTGAAGCAAATTTTACCAGACCTCTTCAATGATTCAAGGAAAAATCAAACCTGAGAGGATCCTTTTGAGATACAGCCTTTCGAAAATTTGACAAAACTGAGAAATTCGCTTTTTGAACTGAATTTAATCTTGGATAAACCTGTAACTATTCGGATAATCAACAGAAACGTTAGCATTAAAAAGTCATTCTGTCATAAGATACATGCTGCCAAAATGCAATGCAAATATTTCACGGCAAGAATTATGAGCTACATTGACAGTGAATTGTAATAAATCTGCTGTACACTGGGAATTTGTTCAGCTACTGGCCTGTTACACCTAAAAAGTTGAGCACAATCACTATGTTTCAGCATGGGAGTCCCATTAGAGATCATGACCAACAGTAAATCAAACTGGCTGAGTTATTCATATCAGCTGCAATATTGAAAAACTAGGCTTTGCAAAACATGTCTAGTGGCTCCACCACGTTACTTGTTGAGCCTTAATTTGATGTAGTTTCATGTAAGACCTGGAAAATTTCATCAATATTGGAGAGGGTTGACCAGAGACCTTGTTAAAATTTAGGCCACTTGACATGAAATGACCCTATACCTAACTATGATAATGACATTCCAGAATTTATTCCAAAGTACGCATGGAAAGTCATTCAAGATGTGAAGGAAGGGAAGGCATCGTATGATGGTTGTGTTTCAATATAAATGATTAAAGCTGGCAAAAGTTACAGAAAAGGACACTGCAAAATTATTTAAAGAATGATAGAGGAAGAAAATTCTTCACAAACAGGACAACCCTGTAATTACTCTCCTTCATAAGAAAGGAAAAAGACAGAACATAAGAAAAACTATTGCCCTATCTGTCCCCTACACATTAGATACTAGAAAAACGAAATGAAGTCCCATGCTTCTTTACAGAGCGTAGAGGACGATGCGGGAGACCCGCACCGGTCGTTTGCCGTTGCCTTCCTCCGACCGTAGTGGGGATGAATGATGATGATGAAGACGACACAACACCCAGTCATCTCGAGGCAGGAAAAATCCCTGACCCCGCCGGGAATCGAACCCGGGACCCCGTGCTCGGGTAGCGCGAGACCACAAGGGCGGACAGATACTAGATAATCACCCAAATTATCACCAAGAACATAGAAAAAAGGTGTGAGATTTTGATAAGGCGCAAGAACAAACTGTCTTTAGTAGTGCAAGTAGAACAATTTACCCTTTCCTAATCACGAATGAATCCCTTTCCTAATCACGAATGAATAATGAGTAAGAATTGCCATTAAGTATGGGACTCATTGACTTTGAGAAAGCTTTTGATTCACTCTCAACATAAATCTGTGTTGACATCTGTTCATAAATAAGGCCTATCTTAGTAAAGAGAAAAAGATACACAACAATGCTAGATCTTCCATTAGACTCCCTAAAAAGAGAATATGAAGAAGGAATGTGTGTTAATGTAACGTATCTAAAGCACCTTCATTTTACGTAAATCACTGTATGGTTTGTTTCAAATGCAGATAAACTTCGACAACAAACTGAAGCACTGAATAACTTAAATCAATGTTTAATGATAATTTTGAAATGTTATTGTGACATACAGGCTTTCAATGGTAAAACATGAAATCTGAGGTGTGGTTAGTGATGTAACAGAACAGGACTTTTATTGAGGTAAATGCATCATAGATGGATCAAGGAGGTTCTTTTCTGAATTTCACAAGATAAGAAAAGACTGATATGGAGTACTGGTGGAAAGTGTGTAGATGGCATTAGAAGTCAGCAACATGGCTAAAAATTGTAATGCTTGGAACAGCTTAGCAGAGGTCATTATCTAGCAGAGGCTGTGAAATGGGTGATGAAATTATCACCACTAAGAATATTTTGTGATGCAACTAAGGTGTATGAGTGCGTATCATAAAAAAACTTACAATATAATGGCACAATAAAAAGATCCACACAATCAAAGCTTTTGGCCATTAAGGCCTTTGTCAGCAGTAGACCCACACACACACACACACACACACACACAACACGCACGCACGCACGCACGCGCGCGCACACACACACACACATACACACACACACACACACACACACACACACACACACACACGTAAACACAACTTGCACACATGCCTGCAGTCTCCGAGAGCTGAAATCACACTGCAAACAGTAGCATCAGTGCATGATGGGAGTGGCGACTGGGAGGGGGTAAGGAGGAGGTTGTGGCGGAGAGGGGGAGGGATAGTATGACGGGAGGGCAGACAGTGAAGTGTTGCAGTTTAGATGGAGGGTAGGAGAGAAGGTGCGGAGGGGGCAGGGGGTAAGTAGCGGAAAGGAGAGAAATAAAAAGAAATTAAAAGACTGGATGTGGCGGTGAAATGACGGCTGTGTAGTGCTGGAATGGGAACTGGGAGGAGGCTGGATGGGTGAGGACAGTGACTAATGAAGGTTGAGGCCAGGAGGGTTACGGGAACGTAGGATGTATTGCAGGGAAAGTTTCCACCTGCACAATTCAGAAAAACTGGTGTTGGTGGGAAGGATCCATATGGCACAGGCTGTGAAGCAGTCATTGAGATGAGGGATATCATGTTTGGCAGCGTGTTCAGCAACAGGGTGGTCCACTTGCTTTTTGGCCACAGTTTGTCAGTGGCTGCTCATGCAGACAGACAGTTTGTTGGTTGTCATGCCTACATAGAATGCAGCACAGAGGTTGCAGCTTAGCTTGTAAATCACATGACTGGTTTCACAGGTAGCCCTGCCTTTGATGGGATAGGTGATGTTAGTGACCAGACTGGAGTAGGTGGTGGTAGGAGGATGTATGGGACAGGTCTTGCATCTAGGTCTATTACAGGAGTATGAGACATGAGGTAAGGGATTGGGAACAGGGCTTGTATAAGGATGGACGAGTATATTGTGTAGGTTCGGTGGACGGCGGAATACCACGGTAGGAGGGGTGGGAAGGATAATGGGCAGGACATTTCTCATTTCAGGGCACGACGAGAGGTAATCGAAACCCTGGTGGAGAATGTAATTCAGTTGCTCCAGTCCCGGATGGTACAAGGGGAATGCTCCTTTGTGGCCAGACTGTGGGACTTTGGGAGGTGGTGGGAGACTGCGAAGATAAGGCATGGGAGATTTGTTTTTGAACAAGGATGGGAGGATAATTACAGTCAGTGAAGGCTTCAGTGGGACCCTCGGTATATTTTGAGAGTGACTGCTCGTCACTGCAGATGCGACAACCACGGGTGGTTATGCTGCGCCTATCGTGACTCAGCATCTCCGCTATATGGTGAGTAGCAACTTTCCTTCTCTTGTATTGTTACATTTCATCCTGGATTTTCCATTGTTTGATTACAATATATTGGAATAGACAAATCAGATTTTTGGGGGAAAAAAAAACATTTATCTCCAATATTATTTTGTTACACAAACCTTCTCTCGAATGACACAGTTCTTCATAACACTGCCGGAGCTTCAATGCCAAATTACATCTGTAAGCTTCAACATCTGGGTGTGGGTGAGGTATAACAATTGGAGGTCTTTCATAAATAACAGCATTTGTTGGAACCTCTAGATCCCATGGTCCACTGGAAATATAAAATAATTCAAATAAACATTCCTTGCAAGTTCACATGTGGATATATGGCTGTTACCAGACTTACGCTAAAATGAACTTCTTCATAACCGGACTCCCCACAGCTTCTTCTGATGCTCTCCTCTTAATTGCAACCACTGCTGGCGGACCATTTACCATTGGAGGTGGTGGATTACATATTCCCAAAGGATCCGTAATTGGATCAAACTGCATAACAATAAGTGCATGTTAATAGCACAACAATTGAATCACCTCTTACAATTCTAGAAAACTACCAAAGAATCCAAAAAAATCCTTACTTTAAGGCTAACACCACAAAATAAAAGAAATGATTAAGGGGAAGTTGGTAAAATGGAATAAGATCTATATGGTAATTCTTCACAATAACACAACATTTATTTCACAATGAAATTCTTGCATGGTTGATGTTCTGCACCTTGTAAGTGTGCATTAAAAGACATCTTGCTGTATGTGGTGAGTTACATTTAAAAATAGTTAAATGCCAGATCACACTGATGATGGGGTATATGCCCAGCTCATGATGTACAACAAGATGTCTTTTAACAAATTAATTTCACTCTCAACTTCTCTTTGGAGATTCACATTCACAAGGACATAAGTACTGCTTTTGATTAAGAAAGAATTACAAAAAGAAAAGAATTTTGCTCATTAAATAATGCTCATGGAGTACAAGGGCAGTTAAAAAAAAATGTAATTAACTGTTGGTGGGTTACTGACAATTTTTATATGGGGGAAGTAAATGGAATGATCTTTTCACCTGTGATCTGAATTATTATCTTTGGTGGATGTTTGCAAGATTTATGCCCAAAGAACTCTTATACCATGACTATGGTTAAAAACGAAGGAAAACTTTGTCATTATGGATAAGCAACAGTTCACCTTAATACTCAAAAGTTTATCTGACAATAGCACACATAAAATCAGAGCAGTTTAGAGCTGCAGATAGCAATAAGGCGAAATGTAGGGTAGGTGACTGCACTGCACTCAAAACTGCCAAATTAGGCAAGAGATTTAACAGAAGCTGCATATCTGGCATAATTAGACTAGATGCCTTCAACAGCTTCACTGCTCTGGAGACTGGATAAAATGACACACACAACCCAGTAAGTTCAGGAAAACTTTGATAACACATGGCAAAAGAGCAGGTTGAAGTACATAGTAATCAGAGGGCTAACGTGATCTTGGAAGCACTTCTGCTTGGGAGCAGCTAAGGTAGAGGAGTGTGAGTTAGTACAGAACCCTCTGGGCACGGAAATATGAGGTAACTGGCATATTTTTAAGTCAAGCAATGGTGACTGTAATTTAGGGTCTCAGTGGAAATATCTCAGTATATGTTGTTGTTGTTGTTGTTGTTGTTGTGGTCTTCAGTCCAGAGACTGGTTTGATGCAGCCTTCCATGCTACTCTACCCTGTGCAAGCTTCTTCACCTCCCACTATCTATTGCAGCCTACAGCCTTCTGAATGTGCTTAGTGTATTCATCTCTTGGTTTCCCTCTACGATTTTTACCCTCCACGCTGCCCTCAAATACTAAATTGGTGATCCCTTGATGCCTCAGAATGTGTCCTACCAACCAATCCCTTCTTCTAGTCAAGTTGTGCCACAAATTTCTCTTCTCCTCAATTCTATTCAGTACCTCCTCATTACTTTTGTGATCTAACCATCTTATCCTCAGCATTCTTCTGTAGCACCACATTTCAAAAGCTTCTATTCTCTTCTTGTCCAAACTATTTATTGTCCATGTTTCACTTCAATACATGGCTACACTCCATACAAATACTTTCAGAATAGACTTCCTGACACTTGAATCTATACTTTATGTTAACAAATTTCTCTTCTTCAGAAACACTTTCCTTGGCATCGCCAGTCTACATTTTATATCCTCTCTACTTCAACCAGCATCAGTGATTTTGCTCCCCAAATAGCAAAACTCGTTTACTACTTTAAGTGACTCATTTCCTAATGTAATTCCCTCAGCATCACCTGACTTAATGCAACTACATTCCATTATCCTCATTTTGCTTTTGTTGATGTTCATCTTATATCCACCTTTCAAGACACTGTCCATTCCGTTCAGCTGCTCTTCCAGGTCCTTTGCTGTCTCTGACAGAATTACAATGTCATCGGTGAACCTCAAAGTTTTTACTTCTTCTCCATGGATTTTAATTCCTACTCCGAATTTTTCATTTGTTTCCTTTACTGCTTGCTCAATATACAGACTGAATAACAACGGGGATAGGCTACAACCCTGTCTCACTCCCTTTCCAATCACTGCTTCCCTTTCATGCCCCTCGACTATCTCAGTATATAAGATAATGTAAAGATTATGCAACTGACAATAACATCACACCCATTGTTGGGAATGCAAAATGTCAAGCCCATAATGAAGCATTCTGTCAAACATGTAAATGCAGAGTTTCATGAGTTGCTCATCATGGATGTGACTGACATGTGGTACAGTGGACGTCTGAATATTTCCAGTACGAGATTACATGTGTAACTAATTTCCAGACGCACTCAGTGTGTAACAAGAACACTGTCTCCTCAAACACTAAGCCTTTCTCAATCAAATTTTTGCCAAAGCTCCAAATACTTGCTTTACAGTTGCCAGTGGGTCCAATGACATCATCTCTGAACTAAACAACTCTGTACACTCAGAGACTAACATTGCAAGATTCCATCACCGCCCAGCTATAGCCATAAACTCGTCACTTGAGTCTTGTGATAACAGAAAGTCTACTAGCATGATGATTATTAAATACCAAAACAATAACTGATACCATCCACCGAAAAGCAGAAGCGTTGAGTGGTTAATAGGTATATCTAAAAAGAAAGAAAACTTGCTAGCTTTCAGAGTAATCATTTTTTGAGTTAGATATGCACAAATTCCATGGTATTTTTAACAGGAGTCATCTGTACAAGCGATGTAAAGACATTCAAAATCTGAAGAGTGCTTTATGGAAAACCTGCACCATCCTGGAGTCACATGAGCTGGGAGGCAGTATGGGTTTGCAGACAGAAATTCTTATCTGCAGATGTTGAAGTTCATTCCGGAGATTTTTCTACCTTATAGTTACATTTCAAGATCCTCTGCAAACAATTCTAATTTTCAGTGTCCTAGGGTCAATTACATCTACTACGCGCATGGGCTTTCTTCTGTAGCTCTCATACGCCTTCTGCTATATACGCAACTTATTGTTTACTCTTTGTAGTGTAACAAGTAAGATGAGCCGTGTTTTGCAAAAACCTTCCCAGAATATGGAATTAATGTGTTTGTTGCAAGGGTGCCAAGCTTTCACTTGTAATATGGTTGGGACTTATTCAGATACAGATAGAATTTCACAAAGAAAAGAATCCTGAATTACAAAGGTCCCATGTCACAAAACAGTCTTTAGTCCTAGCCACATTATCACAGACACAAAAGTGGTAATGAAGATGGGCATTATTGCAAGCCTACTAAATTGACGAAATCTAAATCGTGCTCACCAGAAGTGATTAATCTGTAAACCTGATACCAAGTATTGCCATTGCTACAAAAAACTGAGTATACCATAAGAAAAAAATTGCTCATTCACCACAAGCTCCACTGCTGGAAACCATTTCCTACCGCAGGCAGCCCTCCACTTCCAGTGCTTGTTAGTGTTAATTCTTGAAAATAGGTATCGGTGCTTAAACAATAAAATTACTTTAGCTTTCCCTTCACTTCTCAGGGCTTATCACCATATTTTTGTACAATTTTTGTCAACACAGATCACTTAATGAACTGTGCCATTAAAGGTAGCCTGCTTCCTCACTTGTGTACCACCTGCATTTCTTATGTAACAAATCACTGTCCTAGGGAGCACGCTAAGTTCTCTGTGATAATGTGACCGTGTCTCCTCGACTGGAAGAAAGTAAAATTAAAAAATAAAAAAATCCCCAGCTGTATTTAATGTGGGGTGTGACCAGAAATGTAACACTTTCCCCATGAATAAGCATTTTTTAAATCAAAATTACTTCAATTTGGAAAAATAAACCCACAATAACTTTTTATACAAATTAAAGGGACCATCTCCATTTCATAATGCAATGCACTTTAGTATGTTATACCCAATGACTGCATCTTACAAATGTTGTTAAGTAGGGTTGTTTTTTGCCTTTGTGACACAAATATAATCATAATACAGGGTGTATCAAGAGGAATCATCCGATTTGGCAAGTCTATATTTCTAAACTAATAAACATATACAATGAATTTGTTTTTTTATGAACGGGAAATGCAAAAAGTCTTTTTCATAGTTTTTCATAGGTGTTCAATATGCTCCTCTTGAGACGCATGGCATATGTCAATGTGGTATTCAAATTGCCCCCACACTGCAGTGAGCACTTCTTGAGTTACTGCTTCCACAGCTGCTGGTATGCGATGTCTCAGTTCATTCATTGTTTTTGGTAATGGAGGCACATAAACAGAGTCTTTTATAACCCCCACAAGAAATAATCACACACAGTCAGATCCAGTCAACTTGGAGGCTAGTAATGTAAGGCTGAATCATTTGGTCCCAAGCGATCAATCCATCGTTCAGTAATCCTTTGATTTAAAAAGAACTGAAGTGGGCACACACTGCTGCTACCTAGCAGGAACCATGTAAAACCCAAGTGTTCGCCCTTCCCAACAGTACAATGTTCACACACGTATCTCAAGTAACATAACAGTTATGGTTTTTTTATTATTAATTGGATGACTCTTTTTGATGCACCCTGTAAATGTCATCACTGAATCACTTTTTGAACAACAGCAATCATTCTTTAGTCAACAATCTTTTATATACTGTGCAACGTAATATGCTTATTTGGATGACACACTGCATAACATTTTCTAAAGTTTACATCAGTATAGCCAGACCTATGGAAATATCATCCTATGCCACATCGTCCCATTGAAACATAGCCAGACCTATGGAAATAGCATGCTATGCCACACCGTCCCGTTGAACTGGTGGATTCATGTTTCATCCACAGTTATAAACCGGCGTGCAAAAGCAGCTGAATTATTCCAAAAATATGTGAAAAATTGCAGAGAAATTCAACTTACATTTGTTTTTTGTTAGTATTTAACAAATGCATCATACATCTTTGTACAAAGTTTCTTTCTTTATAAAACTAGTGATCTGCCTGGGCTTTGCACGAGTAGCACTAAATATCTATGATTGGACAATGTGTTTGGTGCAGAGGCAATTTTGTTTATGGGCCACTGTGTAGAGTTATGATTAAAATTCTAGAACAATGTTAGGTAACTGAATATCATTCACTTTCATATACAGTAGACTCTTGATTACCTGTAGTGACTGGAGACTTGAAAACTGTGGATACTCAAATTGCGCAGATAATCCACAATTAGAGTACACAGTAATGTATCAGGACTGTTAAAACCAAAGTCAATTACAAAGTCATAATTAATGTTCATAGTAAATTCAACTTTAATCGTCATATGAGTAGTATCTGTGAAAATATTGCACTTATAAAGAATACAGTACAACACAATTTTATATTACACTATGCTTTTCTGAATTGATTTCTGTCTCAATGATGTGGCTTGTCTTTTATAAAGCACACTTCTTGCCATTCCAGGCCTTCAGTCCACTAAAGTGTTGATGCATGAAAGATTAATATTTCTTGAATTAGAGGAATGTTGTCATCTTTGTCACTGTCATTCAACTCCTAGGATTTCCCTTGTACATACTCAACAATAGCACTGACAATCAGCATCACTTGAGCTATCTCTGTGAGGTTGAAGTTACAACCATTTAGAAACATTTTCTTTGTCAACAGTTTCACGCTGCACAGTACTATTCAAAACAGCAGCTGACGTTGCTAATGAGCAGTCTTCTTCGTCAGCGTAATTATTGATTATCGATTTTAGGGTTAATGTTTCTCCATGGTTCATTGTTTTACCTTACACCATGCCTTCAGCACTTTATAAGTAGCATCTAGCACAGTTAATTGTTTCCAAAATGTTTCAAGATTGTTGCTCTCATCAACAGGTTTTGCAGCAGTATTCCTCAATAAATTTTATTTGTGGCACCAATGACGTGCTGTTTCATTGATTGGATTAAGACTACCACATTAGGGGGTAAATGTTTTACATATATGATGACTACCTTCTTTCACAACAATCACAGTCCAGCTGTATGGATTTTTTTTTCCTTTTTTGGGTCAAAATTACAATCCTGTATAAAATACCCCTTGCCACGCTTCATCAGTACGAAGCACCCTGTCATGGCAACATTGGTATGAAGCAACCTCTGCCACACAACACTGGTAGGATGTACCCTCTGTCAAACAACCTTGGTACAGAACACCCTTTGCCACGTAGCACTAGTAAGAAGCAGCCTCCACCACACTATATTGGTACCAAGCATCCTCTGCCATGTTACAAAGGTACAAAGCACCCTTTGCACATTCGTACAGAGTACCCTCCACTAAGCAACATCAGTACGAAGCATGCTCTGCCATGCTTTCATAATATATATGGTTGATTCTAAGGAGCTGCTAGATGGCATTAGGGCCATTTTCACAGTGGTAGGGGGCTTTAATTCTTCATAGTTCAACCAACTGCACATTATATTTGTAAATTTTAGAGAGAAACTCTATTAGAGAAAACCTTATCAACTTCTCTAAAGCAGTTCCCGTGATTAGCTCAAACATAAAGACGTAGGCTGTGGTGCGGAGCCTTAATTTATATATGTGTAGATTGAAGAAGATGTACCAATTTTTTTGTTGTGATGTGAGGGAGCACTCAAAAGTTCCAGGAAGAGCGCTGCCCTGGTTGGAGCCTGTAAAGCAGCATTTTTCTTGTTAGAGAGGTGTTGTGCAACTCCTTGATGCTTGCAACAGTTTTCCTATCTCCGTGTGTGTGTGTGTGTGTGTGTGTGTGTGTGTGTGTGATTTCAGTACAGGAAGTATCACTGCCAAATTTATGCTTTGGGTTCTCACTGACCAGCACAAGGAGGCATGAGTGGAAGCACAATCTGCTCTGAAAGAACAGTTCCCAATTAATCCAAGTATTTTTCCCACTGAAAACATTATTGTTGTCTTCCCAAAAGAAGCTTCAAAAGGCATTCAAATATTAAGGAGGTACTCATCTTTTTACACCAGGGGAGTCAGAATTTGTCTCATCACAGCAGACTGTTAATGATGTATTCTATTTGAAGGTTCTGGGAAAATTAAAATTGACTGTGTGCGTAAAAAAGAATTGATCTGTGACAGATAGAATACTGATTTTCCCACTATGGCAATGCTT
The DNA here is from genome assembly GCF_021461385.2 of Schistocerca piceifrons. NCBI lineage: Eukaryota > Metazoa > Arthropoda > Insecta > Orthoptera > Acrididae > Schistocerca > Schistocerca piceifrons. The sequence goes on from NC_060139.1 coordinate 849,648,535, forward strand.
GTGCTCACATGGCTATCACATTGTGTCAGTTGTTGGCTAAAAAGTGATATGACTCCCCTACTCCACATACCTTACTCGCCTAACTTAGCTCCGTGTGATTTATTGTTGTTTCTAGACATGATGATGGGCATGAAAGTGCATTGATTTGATTATGCAGGAGTGGGGAACGGAGACTTCTACAAAAAGTCGTATGTATGTATGTATATGTATGTGTGTGTAAGTGGCAGGCGGGGGAGAGACAGTAGTGACCATGTGTGCAAAGGGGGACAAGCTTTGACTATCTGTTGGTCATAAACAATCTCAGACAAAGAATTTGACAACTATGTGGTAAACAAACCTATTAATTTGAATTTAACGTATGCTAAAGGAATATTTTAAAAAGCCACATGAAAAAAGTACTCTGCACATAAAGCAGACACACAACAAGTTTTTTCTTGTGGGGGGGGGGGGGGGAGGGGGAAATCTATCATCAGTCTTCTGACAAGTGTGGTGGCAGGCATGTAGCAATATCATCATGTCCATGTAGCACCTACATGCAATGGCTTCCATCTTTCACTGTATATATTCAAATCACTACCTTCTACAATTTTTGCTCTTTATGGTTCTAATACAATGGAATTTTCTTCCCTGTTGTCTTAACACATTACTAATAATCCTGTTCTTGTTTCTAGCCACAGTTTTCCACATATTTCTTTCCTCACAGATTCTGCAGAGAATTTCCTAAGTTGTTATCTTATCAGTCCATTCAGTTCTCAACATGACATCTCAATCATGTTGATTCTCTTCTTTTCTGGTTTTCTCGTAGTGTACGATTCAATGCTTTATTGCAGGTGTACATTCGCCAATATTTCTTTCTCAATTTAATGCCCACATTTAACCAGATAACACTAGAAGACTTCTTTGGCAAGGAGTGTTTGATTTGTGATGCTAGTCCTCCTCTATTCCTTTCTTTGTCCATCACGCCTTTTGTTTTCGACATAGAAGAATCTTAGAACTTTGTTCCCTATTCTGTCCCCAATTTTGTTGTTAATCTCACTTCTGCTGCTTCTCAGTACTTCAGTCTCTGGTTTACTTTCAGTCCATTTTCTATGCTCACCAGACTGTTCATTTAATTCATCAGGTTCTGTAATTCTTTCTCACTTTTGCAGAGGACATCAGTGTCATCGGTGAATTTAGCACTGACATCCTTTTACGATGAATTTTAATCCCACTCCTCAACCTTTCTTTTATTACCTATACTGCTTCTTTGTTATACAGGGTGAATATAGTGGAGGAAGGTTGTATCCCCGCCTTACGCACTTTTTAATCTGAGCTGTTCTATCTTGGTCTTATATTCTTATTGTTCCGTCTTGGCCTTGCACTTGTAATGTACCACCCATCTTTCCCTATAGCGAATACCTATTTTTATGAGGATTTCAAACACCTCACACCACTATAAGATTGTTGAATGTTTCTTTTTTTTTTTTTTTTTTAGATGGGAAAATCCTGTGAAAGTGTTTTGGTTTCTATTAAGTCTTGCTTCCATTAACAAATGTAGCATCAGGACTCCCCTTCTGATGCCTTTATTTTTAATAGAGATAAACTTCTTTTTATTTCATAGATTCTCAATTTTCGTATGTTTCCAGTCTCACAGATTCTACACATTAATCTGAATAAACATTTGGTTACCAATTCCACCAATGGTTTTAGCAATTCCAAAGGAATGTTAGGAATTCCTTATGTTTAGTCTGATACCATATGTTATGTTATTGTGCAATGTAAACATATGTAATAAAAGCTTAATTTCACTGACATCAAGCCGTTATTTTTCTGGGAAATTATGCCCTTGTGTTTATAATTTACTTACTTGGATTCTACAACTAATCTGTTAGAATATGAGTGTCTTTTACCCAATAAATTTACTGATCTCCTTTTCTGTTAAGGTGGTGATTTGAGTATACCACGAAGGAGGTTATAACGGAGCTACTTGAAATGAGTCACAGTTCATTCCTATAAACACTCATTTCCCAACTGTCTATATACTGGCAAAGTTGAGAGGTATCTCAAGCAAAAATTAGCCTTATTATTTAATCAAACAGATAAAAAGTCTACTCGTCGAGCGGCAGAAGAACACAAACATAAAAGACTGTTGTAATAGGCAAGCTTTCGGAGCCAGCGGCTCCTTGTTGAGGCAGGAGGATTGAAGAGGAGTGAAGCAAAAGGACTGGAGAGGTCTAGGAAAAGGGGTAGTTTTTGCGAAAGTCACCCAGAACCGTGGGTCAGGGGAGACTTACCATACAGAATGAAAAGGAAAGACTGATTGTTGGGGACTGCATCAGACGAGATTTGGAAACCTGAGAGCTTAAAGGTGAAAGACAGGGTAATATGAAGACAGAGATTACTAAGACTCAATGTATGAGCTAATAAGAGTGAAAAGCTAAGTGCATTGTACGTAACGGAGGTGGGAGGGGCGTGGTGAAAAATAGATGGGAAAGACAGTGAAAGATGTAGAAAACTAAAATGGAGTGAAGCAAAGAGTAGTTACAGTGAAGAAATGCTGAGAGAGAAGAAATTAACGTAAATTAATGCCAGGTGGGTGACAAGAGCCAAGGACACGTAGTGCTAGTTCCCACCTGCGGAGTTCTGAGAAACTGGTGTCTGGAGAGGAGTTCTGAGAAACGGGTGTCTGGGGGAAGAATCCAGATAGTGCATGTAGTGAAAGAGGCGCCAAGGTCAAATATATTGGCTATAATGTCCAATGTTCATATTTGTGTGTTACATATTTGGAAATTACAAACAACAATATTATGCTCATTTTCAAACTCTTGTTTTCTGCAAATTGTTGGTTTCAAATCAGGCATTAAAATGTCTACATCTACATGGTTACTCTGCAGTTCTCACTTAAGTACCTGGCAGAGGGTTCATTGAACCATTTTCATACTACTTCTCTACCATTCCAGTCTCGAACAGCACGTGGGAAAAAAGAACACCTACATCTTTCCGTTCGAGCTATGATATTTATTATTTTATTATGATGATCATTTTTCCCCATGTAGGTGGGTGTCAACAAAATATTTTCACATTTGTAAGAGAAAGTTGGTAGCTGAAATTTCGTAAATAGATCTCACCGGAAAGAAAACTGCCTTTGTATCAGACTGCCACCCCAATTCATGTATCATATCAGTGACACTCTCACCCCTACTGCACGATAACTCGAAATGAGCTGCCCTTCTTTGCACTTTTTCAATGTCCTCTGTCAATCCTACCTGGTAAGGCTCCCTCACTGCACAGCAATATTCCAGCAGAGGACGGACAAGTGTAATATAGGCTGTCTCTTTAGTGGGTTTGTCGCATCTTCTAAGTGTTCTGCCAACAAAGTGCACTCTTTGTTTCACCTTCCCCACAATATTATCAATGTGGTCTTTCCAATTTAAGTTGCTCGTGATTGTAATTTCTAGATATTGAGTCAAATTGACAGTTCTTAGATTTGTGCAATTTATCGTATATCCAAAATTTATCGGATTTCTTTTAGTCTCCCATGTGGATGACCTTGCACTTTTCTTTGTTTAGTGCCAATTGGCACTTTTCGCACCATACAGCAATTCTCTCTAGATCATTTTGTAATTGGAATTGATTGTCTGATGATTTTACTAGACAGTAAATTACAGCGTCATCTGCAAACAATCTAAGGGGGCTGCTCAGATTATCACCTAGATCATTTATGTAAATCAGGAACAGCAGAGGGCCTATGACATTACCTTGCAGAACACCAGATATCACTTCTGTTCTATTCGATGATTTACCATCTATCACTGCAAACTGTGACCTCTCTGAGAGGAAATCATGAATCCAGTCACACAACTGAGACGATACTCCATATGCACGCAATTTGATTAATAGTCGCTTGTGAGGAACGGTATCAAAAGCCTTCTGGAAATCTAGAAACATTGAATTGATCTGAGATCCCTTGTCGACAGCACTCATTACTTCATGGGAATAAAGAGCTAGCTGTGTTGCACAAAAATGATATTTTCTGAATCCGTATTGGTTATGTATCAATAAGCCATTTTCTTCGCGGTGATTCATAATGTTCAAGTACAGTATATGCTCCAAAATCCTACTGCAAATTGAGGTCAGTGATATGGGTCTGTATTTCTACGGGTTACTCCTATTTCCTTTCTTGAATATTGGTGTGACGTGTGCTACTTTCCAGTCTTTAGGAACAGACCTTTCGTCAAGTGAGCATTTGTATATGACTGCTTAGAAAGGTGCTATACTCTGAAAGGAACCTATTGGTATACCATCTGGACCAGAAGACTTGCCTTTTTTAAGTGATATGAGTTGTTTCGCAACACCTAAGATACCTACTTTTATGTCACTCATGCTAACAGCTGTTCTGGTTTCGAATTCTGGAATATTTACTTCGTCTTCTTTCATGAAGATATTACAGAAAACTGTATTTAGTAATTCTGCTTTAGTGGCACCATCGTCGGTAACATATCCATCGCTATCGCGCAGTGACGGTATTGACTGTTTTTTTGCCACTGGTGTACTTTACATATGACCAGAATATCTTAGGGTTTTCTAGCATATTTTGAGACAATGTTTCATTGTGGAAACTATTAAAAGCATCTCGCATTGACGTCCTAGCTAAATTTCAAGCTTCCATTAAACTTAGCCAGTCTTGGGGATTTTGCGTTCTTCTGAATTTGGCATGTTTTTTTGTTGCTTCTGCAACAGTGTTCTGAGGTGTTTTGTGTACCATGGTGGATCAGTCCCGTCTCTTACTAACTTACGCGGTATGAATCTATCTATTGCTGTCGATACTGTATCTTTGAATTTGAGCCATATCTGGTCTACACTTACATAACTAGCTTGGAAGGAATGGAGACTCTCTCTTAGGAAGGCATCAAGCGAATTATGTGCTGTTTTAAATAGATATATTTCATGTTTATTTTTAGTGGTTTCGGTTGATATGGTTTTGAGCCTCGCTACAAACACCTTGTGTTCACTAATCCCTGTATCCGTCATGACGCTCTCTATTAGATCAGGATTATTTTTGGCTAAGAGATCAAGTGTGTTTTCGCAACCATTTACAATTCGTGTGGGCTCATGAACTAACTGTTCAAAGTAATTCTCAGAGAAAGCATTTATTACAAGTCTCCACCAATTGTAACTGTATGAGTGGGGTACTTACTTGTAATGAGATTCAAGTTTTCTTTGAACCATTCAGCTATTATATCATCTGACTCGGGGGTCAGTAGAAGGAGCCAATTATTATTTTGGTATGGCTGTTGAGTAAACCTCTACCCACAGTAATTCGCAGTAACTATCTATTTCAACTTCACTACAAGATAAACTACTGCCAACAGACACAAACACACCACCACCTACTTTATTTAATCTATCCTTTCTGAACACGGTTTGTGCCTCTGTAAAAATTTTGGCAGAATTTATCTCCAGCTTTAGCCAGCTTTCTCTTCCTATAATGATTTCAGCTTCATTGCTTTCTATCATCGCTTGAAGCTCTGGTACTTTTCCAACACAGCTACGACAATTTACAACTACAATACTGACTGTTGCTTGATCAATTCTCGTCGTTTCTTTGCCCTGTACCCTTTGAGACTGGATCCCTTTTGATCTTTCCCGAGACTGTCTAACCTAAAAAACCACCCAGTCCACGCCACACAGCCCCTGCTACCCGTGTAGCTGCCTCCTTTGTGTACTGGACGCCTGACCTATTTAGCGGAACCCGAAACCCCACCACCCTATAGTGCAAGTCAAGGTATCTGCATTGTTAATGCAAAATGTGTGTGCAATCTTAAATGAAAAAAGGAAACAAAGGTAACTGATTGCCTTCAGAAGGGCAGTACACTGTAGTATGCATTATTGTACTCCCTTTTAAAGTCAAATCAACTGCTTAAAAAACAAACAAGACTGTCTGTGCTGTGACTGTAGAAAACTAGAAAATTACATTCCAAAGTGTGTTACTTTTTTACAGTACAGATATCGAATGATAGTGTATTTGTTATTAATTTTTTGTGGGCACATTTGTGAGATATTTTCAATGTGGTTAAGTGTGAGAGATATTTTTCATGGGTTAGGTAGAATACATCACATGTGTACAATGTTTTCAAGAGAAACATAGGAGAAATTGTAGGCCTTCATGTAATTTATGTATAAAATATTGTCTTCTCATTTTGCTACTGCTGATTAATTTTTGTAATAAAGTAACTGGAACGAAGTTGTGCCACTAATGACTATTATACCATGCACCATTTACAGCAAATTTAAAACACACTCAACATTTTATCGCGTTCATTATCCAAGACTATGTTCAACATTATTGAACAATTTACATTGTTGCTACTTCTTCCCTCACTTATTAAAGGTTTTTACATTTTCTGGTATTTTACTGATGTACGTACTGCATAAAAAAAGAAAAATTCTTCTTCAGTCTCTCTCTGCAAACACTATAGTGTAAATGCTGTAGGTGTACTGTATTTCTGCTACTTTTTGAAGTGTTAGCTCTCTGACAGCCCAAAATTTACAGATATGAAAATCGTCAGTCCATTCAGTGTCATTACAACCAGTTCTACTTGCAGCTTGATATAGACTTTTGCATAAGAATATAAAGACTCAATTGTAAACTCTACAAAGGAATGTGTAGTCTTCATGAAAACTATTTTTACTTCTAGATTCTGACTGTGAATTGCAAAGTTCACTCTATATTCACTCTTGCTACTAACCACAAATACAATTACGGAGTACGGGTATTGACTCTTCAGTGCAACAATCTCCAAGTATCTGAAGAGACTTCAGCACAATGTTCAGTTATAAGCTTTAGATGACATTTTTAATGTATTTGTGTCTAAAATCAGACATTTTTCACTTTAGCTGCATTGTCCCAGGAGATTATGCCATAGCGCAGTAGTGACTGAAAGTACGCAAAGTCAGCAATTCTGTATGCAGGTCAACGCAATTAGAGAGATTTCTTAGAACAGCAATTAGAGAGATTTCTTAGAACAGAATAGGAAAACATGAGCTTTTTGGTTAACACTAGGAGGACCGATGTTAGTGAACTACTTGGAAGAACCACTATTGGTCTGTTTGGCCGATGACATTTACCTTTCTTTTTTTTCAGCTTAACTTGTTAAATTAAATGTCGCTAGTGTATTTTGGTCACCCTATTGATGTGTTACGCTTAAATTTTTTCTATAACAACTATAATTATCTAAAGAAAAAAGAATTGGAGTAAAGTCTACAGCATAAATAAAATATTCACAGAAACTAAACTATATCACTTCACTTACAAATCCAAATAAACATACAGTGAAGTGCCACAAAAATTGGTACACCTGCCTAATATCATGTAGGGCCCCCGCAACCACGCAGAAGTGCCGCAACACGATGTGGTATGGACTCAACTAATGTTTGAAGTAGTGCTGGAGGCAACTGACACCATCAATCCTGCAGGGCGGTTCATACATGCGTAAGAATATGAGAGGGTGGAGACCTTTTCTAAACAGCACGTTGCAAGACATCCCATGTATGCTCAATAAAGTTCATGTCTGGGGAAGTTTGGTGGCCAGTGGAAGTGTTTAAACTCAGAAGAGTGTCCCAGAGTCACTCTGTAACATTTCTGGACCTATGGGGTGTTGCATTGTCCTGCTGAAATTGTCCAAGTCTGTCGGAATACACAATGAAGATGAATGGATGCAGGTGATCACACAGGATGTTTACATATGTGTCACTTGTCAGAATCATATCTAGACATACCAAGGGTCCCATATTACTCCAGCTGCACACGCCCCACGCCATAACAGGGCTTCCACCAGCTTGAACAGTCCCCTACTGAAAGGCAGAGTCCATGGATTCATGAGGTTGTCCCCATACCTGCACACGTCCATCCACTCAATACAATTTGAAACTAGACTCGTCCGACCAGGCAACATGTTTCCAGTCATCTACAGTCCAATGTTGGTGCTGATGGGCCCAGGTAAGGTGTAAAGCCTTGTGTCGTGCAGTCATCACGGAACACGAGTGGGCCTCCAGCTTCGAAAGCCCACATTGACGATGTTTCATTTAACGGTTTGCACACTGATACTTGTTGATGGGCCAGCACTGAAATCTGCAGCAGTTTGTGGAATGGTTGCACTTCTGTCATGCTGAACAACTCCCTTCAGCCGTCATTCGTCCTGTTCTTGCAGGATCTTTTCTGGTCACAGCGATGTCGGAGATTTTATGTTCTAGTGGATGCCTGATATTCCCAGTACACTTGCAAAATGGTTGTATGGAAAAATCACCACTTCAGAGTGGCTGTGTCCCATCGCTTGTGTGCCAACTATAACACCACGTTCAAACTCCTTTAAACCTTGATAAACTGCCGAAGTAGCAGCAGTAACCGATCTAACAACTGCACAAGATGCTTGTGTCTTACATAGGTGTTGCCGTTTGCAGCACTGTACTCTGCCTGTATTCTGTATTTAAATACAAATGCCTGTACCATTTTGTTTGGCACTTGAGTGTACTATTATAAAATACCATTTTTTATCTCTATGACTTGTTCTCAGTTAAATCACAAACAGGCCATAAAAATATTTTTATTAGGAAATATAAAGAAAATTTTTCACTATACAAGAAAATAACATTGCCTTTCTCTATAACATGTTTGCAGGCAAAGTCACCATGTTTATCAAAACACTTTGTACACCCACGATGAACACTTCCCACACATGGACAAAAATTAATTTCTTGGACTGCACAGGCATATTTTTAGTTTTGTTTGAACTTCCGCATTCTCCTATCTGGCAAGTTTTCAACACTGGTACTTAACATATTTCAGTAGTCACAGTGAATGTATGAACAGGCCCTTTCCTTGCTTATAAATACAAAGCAAAGAGATCTGTTATTCTGGTAAGAAACATTCACCAGGTAACTTTTTCTCCTGTTGTCTCTTTGTGAAGGATCTATGCGCTGATTCTGGTAAGATCTAGTATGTTGAAAAAGATATGCGCAGGCCATCTGCGGGAGCCATACTGAAGGGTGTGCAGACAAGACATATGGTTGAGAATAATAGTTCCAAATTTTATAGAATTGTAGAAGCTCATCTGGATGAAAAGACTGACACATCATAATAATAAGGGGCACTAAACTTCTGCACAGCACAACATATTGACAGAGCACAGCAACTAATGTATGTCCAATGCTCCACTAAATAAAGTAACATGTAAAGAAAAAGAGGAAAGGAGATCACAATAATGAAATAAAATAAGCTAAGTGGATGTACCAACCCATTATTACGCCTTTTAGAGACATGAAACCTAAAAAATATTGCACTGGTCAGAATGACTGGCTGCTGTCTTGTAAGGTAAAAATTCTAACAATTCACTCAGCTTTTGTAACAGATGTTTGTCTTTTACAGAAATTATAAACCTCCAAAGCACATTAAAAGTCATGGAATACAACCCCAGTAAAGTAAAACTTACTTTGTTTATTAACTAATTAACTATTAAACAACACTCACCGGACAGATTGAGTGTCAATTTATCTGCATGCTGGCACTACCTCAGTGCCTCGTCTATTTGGATGACCAGGAACTTCACTCATGTAAGCTCATCTAGTGTATGCCCATTGATTTCTACTTCTGGTACCCATAGGCAATTTTAAGCTTTTTGGAATTGCATAATATCAGTTCTTGTAGAACAGAAGGAGAATCAGTAGTACGGTTGTTCTGCTATTCTATTGGCTGTGTCTGGTGTCAATGTTTTTGGTCCTTTATCAATACTTGTGTCAGCAAACATGAAAGATTCTGACGTGTCCTCAGTGACAGAGGCAAATCATTAAAGCAAGTCAAGAACAAGAGAGTTACAAACGACAAATCTTTTGGAACATAATATTTTGTGTTTCCCCACTTTGAATTTAGTCTTATTTAATTTGCTTATGTGAGCCTCTGTTTTCTGCTGTTATAAGGCTCTGCCCATGCAATGGGAAGGTCTTAAATGTCACATTATTTTAGTTCCCTGGTAGAAGTTTGTGATCCACACAACCGAAGGCCTTGGTAAATCACAGTGTAATTTTTCTTATTTTGCTTTACAGAAACTAAGTTTGTGAGATCATCTATTGCTTTCTCAACAGAGCATGAAAGCCAAACTGAGCTGTTGTTAAAAGTTATTCTTAGAAAGATAGCAAATACTATGTTGTACACATCCGCCTCAAATATTTTTGGTTGCTTGCTTGGTTTGGGGAAGGAGACCAGACAGCGTGGTCATCGGTCTCATCGGAATAGGGAAGGATGGGGAAGGAAGTCGGCCGTGCCCTTTCAGAGGAACCATCCCGGCATTTGCCTGGAGTGATTTAGGGAAATCACGGAAAACCTAAATCAGGATGGCCGGACGCGGGATTGAACCGTCGTCCTCCCGAATGCGAGTCCAGTGTCTAACCACTGCGCCACCTCGCTCGGTCAAATATTTTTGAGGACACAGGTAAACGAGTTTATAATTACAGGGCGGATGCTTATCTATTCATTTACAAACAGGTGTTACTACTGCATACTTAACTCTTTCTTTCATACTAAAAATACTGCTGTAGTAGCACAGATAACATGCTTAAAGACCTGGCCCGTGGTATGCGAGCATTGGGGTGGGGGCTTTTAAGGGTAACTTTTTACATTTTTCTTGAATAAGTCGAATACTGTGGATTCCAGTGAAAGTTTTTCCCAGTAAAAAATTAAACTACATTAAATTTTTTACAAAAAGAGGTCCTATTCATTTTTTCTCTAAGACTAACAGTTTCCACATTGCAAAGGATGGAAAAAATTGCAGATTATTAAAACTATTGCTTTAATGGTATAAAATTAATGTTTATCTTTAAACTCGGGAGGTTAAAAACAAATACTAAACTATGTACTGTGTGTAAGTGCAGCACAGCCATATTAAGAGCTAAGTTGTGTCGAGGGTGCAAGGGTGTGAAGCGAGGGGTGGGGGGAGGGCTATGTGGCTTGAGAACTGTGTCCACATGCTTCCCTCCTTCATAGGTCTGCAAACAGAAGATTGCAGATGATTTCCCACTCTGTTTGTCCCACCATGTCACAAGAAGCAACTACATGGTGTCTGACAAAGTTATGTCGACCGTCCACAATGCGCCTTATGAATCACTGGCAACACAGTGTGCATACATGCCCAGTGGATGTTTATTTTACACAAATGTGTTAACACTTCATAGAATGCAAGTTGAATTACTAATAACACCAACAAAAGAAATATACGAATAGAATTTACGTAAATCACAGCGCACTGTTCTACACTGCTATAGTGGAAATTGATTCTTAGTCTGCTGTATGGCAGTGTAGTGTACTTCCAAGAAAAGCAACTTCCCCCATTATCAGTAGTGCTCAGTTTTCAGTTTACAGACAGACTATACCTCCTCAGCATATTCCCTGTCCAATTCTTGTATGTGAGTAGCCACAACAACTTCACTAAGTTCATGTTTATAGAGAAGAGCTATTTTCCCTTTACTGATTACTTATTTGCAGTTGTTAAGAAGCTATTGTGTAAAAAAAAAAAAAAAGGTCAAAAGGTGAGCTGACAACTGTCTATCACACTAAAGAGTCTGTCAATATGTTTTCGACAATGTCAATTTCATTGTCTCCATTGGCAATGTCAGGAATACTTTTTACACCTTGAGAGGTACCAAATGCGTCATCTCAGTCTCAGCTCTCTCAACATCTGAAGAGACTCAGAGCGTTAAACTGCATCCCTCTACCACAGGTCACCTACAAGTTATAGAACTTCAGATATTTCAACATAAGTCAAGCAACACATTACAGAAAATAATGTTCTACATCTGAACATGACCAGTTCCATTGCATCATACACAGTCACATCCATGTTGGAAGATACAATGTGGATGTGTCTAAAGGCAGCCCACTCTACAAGTGCCAGCAATTCCTGAATGGAAAAGATTTATGCACCCTACAAGCAACACAATGGATGGGGAGAGAAGTGCAGTAACTATCCGGTCATTCACTAATTCACCATCAAGTGATTACAACACAAATATATGGCTTTACAATATGCTGTCAACAACATACAGCAGTAAGGTGTCACATTTTTCAATCCCTTTCCCACCAACACTACAAGATCACAGCAACATCTCACTTACAAGTTAAACATTTCCCAGCCATTGTTTACAGGAACATGTTTTGCATAAAAGCTCACTTCCCACCTGCAAAAAATACTCACTCAATAAACTGAAAATAACTCCATTATACAAACATGAGCTCAGTGAAGTAATTTATCTACTCACATAAGCAAACTGGACACAAAATGTTGGGAAGAGTGGGGGTAGATAAAGTGGGGAATCACCTGCTCGAACTTCAGTCTGCAGACATATGAAGGAGGGGACTTGCATGAACGCAATCCAGCGCTCTCCCTTCCCTCATGCTTCTATCTCACACATCCATCCCTCTTCACCCTGTTACGTCCTCAGAACATAATTTATCCCTTAATCCAGCTCTAATGCACTAACATGTGGTACACAATTTAATATTTGTTTTAAACCTACTTTTTCATTTAGAGGTAAAAATTAATTTTATACTGTGAAAACAATATTACTGATTTTTCCACCCCACCTGCAACACAGAAACTATCAGCCCCCCGGAAAAAATGAATAGGACTTCTTTTGTAGGAAATTTAATGCAGTTTAATTTTATACTCGGAAAGATTTTTACTAGGTGCCAATGTTTTTGAGTTATTCAACAAAAAACTTTTAAAAAAGGATTTTATTATGTTGTTCCCTGACACTCCCTCCCAGCACTGTGCAAAAATTTGCAAGACATGATCTCCCCTCCCCCAATTTTCCTTCATTGTCTGAACTACAGTGGCACGGTAGCCATCCACAAGTCATGACTGAAAGGCTCTGGAGGAAAACCAAGTCCTGCATGAGGCATATGTTTGGTTCAGGTCCTGTATTATTCTTACACTAGCAAATGTGTGCATTTATTATTAGAAACAAGATGAAGACTAAGAGTAAGAGTATCTGATGATGTAGTTCAAACAAAATAACCTACTGGAGGATCAGGAGATCAGAATTTTAGTTGGTCTCTCTCCCTCTTTCAATATTAGATTTTAGAAATAGGTTCAAAAACTGTGGATTGGGAAAAAAAAGGGCAATGCAAAGGCTGAGAAAAATTTCGTGTTTAGCTCAGTGAAAACATGAGAGTAAAAATAATTTCTGTTGAGAATAAGAGGTAACTGTTTTACATGCGCACTCAAGAATGTTTAATTACTGTGTATGTTGTTGTATGTTACCATTACATCATTGCAGTTACAATGTCTGTGTTTACATAGTGTCTGTATCTTCACATTATATGTGTGCATGTCTGAAGGAACAGACACTTTTCTGACAACTGTAGCTGTGATAATTATTACAAAATGGATTTGCATTTTGTAAATTTGGATTGACATCAGCTGTTTGTGACAATGAAAATTTGTGCCAGACCAGGACTCAAACCCACATTTCTCACTTATCATTAGCACTCACCTTAACCCCTTCAGCTATTCGAGCATGCCTCCAGGACTCCGTGACACATTGAAGTTTGGGTTGGTCTGGAGATGTGCTCAGATAGCCAAAGTGGTTGAAGCTACCATTCGCGATAAGCATGAAATCCGGAGGTCCATTCTGGCTCAAATTTTTATTTGTCACAAACAGTGGACATCAACCCAGAGTCACAAAATGCAAATCCATTTCATAAGGTAATCATTAAGTTTAATCCAAGTACATATATGGAGGTATATTATGTCAAGAATCTTCAAAATATTACTTTCATTGTTAAGTTTGAGTGAGGATCAAAGTGTCACAGACCATTTGAGGTTTTTATTATTTGTACCCTATTCGTGTTATCATCAACCATCAGAAGCTCTTCTGGAACTGTTATTGGTTTTACACACTTTCATGAAATTTTAACTGGTAATTATTCAAGCTTTTCAAAAGTAGAGTGTGGCAGATTAATTTCTGTCTTCCCACATCACTCTGATACTCTGATATGGTATAAAACAAGGATTTTTTCAAAAGTAAGGTCTGTTTTGCAGTAAAAAAAAAAAAAAAAACTAACACAGATATTGCCAACTTTGTTTTATTTCATTTGGCTAGTTCTCTACATATTATTCTCCACTGTTTAAACATTTTCAATATTGTTTTACTAATTTGTTTACCTCCTCTTGCACACATGAGTACAACTGGTCTCCAACTGATTTTTCATTTCTTCACTGATGTCAACAGCTGACCAAAGAAAACTCTCTTCAGTTAGAAAAACAGACTGTACACTAAGTGCAAGGTCCAGGATCTACACTTAGAGGTCTACTTGCTCCCGTCCCAAGGATCTGATTTATTCTTGAGTTTGAGGAGCACAATGAGGTTTTTATTCGAGATACAGCAACAAAACATTAGATGCCAACTGATTATGTCATTAAATAGTGTATGGCATATGGCATGCTGGAGCTTCCTCAAGGTTGCACAGTATATAGCTGAATTCATTGTTGTCCCTTGTGGCATTAAGTGGATTACCAGGACACCAAAACTCTTCCAAAACACAGATGCCAATAATTTTTAGGTGGAAATTGTCTGTTTGGGTTTCATTTTGGCTCAGGAATACGTGTGTTGCCATTCCACTGAATACCGCTTTGTTTCTTGAGTTATGTGAAAATCTAAATCTGGAATTTAATAATGAAAAACAGAAACTAATATGACTCCATGACCACTGTTGTTGCGGTCTTCAGTCTGAAGACAGGTATGCAGGTCTCCACAATAGTCTATCATGTGCAAACCTCTTCATCCCTACATAACTACTGTAACCTATATCCATTTGAATCTGCATCTGTAGTCATCCCTTGGTGTCCATCTGAAATTTTTTTTACCCCCCCCCCCCCCCCACACACACACACTTCCCTCCATTACCAAATGATAATTTAATAATGCCTCAGGATGAGTTCTGTCAATGATCTCTTCTTTTAGTCATGTTGTGCCATACATTTCATTTCTCCCCAATTTGGTTTGGTCCTCCCTCATTTGTTACTTGATCTAAACATCTATTCTTCTGTAGCACCACATTTCAGAAGCTTCCCTTCTCTTCTTGTATGTTATATTTCCCTGCAAGCCTACACTCCGACACTAAAAATCATATCAGATATTGAAGAAGTCTACTTTTTGAGAAATGCTTTTCTTGTTATAGTCAGTTTGCATTTTATATCTTCTCTGGTTTGGCATCATCAGTTATTTTGCTAATCAAACAGAAAAATTTGTCTACTACCTTTAATGCCTCATTTCCTAACCTAATTCCCCCGCATTGACTGAATTAATTTGACTACATTCCTTTAACCTAGTTTTACTTCTGTTGATGTGCATCTTGTACCTTATTTTCAAGACACTATCCATTCTGTTCAGCTGCTCTTCCACGTCCTTTGTTGCTCCAGACAGAATTACAATGACAGCTCTGCACTCCAGAGTTTGCCTTCTTCTCACTGAACTTTAATTCCCTTTCAAATTTCTCCTTGGTTTCCTTTCTTGCTTATACAATGTACAGCCTGAACAACATTCGGGATAGACTACAATACTGTCTTACTCCTTCTCAACCTTTGCTTCCAATTCATTTCCAATTCACGCCCCTGATTTTTATGACAGCAGTCTGGTTTCTGTACACATTGTAAATAATCTTTTGCTTCCTATATTTTATTCCTACTATCTTCAGAATGTCAAAGAATATATTCCAGTCAACAATGTCAAAATCTTTCCCTAAATTTACAAATTCTATTACAGTAGGTTTACTTTTTGTCATCTTATCTTCTATAATAAGTTGTAGGGTCAAACCCAAACTGATCTTCCTCAAGTTGGCTTCCTCCAGTTTTTGTCATTCTTCTGTAATAATTTTTTTACCATTTTGCAAGGGACTAATGGTTTGGTAGTATTCAAAACTGTCAAGACCTTTCTTCTTTGGAATTGGCATTATTACATTCTTCTTGAAGTCTGCGGGTATTTCACCTATCTCATATACCATACACATCAGGTGCAGTGGTTTTGTTATGGCTGGCTCTCCCATCTCAATAATTCTGTCAGAATGTCAATTAGTTGAGGTGCTTTGTTTTGACTTAGATCTTTCAGCACTTGGGCAAATTTTTTACATCTCTCATCTCATCCTCATTTACTTTTTCTTCCCTTGCTGTACTGTCTTGAAGTTCACTCTCTTGTATAGCCCTTCTACATATCCCTACCACCTTTCAGTTTTGCCTTCTATACTTGGTACTGGCTTGCCACATGAGTTCTTGATACTAATGCAACTGATTCTCCCTTCTCAAAAGGTTTCTATTTCTCCAACAGATGGCACCTACCTTTCCAACAGTCACTGATGCTTCTAAGCTCAACAGTCCTTTATCCACTTTTACTTTCAGCCAATCTTATCTTTTAAATGTCTGTATTTCCTTTCACCTGCTTCATTTGCTGCATTTTTATATTTTCTCCTTTCATAAATGAAGTTCAATATCTCCTGTGATAGCGAATATTCATCCAGGGGCTTTTATTTTCACCTATGTGGTCCTCTACTGTCTTCACTACTTCACTTCTCAGAGCTACATGCTCATCTTCTTCCATATTCCTTCCCCTACATCACTCAACAATTGCCTATTGCTCCCTTTGAAGCTCTCAACAACTTAGTTCTTTCAACTTATCCAGGCCGCACCTGTTTAATTTTGTACCTTTTTGCAGTTTCTTCAATTTTAATCTACAGTTAATAATCTAAATTGGAACAGAGTCATCAGCCTGTGGATATGTATAACAGTTTAAAATCTGGTTCCACAAACTGTGCTTCACCATTACACAACAAATCTGAAACATTCCAGTGCCTCCAAGTCTTTTCTGTATGTACAGCCTTTTTGTATAATTCTTAAACCAAGTGTTAGTATGATCAAATTATGATCTGTGCAAAATTCTACACGTCAGCTTCCTCTTTCGTTATTTTCCATTAGTCCATTTTTCCTTTCCTTTTTTTCCTACCATCAAATTCCTGTCCCTCATCACAATTACAATTCTGTCTCTCTTAACACAAGTTGAATAATTTCTTTAACCACATCATACATTCTTTCAATTTCTGCTTTAATCAAGTCATATTGTTTTTAAATTTCTTCATCTGTGGAGTCAGTTGGCATAAACACTTGTAGTATGATCTATGTATGTATGTATGCATGCATGTATGTATATCTTGGCTACACTAATATGTTCACTACACTGTTCATATTAGCTTAACCACACTACTATTTTCTGATTCACTATTAGATTTGATTAAGTATTTAGAATGCTATTCTCACCTGATGAGAAGATCTGTTCTTCTTCCCATCACATTTCGCTAAGCCCCACTACATCTAATTCAAACTACCTGTTTCCCTCTTTAAATTCTCTGAACTACCTACCTGATTAAGGAATCTAACACTCCTTGCTATGACCCATGGAATACCAGTTTTGTTTTCCTTGGTGAAGAGAGCCTCCGGAGTAGCCCCACCCAGACTACTTTGCCTCTGGAGTATTTTGCTCAAGAGGATGCCATCATCATAGAACCATACCATAGAGCTGCATGTCTTTGAGATAAGTAAAGGTTGCAGTTTTCCCTAGTTTTCATCAAGTACCCTTGCAACTACTGCAAAGGCTTCTGCCTCTCTACAGAAGCCATATGTTTGTCAAGGTGATCATTATGTATACGCCTGACAAAAAGAAATGCAACCCCTCTGGTCAGTATGCATGCACTAATTCAATTGGATAAAGAGTCATAATACCATTGTATACTCACGTGAGGCACGCTAGCTGTGTGCCTTATGTCAACAAGCATTGCCTTGTTGAAAACTAGCACCATAATACTGTCACATGAGAGGTAACACAGGAGGATACAGGATGTCCACGACATACAAGTGTGCCATCAAAATTTCCTCCAGTAACTACCATCTGTGACATGAAGTCATACTCGATGGCTTTCCACGACATGATGTGAATAAAAACACTGTGCCTCTTCAGAACTGAATAATTAGACCTTTCCCAGGTCACTGCTGACAGTGCTCATTTAGGATAGTGAAGAAATGCGATTCATTGTTGAAGACAATGTGATAATTTTCCTCAGCAGCTCAGGCTTCCTGGCCATGGCACCACTTCAAATGCAGCTGCTTGTGTTGTACTATGTGACGATCCTACAGTCTGGTGGTCAGATATGGTCAAACGGAACTTTGATTATGAGTATTCCAGGTGTCGTGCATTCCATTTCAGGCCAGTCACATCCAAATGCCCCACAAATCTGGATATTTCCAGATTCAACCAGCTGGACAAATTGACACCCACAATAAGGCCTCTTTCAAACTCTGTAAGGTACTGATAACACTGTCTCACACAAGTATGCAGCATCTCTGTATCTTTCAATGTGGTCACTCACTCAGCACCTGATGTTGTTCATGTCTCATTTATACCCTCTACAAGTCCTGGCACAAACATTAATCAAAAACAACACTAGTGCACTCTGGTGGCCATTCCACCTGTCACTCTAGGTGCAATAATTCTCTAATCATCCACCTGCCAAAAGTCTGAGGGTGCAAGATGTTGACATCTGATCATGTCTGTTGGATGCTTCACTTTTTGACAGGCAGTATGTGTTAAAATACTTCTTGTCTTGATTACAAAATAATTATTATTGCTCTGATGGAAGCCTTTGAACTCAAACATACAGAGCTCTAGTAAGAGTTGAAACATGTGACAGACAGTAATTAATTTATTTGGAGACCTAGGCAGTATGTTTTAATAACTAAATCTGGAAGGCCAGAGTGGAATTAAAGTCCAGTGACCACACAGTTCAGTATAGTTTAGATCAGAATATAAGCAACTACTAAATTTTAGCACACAGAGGGCACTTACCATGTACACATCTAAAACAGAGCGAAAGGGAAGGAGTATTAGATTTACATGTTGTAAATGCCACACTTCTTACAGAGGAAGTGCAATCTCGGAATGGAGGGGTGAGGATTTTGGATAAGGTCTTCTTTCAAGACTGCACCAATATTTCCCATAAATAATTCTGGGACATGGGTCACAACGTATCTGAGACTTCATATCTCAGCCAATACGCCAACAATGTCCTACATCTAGCTAAACAGTTTAAAATGATGAAAGCTTAATAACATATAATTAGTAAAATAGCGAGTCAGTGAGATGACTGATATTGCCTATTTCTAAAAATCTGTTTTATATTTGGACTAGCACTACCAACAAGCATCATAGGCCACGAAGTTCCTTCCATTCCTCTCTGTTGTTTTTATTGTTACCACAGTCAAAAATACCTGTAAGTTGTAGCAAATGGAATTTCTAGCCTTAACATTCTCTGATAATAATGGATACCAATCACCAAGCTTTTGCTACCATAATGTTAGTTATGTTTTAATAAAATCTGTTTTTAGTGGAGTGTCTTATGAAATCCAAGAAATTGTATTTTGAATCAAAATTCACCATGTGAAAATATTCATTCACTAAAAATGGTCTTACAGCCAAGACATTTTCTTCTTGATTTCGGGATTTAGGAACATAGTTGTTAACAGATTTTATTACTGATGACAAGTGACAACTACTTAGTTTTGCAGTCAAGCCTTAGTATCCACCACCGAGCGAGGTGGCGCAGTGGCTAGCACACTGGACTCGCATTCGGGAGGACGACGGTTCAATCCCGCGTCCGGCCATCCTGATTTAGGTTTTCCGTGATTTCCCTAAATCACTCCAGGCAAATGCCGGGATGGTTCCTTTGAAAGGGCACGGCCGACTTCCTTCTCCGTCCTTCCCTAATCCGATGAGACCGATGACCTCGCTGTTTGGTCTCTTCCCCCAAACCAACCAACCAACCTTAGTATCCAGAGAGACAGTTGCTTTGTTTTACTACATCAGAAGAAGTACTTTGTCTAGCTCATTATATGCAACAGTGTTCTTTCAATGTGTCTGTCTGCTGCTCAATGCCTCCTCTATATGATGAGTAGCAATATATCTATGCCATATTGTTATTTGGTGCTGGATTTTTTTATAACAGAAAATCTGGGATGGAATAACAACAATATGAAATGGAAATGCTGTTGTTACTCACCACATAGAGAAGGCACTGAGTAGTAGGGAGAGAGAGATATTGAAAAAATGTTGCCCCCCCCCCTCCCTCAGACACATACAAATGCATAATATGTGACCACTTCAAACACTCACGTCTCCACAGCATCAATGAATTTTTCAAGGGAAGAAATTCGAGACTATTCTGTAATGTCCTCCAGCTTTCAAGAAGTTTCACAAATGTTAATGAATGTCTACAAGTGTTCCAGAATACTCTAAAATGCTCTAAAGTGCAACTTGAAATCAGCACATGTCACACTGATCTGAACATCAGCATAACTGTCCTAACTGAAGAAATGTGCAAGCTAATAAAGACACAAACAACTCATCAAAAAAGTTTATGGGCTTATTGAGAGAAACTCTGAGGGTTCTGTACAAATTTATTTATGTACCTATGTGGATGATGATAATAATAATAATTTCATGTGGCTCAATGGCTTGGTGCAAGCCTTTTTATTGGACACCACTTCGGCAACTAGCGTATCCTTCCTGTTATCCAAATGGGGAAAGTGGACCTACAGTTTAATGTGGAATTGGAACCATGTGTTGTTTATGGTGACTCCTCGCATCATAGAGAAGAGACCGCCAAGTTAAAACAAAGACTGAAGAATCCATAGTCTGATTGAGATTCGATCCTGCAACCTCTCAGTTTCCAGGCAAATGCTTTACTGCTAGACCATCAGGCCTGACAGGCATGTAGATAATCAAACAATGGAAACTCCATGTAGGAATATCAACAATGTAAGACAGACTGCTACAGTAGACTGTTATGGTAGTTATTCACTTAGGAGTTACGTAATTCCAATCTCACATGTTCATGAACCTCTCTATACCATTCTTGGATTGACCTATGTGCAATTGTTGCACTCAACACCATTTAGAGAGGGGTCATTACACTAATGCTTTTTGTAACATTTCTGTTTGACAGATACATGTGTCTCAATGGAAATGTAACTGTTGTTAGTGCAGACTACAATCATCTGCTTCAAAAGTTGTGTTCACTACTTCAAATGCTCAGCGTAGTTTTTGGGTGATTCATTCTGAGAGCCACACAGACATCTGACGATGCAATTACGCAATTTTGAAATTGATAAAATAATGTCAATATTTACATCACAAATAAATACAAATGAGTGGAACATTCCAAAGATATGTTGTTACTGAATTAAACTGAATGTCCATGAGATCTATCTGAAAAAGTGAATAAAAATGTAATGAACAAGGTGTACCATAGATATTATTTAAAGTGAGATGGTATATGTTACACAGATGGTACCTAGGATGTTTTCATTTGTATTTATCAGTTGCAAATGTTGGTGATACGTTTTGTTTATTATATTTCATTTGAGGGAGTATGTGATAGATTTGGGTCCAAAAAATCGATTTTTTCAAAATTGTTATTTTCTTAATCTACAAATTTTAATGTATGCTTTGTATAAATTTGATCTTGATATTAGTATCAGGAATGCTTTTGAAATGTTAAGCTCTACACTTGCAGCCACTTCCAACTTTTCATACATTCGGGAAATAGTGTGGAGAGTCTTCTTATCTCAAAGCTGTAACAGATAATAAACAGTACAACATTCCAATAGAAAAGCTGGAATGTGGTAGCCACATTCAAAAGAGACTCTGTGTTGAACTTTGTTACAAGCTAGACAAGAAGAGATGAGAAGCATTTGATGATGGAAAACGAGGAGGAAAAGGCAGGCTGACTCTTAAAGAAATTAATTATCTTCAGTTATATTATGGGAGAGCTAGAAGGAAATATACAAACAATTTAGAGGCAATGGAGCATGTGCCATGTGGGCAATTTACTTTCACAAGCTATCCACTGACCCAAACAAATGAATACTCTTTGACCAAAAGACGAAAGGTACAATACAATTTTAAAAAACCTTATTCACATAAGCACTACACACAACCCAATAAAAAAATCTATTTGCATTAGCAATCACTGCTAGGACCTATTATGAATGCAATTAAATCTGCACTGAGGTTTCTTGCAAATTCTGATTTTCTGAGGAAGTGGCTTCAAGACAAAACACATACTTCAATGAAGTAATAAGTGTACCTGGTGTAGAGAAACAACTGAAAGATCTGAAAGCAAATAGATCACCAGGTCCGGATGGAATCCCAGTTCAATTTTGCAAAGAGAACTCTATGGCACTAGCTTTCATTTATCATAAATCTCTCACCCAGCATAAAGTCACAAGCAACTGGAAAAAAGCGCAGGTGACTCCACTACATAAGAAGTGTAAAAGAATGGACCCGCCATGTTGCAGACCAATATCCCTAACTTCTGTTTGCTGTAGAATCCTTGAACATATTCTCCGTTCGAATATAATGAACTTTCTTGAGATTGAGAAGTTTATGTCCACAAATCGGCATGATTTTAGAAAGCATTGCTCATGCGAAACACAGCTTGTCCTTTTTTCACATGATATACTGGGAACAACGGATGGAGGGCAACAGGCAGATTCCCTATTTCTAGATTTCTGGAAAGCATTTGACATTGTGCCCCATTGCAGGCTATTAACAAAGGTACGTGCATATGGAATACGTTCACAGAGATGTGAGTGGCTTGAACACTTCTTAAATAATAGAACCCAGTACATTGTCCTTGATAGTGAGTATTCCTCAGAGACAAGGGTATCATCAGTAATGCCCCAGGAAAGTGTGATAGGACCGCTGCTGTTCTCTATACACATAAACGATTTGGCAGACAGGGTGGTAGCAATCTGTGGTTTTTGGCTGATGATGTCATGTACAGTAAGGCGTTGAAGTTGAATGGCTGCAGGAAGATACAAGACGACTTAAACAAAATTTCCAGTTGGTGTGATGAATGGCAGCTAGCCCTAAACGTGGAAAAAATGTAAGTTAATGCAGATGAGTAGGAAGACCAAACCTCTAATGTTCAGATACAGTATTACTAGTGTAGTCAAGACATTTAAATATCTGGGAGTAACGATGCAAAGCAATACGAAGTGGAACGAGCATGTGAGAACTTTGGTAGGGAAGGCGAATGGTCGACTTTGGTTTATTGGGAGAATTTTAGGAAAGAGTGGTTCACCAGTAAAGGAGACTGCATTAAGACATTGGTAGGAACTATTCTTGAGTGCTGCTCGAGTGTTTGGGATCCGTACCAGGTTGGACTGAAGGAAGACATCGAAGCAACTCAGAGGCAGGCTGCTAGATTTGTTACTGGTATATTTAAGCAACACATACATGTTACAGAGATACTTCGAAACTCAAATGGGAATCCATGGAGGCAAGGCGACATTCTTTTTGAGATACTTTATTGAGAAAATTTAGGGAACTGGCATTTTAAGCTGACTGCCAAATAATTCTACTGCCACCAACATACATTGTGCGTATGGACCACAAAGATAAGATCTGAGAAATTAGGGCTCATACGAAGGCATATCAATAGTTGTTTTTCCCTCACTCTCTTTGCGAGTGGAACAGGAAAAGAAATAACAAGTAGTGGTGCAGGGTACCCTCCACCACACACTGTATGGTGGCTTACACAGAATTTATATAGATGTAGATGAAGAAAATGCAAACGAAAAATTACACTGATAATTTAATTTTGATTAGACATTCAAAAACAACATTCAATGGAGTCGATATACTAAAAATAGGTGTCTATGGTGTTGTTTGTTATAAAAATAGCTATGGAGATGACTACACAAGTTCAGATGTATAGATAAACTAACAGTACTGTAGACAGTATTCTATACTATAAAAACCTATCACAAAAGCCATCAACTGAACTGAAATCCACATGAGTGGTTACAGATTTAACATCTAACGTATAGCTTTGAGTAACAGAGGAAAATTAATTACCAAGTTGTATAACTACACAAACCTGTTGTTTTGGAAGAGGCATCTCCCATAGTGATGCTCCTGTCAATTTATTCCAGAAATATGGTCTGTTCTCTCTTTTACTCCAGAACTTCCGCCAACCCTGATGTATCAGTTCTGGTGGTAAGTCATCAATGAATCCTCCAACAGGAATTCCCTATTTTAGAAGTGAATATGTATTAAAGAAACGAGAAGAGTAGCTTTACGGAGTCGTGTTTTGCATAACGAAAAGATGATCATATAATAATGATAATTTTATTACCTGAGGGGTCTGGGGAATTTGAGGCAATGGTGCGGTATGAGGCATAGCATTTTCAAGGTCCACTCCTGGAGGAATCTTGATGGGTGTTGGAACAAGAACAGATAAATTTTCTGGATGATGTGGATGTGAAAGCGGTTGTACCTGCGTAACAGCTTCCCATGTTGATGTACTGGGTATTTCTTGCTTGCCGCCGATATCATTCATCGCGTTGGGAACAGTACCTCAGTTCACTAATATTAAGCTAAAAACATACAGATAATAACTGCAACAAGTTTCAGACACACACTTTTCTTTATTTACCCCGAAATAACTGAAATATTTTCCATGCTTGGCCAAAAAAGGCGAAACTGACGATTCCAAGTTGTGTGTCCGGCAGCACAAGAAAGGAATAATTTAACAATATTTATAAAATTACTGATGCTTTAGTTAATAGTAAATAAAAACTAAATTCAAAATCACTCACTTCCAGTACAGGAAAGCATTAAAGGCGAAAGTTCTAGTCGATAACGCGCATCACTATTGTCAAACTACGTGACCACTTTGTTTACAAACTTTTGACACGTAAATATAAATGCAAAACAAGCGATGAAAACTGCGTACACCGCAAAACTTAATACTGGTACGTCTTCCCCGTACCTATTTACAACTTTTCGGTGATACAAACCACGGTTTAACGTCAAAAACAGGGATTTCATTCATCTTTTTCGCAACCCGTTAAAGCGTACTTCACCCAAGACGACGCCATTTGCTCACAGCTGAAGTATGTCACGTGATCAGAACGAATTCCTGGCGTTGGTAGGGAATATTTTGAAAGGAATGACGGGAAGTATTAAAGATCTTATTTGATATTGCCAACGAAATAAAACAATATTTACGTTACAGAGGCACTCAGTTGATGGTCAGAGTGTGACAAAAGCAAGTGCCCAACACATTCCTTTGATGGAAAGGATGATTACATCGCTATAATTTTTTGTATCATTTTTGGTGAATCCGATAGAATTTAAAGAGTTGCAGACATAGTATTTGTTGGGTTGACACCAGCCATTTCGTTTTCACTCAGTGTTTACGGCTTTGTGCGTTTGTGACGATTCGTGGGAAGTAATTGTACAGCGATAAATTTTAAACTTTCGTTGAATAGTTTTGTTGTGAAGAAAACCATGTCTGTCGCCTTCGTACAGCGCGGTAGGCCACCGCCGAATCCCATGCAGATACAGAAGGTGAAGTACAGTAAACGCACCAAGTTTACAATCGCTTACAACAAAATGTTAGATTTACTTCTGACAAAGTTGAAGATTGCAGATTCGAAGATCATCTATACTGTTACAGATGTTGGATGAAAACTGCCACCTTATTCAGACTATCCAAGAATATCAGAGCAAGGGAAAAGCACAGGAATGCATGCAGTAAGTAATTCTCTCCTTCATTTGTGTTTGTGTGTAAACAATACCATAATATTAGAAATTAAATTATACATAGGTATGTAATTATTTACACATAAAATAGTGCTTTGGTGTTGTCTGCTTGTTCCTTCCACCCCGTTGGAGATACCCTTAGTACCAACCACACCACTTCTCGCCCTCCTGTTAATCCATAAATATCATGTACATTTCCTTTTGGCCAGCACGTGTATTATGGAAGAGTGTATATAGTTTGTATATATTGTGAACACATATTTGTAGTAAACAATCCCATTGGTGCCTTATGGTTTCTTCACATTCCAAACCTGAATTTTGTATTTTTTTCCATCTGACTGCAGAAGAACCAGAGATATATGCTCTGCCTTTATTTTAACTTTTCAAGAATATGTTAAAAATATTAGTTATCATAACATAAAATATAACACTGAGCCAGCCAGGTAGAGAACTTTCCAGACCTAGATAGAGCATTACTGGGTCAGCTAAACAAACCAATACCAGATGTTGGCGACATCCAATAAAATTGTCATGTTGTGGCCTGTGACTTCTTACATGTGCAACAGAAAGAGAACAGAATACTGACAATAGTTTCTGTAATCAAACAATGGAAACTCCGAGTAGGAATGTCAACAATGTACGAAAGACAGATTGCTATTTCCTATGAAGAAGACTTGTCAAGTTGCGGACAGGCACAATTAAAAGTCTCTCGCAAAAAAGTTTTCGGCTACACACACACACACACACACACACACACACACACACACACACACGTGTGTGTTACTGGCAAATGCTGTGGCCGAAAGCTTTGTGTGAGTGTGTTTTATTTGTGCCTGTAAGCCAACTTGAATAGCTTTTCTAATGTAGATTGCTGAGACACACTATATCCGTAGCACAGTGCAATGTCTAGGTTAGGTTGTAATGTGACAGTTTGGTTGTGAGTTGGCAAGAAATCTTAGATGTGGTGACATTCTGAACTATAGCATAGAGCACAGTGTACAATTAGGATGAAAGGTGACAACCTGGGTAACACCTAACAGCTCTTCTTTTTATTTTTAAAATAGACATGTACTTTAATGATGTAATAGGGCTATAATATATGTGTGGATACAAATGCAAGAAATGAAAGAGAAATAGTGTGGGCAGTTATGATCTGTCCTCTTAAAAAACTATCGTAGTACCCTTATATTTGATTTTCTGGCTTTAGTTTTACATTACAGTCTCCGTAATTAAAACCAAGTTTACAGAAAAAGCCATTGAGGATACCTCTAGAGAAGTTATGCCTCATCCTAATATCACATCAGCCAATTGAGAAGTTATATCACCCTTTTCAGGGAACAAACATTTCCATCAGTTTTATTTGCTTCGTATGAATGTAATTTCATAATTTTTGTATTATTTCTCTCATACTGCCCTACATTTAAGACTTTGTTACTGTGCAAACTCTGCTGGTATCAAGTAATTTATTTGTATTCCTAAAATCATCATTTACAAGTTCATATTTTTTCCAGGCTCTGATGATCTAGGTCTTTAATGTCAGACCTACCTTGTAAAAAAAGCTTCACTATTAGAAGATTCATTCTTGTAGCCTTGCATATAATTCTTTGTCTATTTTCTAAAATTTCATTTTATTTAAATCCACCTTTCACTAAAGATTTCCAGTTCAACTCCCCTCTTTTTCTTACCCAGTTTGGGGAAGATGGCAAGACCTCGCAAAATGGCCTTCACTGATTCTTGCTTTAGAGTTCTTTGCCTTTTCTGTTGTAGGCCTAAGATTATAGTTCATAAAAACTTTGTTTTCCACGGTTGCACTATGCTCCTGTCCAGCTGTTTTATTCACTTCACCATGCAAAGTACCCATCAAAACATTCAGGTTCTACAGAGTGTATCATCACCGTGGTTACAAACTTTCAGGTTACAGAGAGTACACCTACAATGATGGAAAATGAAATAGCCATGCAAGGTAGGAAACACTTCCCTGGCACAGTAGTGATGACACAAAGTTTCAAGAAAGGAAGGACACGAACAGGATGAGAAGACATGGTTATTATGCTCATTGTTACAGAAACCAGGAAATAAGAACAAAAACAGAAACGGTAGTCATCATAGAAGGTGTGATGCAGGCCCTGCATCTCCGGCGTATGTAAGATCTGATATTCAGGAAAATATAGAGCATGTCCTGGTATGCCTCAGCAGCTGCCATAATGGGTGCAGGTTTTGCAGTACTTTTAATCATACATGTCCCCAGAGGATACAGTCAAGGCAAGTGAGGTCTGGCAATCTTTCTGGCCAATGCACCGGACCACACCGGCAGATCTTGTGTTGACGATACATCAAGGCTTTAATGTGAGGGGCCCCCATCACTCAGAAATCCAGCTAAGGATAATAAACATGTTGTCTCACCCAGTTCGTGTCCCTACTTTCTTGTGTTTAATGCTGCCAGTACCATGCCAGGAAAGCATTTCCAACCATGCATTGCTATGAGAGTTTTCATTAATTTTGTATACTCTATCTATCCTGAAAGTTTGTGATTGCTGTGCTGACACACCCTGTTTATTTAGTCTCTTGTGTAAACATCTGAACAGTTAGGTTATTCATAATAGCCAAATAATTCTGTGAAAAGTGCTTTCAGGTTTTCATGAGAGGAACTGTTGATACTGATTCATGAAACCCTTGATCCAGACAATTCCTGCAGTTTTAGCTAGCCACATCCCAGCTATGTTGTGTGCTTCAGTGCATTGCTACATTCAAGCTGTCTTGTTTTCCATTGTTCATATTTTTAATCATACAGCTCATGTTCTTCATTTGCAGTGAAAAATTGGTAACTTGTATGACAACAAAATATCAATTTAATGCTGTTGGTATCTGATTATTGTAACTTTGCTTAATGTCAACTGCTCTACTGTTTCCTAATTTGTCAAGAAAAGTAGAATAATACATCCCACATTGATATGCAGCAGTTCTAAGAGAGACAACATCTCTTACTGCTTTCATGGCTCTTCTACCTTCTGATTTAGTGAGCTTTTTTTTGCAAGTTCAAACCATGATACCAAAGTCTAAAAGGAAGAAAAAAAACTTACTTTGCAATTACCTGCCATGTAATAGCACATTTCAACAGTATTGACATCTACTCACAAGAATTTGTTGAAATCTGTCCTGTGTGCACCCATTTAGCTTAGAGTACTATTACTTCTTTTAGAAAAGATATTTAAAGTAGTTTATAGTATATTTACCTTTTTAATCTTTTAAGGGGGTGGATGGATCTGATTTACTTCAGTCAATGTTAAAGGACAAAAATGTAATATTGAAAAAAGAACTTATCTTTATTTCTTCAAAATATGGAACAATATTCATTGAAGGCAATCATTTCATAGATAATAATAGAGAGAGGCCTATGGTAATCTTATTTCCTTTTGTTGAACTTGATTGTGTACATGTTGACCAAAGTTTCCAATGTTGAAATGTGCTCCCTCACCTGTACACAAGACAAACTGAGTGTTTGATGGACATCACAGGCTTGGGGTATCCATGTAATTAAATTATTGGTAAGGCATTTCATATTAATTAGATCTCCTGGGGATGCCACCTTGTTGGGGTATTTACATTTTGGATTGATTGTTTTGCTGCTTACATGAAACTGAGAGGTACAATGGCCATAACATGACCATTGGTAGGGCATATTATGCCAGGCAGGTCCCAGCAGGTGAGTGAGACAAAGTGTGTTCCACCAATCCCATGTTCCATCTGTGCAGCTTAACCCTGCACGCCATAAGTGAGAGCAATCCAGACTTCAGTTTGTGAACAAATGCAGAAGGGCAAATTTCCAAATTGCACAGAAGACAGAATGGAGAGTATACATCTGCAATCTCCCATACAGACCACTTTACTTTCTTCAGTAGAAAATTGACTGAAACAGACTAACCATAATATGATTCTGCTTTCCTGGCATATTCGTGCAAAGTGAGTATGTGGATATCCACCCTCAGATTTTATACTTCAATTAAAATAATTTTATGATCGACAGATTGCAGAGGCGGAGGGAGGGGGAGTTAGTGGCATGTAGCCATGGTAACAAAACAGGCAACACAGCAAGAACACGTGTTGTCCAGAAAAGAACTATGATTTACATCCCAAAACGTCAATTACAAAATTATTTTAATTGAAGTATAGAAGCTGTTGTATATGGTTAAAACTGCTGTGAGCTCCACTGTTTCCAATTTTAGCACTAGACATGTGTCTCACAAACACGTTTTCAGGCTTGGCAAACTCATGTACCATGATTAGGGTTGCTGGAAGCTTTGTTGCTACATGTAAGTTCACATGATGTGTGTAACTTGGCCTCTGATAAAACATGTTGGAAGAGGTGGACTGTGGGAACTAATGCAGTGTATCCGCAACAAAAAGGATGCCAAGCTACTTACACACCCACACCTTGCTACATAAAGATTGGTTAAAGCAAACTATCTAGACCCAGGGAAACTTGACTGATACTGCTACATTCCTTATGCTGACCATAAACTGCAGGGCACTTAGAAAGGTAAATAGTTTACTGGAACTGGAAGTGTAACTAAATAACATCATATGGTGTATCATTGGGGTATCAGAGATGCAAAGAAAGTAAGAGGATCAGATACAGCTGCAGTCAAGAAATATCCTTTACTAAAGAGGCATGTACAATGGCAGGTACTCAAGAATGTGTTTTATTATTAACAAGAAAATTAAATTGATGAAATCTTCTTGGGTTGTCAGCTGGGGCTATCAGCTGAGTTGAGGAGTTGTATTGTCGCAACATTTTGACAAGTTTCCTGTTTGTTATCTTCAGGTGGGTCCATGTCCAGTTCATTTGTTTATAGGCTAGTCACTAGGCTGCAGACTCCTGGTGAGAAAATTGTATGCCTTTGGGAGAAATGTTGCATTCAGGAGTGGGGTTCTAGCTGTTGAGTCCTGTTGTTGCTTGTCTATTCTATCCACTGCCTCCATTACTTTCATGTCAGCAGACCCCTGATGTATTTTTGTTAACACCACATTCCTAAGTTTTAACTACATTATTACATCCATTTTGGTTAGAGAACACTGAAGCAGTTTCTGTAAATTACACTGTAGGAAATTCTGCAACCAGCCACAATTGCAGTGTTTCCTGCAGTGTAATTCATTTTTAAGTGCTGTCCTTGTTGACAACATCATCAAGTACTCTTATTTTCACTGCCTCTTTGAACACCAAATCCCAGGACCCATTGGCATGGCAAAATGATACCCATGGGAAGATTCCCTAGAGTTACTAGAGTGTCACTTCAGCAGTGACAGTGTGAAACTATTTTGATACGCACTCACCACAATCCACTTCCAAACTGGTTGGAAAGTCCTGTGAAAAGATAGATGGGTCACTGAGCGTTGCCCTCTAGCACCAGGCATTGCTAACTTGTGTACAGAACACGTTGAGGAAACAGTTCTCGAGAAAGAAATGCAGACAACACCTTTGAAATATGGCCTCATGGTGAAGAAGACCTACAAGAATTCCTGTGCCACCTTGACAGCATACACGACAATCTAAGGTTGTAAAGGGACGTCCTCCTCTGGTGTTACTTTTCCTCAACAGTAGTAGTCAATACCAGTAATATTTTTCGAATTTTGGACAGGTCAGTGTTATCTCAGCTGTTTCTCTGAAAAATTTCATAAAATTTTATACACAATATGTCATATTTCAAGCATAAAATTTATGAAAAGGAATTACTTTATTTTTGTTGTTACAATTGATATGTACTAGCTGTGAATGTACAGTTAAAATTGTGTTTTTAGGAACATTTAAAATCATGAATTAGTTGGCACACTTAAAATTTCTGTTATTAATTACACAATCTAGTACCGTTTATCAGGGTATTTTTGTGGATTCATTTATAAAATAATAATTGAACCTAACAGAAATTAATTTGTCAAGAAAAATTGTAAACTCATCGGAATATTGTTATTACCGCAGAGTGAAGAAGTTTCAAGCATTCCTCTGCTGTGATTGGACGTATTTTTGTATTTTGGCCGAACAATGTATAAGGGGCATAGGGGCATTTAAATGAAACCCGGTTACTAGTGTAAAGTGATGGTAACAATTTTATTAACCCAAAAATGTAGTTATACACAGTACACATACTCAAAAATAGCCACCAAGACTGTTGGCACATTTATCCCATTGCAACACTAGCCAGTCGATTCCGTCCTTGAAGAAGCTAGTGGGCTGCTGTCAGATCCAGGCGTGGACCCCGTCACACACTTCATCGTCCATTGCAAATCGATGTCCGCTAATACCCAGTAACCAATGGATCTCATCCACAGTGATTCTGCAGTTGTCCAAGACTAAAGCATTCACTTCCGCAACCATTTCCAGTGTGATGACATGATGAGCCTCTCCAGGACGAGCATAATTTTCCTGTGACTCACACCCCTCAGTGAATCATTTGTGCCATTCCACAACACTAGAACAACTCAGGCCGTGCTCACCGTACATAGCCTTCATTCGTCATGGCCTCCAACTCCCTCCGCTGCCAAAAATCGAATCACTCCTCATTGTTCCTGCTTACTTGCCCTACATGTTCGGTAGTGGATGATAACTTGTGTGACCACCTTCTCTTCGGTGTGAAACAACATTAGTGCTATGCAACATCAAACGGTGCCCAAGTGTCGGTCTCCCTACCAATAGATGGCTCCACCATATGTGCAGTTACATGGTGTCACATGTAAAGCAGAGGTAGACACACTGACCAGGTTTCATTTGAATGAACCTTATACAATTTCGGCTTTGTTAATGTAAAAGTTCAAAAGACAGCATGATATGGTAAAATTAAATTAAATTAACGTAAAAACAAAAATTCTGCAATGGCATTTTTCAAAATCATGTAGTTCAGTTGAACCATGAGAACTTAAAATGTGAGAATTTCAGCTTCAAGAATCAGACCCCTAGACATGAAGAACTGGGGTCAACTGTGCAAGAAAAGATAAGTAAAAAGTTTTTTTGCAAATCTTACTCCTCTCGAATTTTCAGAAAAGACTTCACCATAGTGGACAGTAGGAACAACAAAGAAGGAGGGGTAGATTACAGGGTCTACCATGGGGGCGGAAGAAAGTGGATGTCTACCATTCCTAGACTGTATGAAAAAGAACAACACTGATGGCAGTTTGGGACAATCTGTCTACAGGAGGAAGGCATACATGACCCTGTATCTAAATAACAATAGGTTCCACTATCCAGTGCAATGCAACTCTTGCCCAACACCTTGGTACACAGAGTTACAGCATCTGCATGAAACCTTTTGCAAGAACAGATCTTTTCAATTGAGACAACAGTTTCCAACTGAGCTCTGCATGTCATGTCATGTTAACAAAAATAAGTCAGGAATGTCTGGATGTGGAGACAGCAAAGGCTTTGGGTGGAATAGACGGGCAGCACCAGGACTCAGCATCTGGACCCCTCAAACGCACTGGGGCACCTCGGATAACTCAAGAAGATTCATCTGTGAAATTTGCCAAGAAAACCTGCATTCCCCCATAACAAAATTAAAGATCAAATTGTTGATATTGACGTAATCTCGGACAAAGAATAAAGAATGGTACTAAATATAAATAAAAAAATACAGGAAATAGTACATGTTTGTAGCGCATCCATCC
Organism: Schistocerca piceifrons; assembly: GCF_021461385.2. Lineage (NCBI taxonomy): Eukaryota > Metazoa > Arthropoda > Insecta > Orthoptera > Acrididae > Schistocerca > Schistocerca piceifrons. The sequence continues at coordinate 849,681,868 of NC_060139.1, forward strand.
CGTAGCTTGACAGGCAAGTTGAACATCTTCATGAGGAGTTAAGAGAATTAAAGTAATTCACAATATACAATAAGAAATAGTGTAAAAATAGAGAACCAGTTGAAAATGACTCTTTATGGGGGAACATTGGATCAATATCATGAACAGCAAGACCAAATGTATGTTTCAAACACATTTTTCAAGAAAAAACCTAAGCAGAAAATGGACTTGAAATGGATCAAAAGGAATTAAGAATAAGATTGACAGTGTACTATCAAGCAAGAACCAAATTGTACAGAGTGTATCAGTTTTAATCCAGTGCACGATCTCTTAGTAATGAGGTGCAAAGTAAAACTAGATACTGAGTTAGAAAGAACTAAACACATTAACCACAAATCCAATTTTATTGGTTAAAAAAAGGAGATGAAAAAGTTGAAGAATATCTTCTGAAATTAACAAATACTTTTGAAACTCTAGATAATGAAGACACTGTAGACTTAAATATGAGAAAGGAGGCTTTATCAAATATTATTCTGGAAACAACTGCAGATGTTGCAGGAGGTAAGAGAAACTAACAAAACAAAGACAGCTGACAAAGAAGAGAAAATAATTCAAAGTAGATGATAATGGAAGTCAGGTAGAACTGTCAGAACTAAACAGAACTGTACGGAAACGTTAACAGAAATATGTCAGAAAGTGTAAAGAGAGAATTGTAAGGGATATAATACAGAGCAACAGAAGTACAAGGTGGTTATAATTGAACTTTCGCTACTTGAGAGGCTCACCCATGTAAAATGAGTGACCATAGGACAATTAAACTTTGTGGAAACATTTGTAAGAACATGCGGAAGAGAAGTAACAAATAAACCATTGTAAGAAACACAATTTAATTTCCATATGAGTGGGGAACAAACAACTGCATAAAACTGCATGTTCCAGATTACAAATACCACTGTCTGCATCCATGACAGCCTTGAACCGTACTAGAAATAGCTCCACTGCTGCCTGAAACATCTCTGGTGGGATGTTGGCTGCCTCCCTTGCTATTTTCATCTTTACCCTCCAACATTTGTTGGTGTCCTGTTGATAAACCCTGCCCTTCAGGCTTCCTCTCATCCAGAAATCACATGGGTTCATACCTGGTGCTCTTGTGGTCATGCAGTTTGGGATAATTGGCTAATGATTTGGTTTTCTCTAATTGTTTTATGGAGTAACAGAGCAACCTCATGAGCAATGTGAGATGTAGCTCCACTGAGCATCAAAACAATTGAGTCCAGTACACCTCTCTCATGTAGAGTAAGGATCACATGTTCGCGAAGCAGATCACAGGAATGTATGCTGTTCGCACTGCATGCACTTGATCCTTGGGGTTTGAGTTTCTCGAAGAAAAATGACCAAACGTGAACTGTGCCATGAAGCACACAAACACAGTGTGACACATTCACTAAGCAGGGGAACTTCATGACTGTTCATTGGTGATGACGATCCCCAAATGCGACAGTTCACTGCCCCAGTGAGAGTAAAGTGTGCTTCATAACCCACAGAATGTTACAAGGCCACATGTTGTCAACTTCAGCCCTTGCAAAAAACAAATGAGCAAAATCTGCTCGAAAGGCTACATCTCATGGCAAAGTTGATGAGTAATGTGAAGTGTGTATGGATACCATTTCACAATTGTTTGCAGCACTTCTCTAACCTTGGGCCGTGGAATGTTCGGCTTCGTGACAAGCTCGAGCACTGCTCGAAAATCGCAAATTGCATCCAACATTCTCAGCCATGGCGATGGTAACTGCTTTAACAGTTTCTGGTGCCTGGCCCAATTGGCTGTCTCCCCCCCCCCCCCCCTCTCCCCCCCCTCCCCCCTTCGAGCAGAATGCCAGTGTGGAAATAGGCCCCCTATATATTCCTTTAACACATTGATACTTGCGAAGTGCTGCAGCAATATTGCTACTTTGTTTTGATAAAATAGCTATACGAGGTGTGTGTTCAAAAGTAAGGTGACTTAATATTTTTATGAAAAAATATTTATTTATTCATCAATATTCCTGTTGTTCTCTTCAAAGTAATGCCCCACAGATACAATATACTCGTGCCAAGATTTCTTCCAATCCTTGAAACACTTCTTATAAACACTATTTGGTACAGCCTTGAGTACTTCCAGCGATGCAATTTTTATTTCCTCAATCATTGAAAATCTTTGCTCTTTCATAGGTCTCTTCAGTTTTGGGAACAGGAAAAAGTAGCAGGGGGCCAAATCCAATGAATATGGTGGCTGAGGCATGATTGTCGTGTTGTTTTTGGCCAAAAAATCTGTCTGCAAAAGACATGAATTGTTTATGCACAATTCAGGTCATTTTTTGCGTATTGCTTCTCACAAATTGTGCATAATGTCAAGATAATACTTTTCATTGACTGTACGACCTTAAGGCAAAACTTCATGATGCACTATGCCACAGTAATTGGAAAGAAACAGTGAGCAAAACTTTGACATTTGATCAAACTTGGCGTGCTTTTTTTGGTCTTGGGTCTCCAGGATGCTTCCATTGAGACAATTGGACTTTGATTTCACTGTCATAACCGTAAACCCATGTTTTGTCACCAGTTATGACCCTTTTGAGCAAATCAGGATCATCATTGATGTCATTCAGGAGCTCCTGAGTGATGCTCATGCGACGGTTCTTCTGATCAAAATTGAAAACTTTTGGAACAAACTTCAGTGACGCAAGTCTAATGTGCAAAAAATTGCATGACACAAGCCAACCGATATGCCAACATCCACAGAAATTCTCTTATGGTAATTTTCCAAAACAATTTTCTTTACAACTTCGGCGTTATCATCTGTTGTTGATGTGCTGGAGCGTCTAGAACAAATTTCGTCATTTGCATCTTCTCAGTCAGAGCAGACTCACCGTATGACACTGTCAACTGATTTAGAACACTTGATTCCATTTTTCACACATAATTTGATGCAAATTTTTTGCTCCATTTTTTATAATAATCAAAAATCATCGAGCACGCTAAAACACATCTAACTTTTCTCTCTGTCAAACAAACAAAATATGCTGTACACTTGAAACTGTGAATGTATGTTCGGGACATGTGTACCAACATAGCAGAAAAACAGAACGATAATCAAATGTACACTGTCCGCGCAGTTTGAAAAGTCATCTTACTTTTTGAACAGCCCTCATATAAGTAAAGACCTGCTGACCTTGTCCAGGTCTGTGTTGAGTTCTGCAACTGTGATGCACACTGATGCCTGGATTTCAACCCTACATCCCTTACCAGTACCAGTGCCTGATGTCAAGTCATGACAGTAACATTACTGACAGTGCAAAACCTGGAGCGTACAGTCTGAACATCATTCCTGTTAAGTTAGGTAACCATAAGGTAAATAGTTGTCCATCCACACTGGTTCAAGTAGTAGAAGTTAAATTACAACCATAATGTATAATGAAAAGAAAACAGGCATTTAAACGTCATATTACATCAATCGGTATGTCAGATGTCACTCTTATAATGAACCAGGAAACTATACAAAAATTGTTTGAGTTTTCTAAAGAAATCTATATAGTACGCCTGTAGAAACTAATCCTAGATAATAGACTTTTGATATTGAGTTTATTCCAGAAATTTTACTAGCTGATGTAGGATTATAAGCAATTTGGTGCTTGGGAAGAGGAAAACCCCTTGAAATGATGGGATAATAGTGAAATGATAAAAACAGGGGGAGAAATGATGAAACTGGAATTTTTGCACTGCCGTTTATACTATGGGTGTATAAAAGGATAGTTGAAATAGTGCTATAGTTAAAAATGCTGAAATTTTTGTAATCAATAAGAAATGGAGAAAGGAAACTGTGAAGGACTACAGGTCCATTAGCCTTGTTTTCATTGGTATACAAGATTTTTACAAAAAAATCCATACTAATTACCTAGAAAAACTTAATACTTTAACTGGGGAAGGAACAATTATCTCTAGAAGTGGATATATCTGCAGATTGTCAGTGAAGTCTTAGAAAGAAGCAAAGAATATCAGATGTCACTTTGTATGGGTGTTGGCTGTGTAACACTGTTTGACTTTGTCACAATAACATTTTCAGCAACTGAAAACCAAAGACCAGATTCTGCCTACATTAGTTTATTGAATAATATATGCAACTAGGTGACAGCTTCCAATTACATCAAGAGAGTGAAAAGTTAGGAATTGTGAAAGGAGTTATGCGACATGAATCCATTTCAATTAAACACTTTTCTGCCATGTTGGAAGAGATCTTCAAATCATTAATCTGCTTTCAAGCAGGGACAGCATATTGGATTTTATCCAAACCATCATTGCTTTACAGATAACACTGCTCTGCTTGCTTCAAATCCAATGGAACTTCAGCAAAAGATGGAGGAATTGAACTGACCAAGTTAGAAATTGGCCTGAAGATTAACTTCAGTAAAGACACCATAAGGCACAATCAGTATACCAGTGGGAAAATAGTAAAGATCAGTAATGAACTTACAGAAACAACTGACAAATTTTTATAATTTGGACACATGAAAATAACAAGCAGATGGACACTTAAAAAAATAAATAGGAGGACTTGGAGCTCATGTGGGAAACTGAATGCTGTATTCAAAAGTAAATTCCCAATATGCATTGAATGGAAAATCTATAACCTGTGTGTCCTCTTATTCTTGTATACATAACTGATCTGATGAATAGGGCAGGTGAGCAGCAGTCTGGGACTGTTTACTGATGACAATGTAGTGTATGGGAAAGTGTTGTCATTGAGTGACTGTAGGATGATACAGGATTATTTAGACATAGTAGATATATATATTTGGTTGATGAAGGACAGCAAGCTCTAAATGTTGAAAAAAGTGTATTAGTGCAGATGAGTAGGTCAAACAATCCTGTAATGTTTTAATACTATTAGTGGTGTGCTGCCAGACACAATCAAGTCAATTAAATAACATTTCACAGCAAGGTGAAATAGAACAAGCACATAAGGTCAATAGTAGGGAAGATGAGTGGTTGACTTCAGTTTATTGGTACAATTCTAGGAAAATGTAACTCGTTTGTAAAGGAGAGCACGTGTAGAACACTTGTGTGAACCATTCTTGACTGCTCGAGTGTTTGGCATCCCCACCAGGTTGGATTAAAGAAATTCAGAAATATGCTGATAGTTTTGTTATTGGTAGGTTCTATCAACACAAAAGTTTTACAGGGATGCTTTGGAGCTCAATCAGGAATCCCTGGAGGGTGACTTATGTTCTTTTCACTAAACACTATTGAGAAAATTCAGAGAACTGTCATTTTGGCTGACGACAGAGCAGTTCTATTGCCACCAATATACATTTTGCTGATGGACCACAGAGACAAGATACGAGAAATTGGGGCTCGTGTAGAGTCATGCAGAACCCCATTTTTCCTTTGTTCCATTTACAAATGCAGCAGGAAAGTGAATGACTATTAGTGGTACAAGGAACCCTCCATTATGCACCATATGATGCTGATACTGAGTAAGTGTTTAAGGAGACCAAATAGCCAAGGTCATCAGTCTCCTATTCACCCTACAGGGCAGAAACAGTGTACTCAGTATGTCTATGTATAGAGTAAATTCTGCGTGCAAGTTTGAGAAGGTTTTCTAAATATTTGCATATTATCAGAGTCCAAACACGTAAACCAGCCCAGTATTCACCTACTGGGATGTGGGAAACCACATCTAGGCTGGCCAATACACTGACCCCTTGTTGTTAACCTACCAGGCAGATTCAGTGTGGGGGCCGGCATACCTCTCTATCCCAGAAGTGGTCGCATTAACATGCATGGCTACCCATGTGGGTGTGGCATGTGAAGTATATATGTAGTCGTAGATGTAGATGCAGCCAGTACTAACATAGGTAAGTGAAACCTGGATGAAAAATTGACAGCTGTTCAACAACCAATGGAATAATGCATATTGGACTCTTGTGCACTCATTATACGAGGGTTGGAACTTAAATAGTGGCACCTATTTATTCACAACCGATACAAAAGAGTTAAATGTTTGCACCTGTTACTGTCCTTCAAAGTGTGCATTGTGTAGAACTCGTTGCCAGCAATGTGGAAGGCGTACTACCATTAGCAGAGCCTGTTCTGTTGATTGTGCAAATGGAGCGGTCTACTGCCTGTCGAATCTCTGGAACAGTTCTGAAGCAAATGCCATGAAGTGGTTCCTTCATCGTCAGAATCAAATCAAAGTCACAAGGACTTAAGTCGTATTACTGTTTGATTTTGGAGCATTCTTAGAAAGCTCACATCTTCGAGGGTATCCACATTGAAACTGATAATTCATGATGTAGTTCTGTCAACAATTATTACTAAGTACAAAGGACAGCTAAAAGAAGTAGACAGGATATATATGTTCTGTGAACTAGATGAAGAAACAGGTGTGTCATATGTAAAGGAGTATTTTCTTACTTGTCACTTCTTCTTCCGTGTGTTTTTTTCTTTTAGGAAGCTTTAATTTTTGGGTACTAGTAATAGTGTTCCATAGATTTCGTGTTCATTTTGAATACAGTCCAGAGACAGTTAGTGTTTATTTTCATTGTTTCCAACAAGAAGTGTCTAGTAACCACAGTTAGTCAGTTATCAGCCACCTTTAGTGAACTAGTAGTCTAGTTAAAAATTGATTACTTAACTCTCTACAGTAAATTGTTGATTTCTTAGGATGGATAGGATGTGTGGCTGCTGTGTACGGATGCAGGAGGAGCTGGCCACTATTTGCGAACAACTGAACATGATGATGGCCACGGTCAGCCATCTTCAGGCTGCTGCCTCGGAGTGTAGCGGCAGTGGGGAGTCTGGTGCATCGCATGGTACACCCCAGGTGTTACATGCTTCACCCATGGTCCCTGCTGTCGAGACATCTTCGCGGGTATCAGGCACGATTGGGCCACCCTCTCCCCAAGGGGAGTGGCGGGTTCAACAGCGTTCACGTTGCATGAGGCGGAGGTCAATGTGGAGGCTGGCCATGTGGCACCGCCCACTCTGCCTGTGAGTAGACATGTGGCTGCTCCTTCAGCAAGGTCCAAGCAGGCACACAGGGGGAGGGGTTTATTAGTGATTGGGAGCTCCAATGCTAGGTGGGTGATGGAGCCCCTTAGGGAAATAGCGGAAAGGTCGGGGAAGAAGGCCAGTGTTCACTCCGTCTGCTTGCCGGAGGGTCGCATCCAAGATGTGGAGGAGGCCCTGCCGGCGGCTATAGAGAACACTGGGTGCACTCGACTGCAAATTGTTGCTCAAGTCGGCACCAGTGACTCCTGCCATCTGGATTCAGAGGTCATCCTCAGTTCATACAGTAAGTTGGCGGAGTTGGTGAACACGGAAAGCCTCACTCGCCGGGGTGGAATCGGAGATAACTATTTGTAGTGGCGTTCCCAGAACCGATCGTAGTCCTTTGGTTTGGAGCCAAGTGGAAGGCTTAAACCAGAGGCTCAGATAATTCTGTGGAGATCTAGGGTGCAAATTTCTTGACCTCCACTATCGGGTGGAGAAATTTAGGGTCCCCCTGAATAGGTCAGACGTGCACTACACACAGGAATTGGCTACAAGGGTAGCGGAGTACGTGTGGAGTGCACATGTGGGTTTTTTAGGTTAGAGAATTCCCTCCCTAGGCCCGACAACACGCCTCCTGAGATGCAGCAAGGTAACAGTAGACAAAATGCAACAGGGAATGACAGTATTAATGTGGTAATAGTAAACTGCAGGAACATCTATAGAAAGGTCCCAGAACTGCTATCATTAATAAACGGTCACGTAGTACTAGGGACAGAAAGTTGGGTGAAACCAGATGTATACAGTAATGAAATTCTAAATTCAGATTGGAATGTATACCACAGAGACAGGCTGGACAGTGAAGGGGGAGGCGTGTATATAGCAATAAAAAGTGCAATAGTATCGAAGGAAATTGACAGAGATCCGAAACGTGAAATAATTTGGGTGAAGGTCACGGTTCAAGCAGGCTCAAACATGGTAATTGAATGTCTCTATAGGCCCCCTGGCTCAGCAGCTGTTGTGGGAGAACACCTGAAGGAAAATTGGGATAATATTTCAGTTAGATTTCCTGACCGTGTTGTAGTTTTGGGAGGAGATTTTAATTTACCAGATATAGACTGGGAGACTCAGATGTTTATAACGGGTGGCAGGGACAAAGAATCAGTGAATTTTTTTTAAGTGCATTATCTGAAAAGTACCTTGAGCAGTTAAACAGAGAACCAACTCGTGGAACTTGTGGCGATAACATATTAGACCTGGTGACAAATAGACCCGAACTATTTGAAACAGTTAACGCAGAAAAAAGAATCGGCGATCATAAAGCAATTACAGCATTGGTGATTTTAGCTGTAAATAGAAATACTAAAGAGGGTAGGAAGATTTTTCTGTTTAGCAAAAGTGACAAAAAGCAGATTTCAGAGTACTTGATGGCTCAACACAAAAGTTGTATTTCAAGTACAGATAGTGTTGAGGATCAGTGGACAAAGTTCAAAACCCTCGTACAGTATGCATTAGATGAGTATGTGCCAAGCATGATGATAAGAGATGGTAAAGCGCCACCGTGGTGCAACAAAAGAGTTAGAAAACTGTTACCGAAGCAAAGGGAACTTCACAGCAAACATAAGCATAGCCAAAGCCCTGCAAACAAACAAACATTACACAATTCAAAATGTAGTGTGAGGAGGGCTATGCGAGAGGCGTTCAACAAATTCGGAAGTAAAGTTCTATATAATGACTTGGCAGAAAATCCTAAGAAATTTTGGTCTTATGTCAAAGCGGTAGGTGAATCAAAACAAAATGTCTGGACAGTGACCAAAATGGTACTGAAACAGAGGATGACAGAGTAAAGGCCGAAATACTAAATGTCTTTTTACAAAGCTGTTTGACATAGGAAGACTGCACTGTAGTTCCTTCTCTAGATTGTCGCACAGATGACAAAATGGTAGATATCGAAATAGATGACAGGGCGATAGAGAAACAAAATCACTCAAAAGAGGAAAGGCCGCTGGACCTGATGGGATACCAGTTCGATTTTACACAGAGTATGGCCTGCAATGTACGTTAATGACAGAAACTTAATCACTTGAAAATAGCATAAAAGGGCGAAACCTGGGTCATAATTAAGTAAATGTCAATCCAGTCAAATGGTGGTGTGTTCATGTAAAAATTATTGTATGCCTGTTGCCCAGCAACATCAAAAACTGTTAACTGTCATCTCGTTTTTCGGGAGAAACTCCTTTGTAATCAACGCAGTGCATGACCTCGTATTACCATGGTGGAGGAGTTGATGCTTCTACCCTGCTTTTGTCAGACAAAAATCACCTGACATGTCACATAAGATGGGCTCATGACATTACATATATGTCCTTTATGGTTTGCATATGATTTTCCATCACTGCTGTATTCCACACAGGAGTGACATTTTCAGGAGTAATGCTGCTTGACAGCAATCCTGAATGGGATTATCATCAGACTGTGTTCTGCCATCTTAAAAATGTTTAAGACAGTCATAAGTTGTCTATGATCTAAGATGTCTTCCCCAAATGTTTGCTTCAGCTTGTCATATGTTTTGTAGAAATTTTTCTGAGTCTGAAACAAAAGGTTATGCTCACTCATTGATCAGTCACCCACCATCATTAGTATTGCAAGACACGCAACTCAAGAGAATGGAGAAATGTACACAAAAACTAAAAGCAACCATGTAGCACAAAACTGCTTGTACTACTAGCTCTCAAAGGATGTATTATGTGCCAACTGGTGGTGTTTCATGGTACAAGCTAGACTTCACCAACTACACATACATTCTGGAAACTTTTGGGTTGCACACCTTATATTTGCTTATTACGATTATCATAAATAATCAGTAACTAGAAGAAACTTCGGCAGTCATTACTTGTTACTAAAGCTGATACAGGATTTGGGGTGTACATCATTAAAACAACGGTGTTTCTCTTTATGGTGGCGTCTTCTCGTGGAATTTCAATCACCAATTTTCTCCTCCAAAGGTGAAAATATTTCGTTGACACCGACCTACACAGAGACAAATGAGCATCATAATAAAATATGGGGAATCAAAGATCGCACGGAAAGATATAGGTGTTAGTCTTTTCTGCATACTGTTCTAGAGTGGAATAATAGAGAATTATGTGAAGGTGGCTCGATGTACCCTCTTCCAGACACTTAGTTGTGATTTGCAGAGCATCCAAGTAGATGTAGATGTAGATGTCAGTAGCTCATGAAGGCGTTCAGTATGCAGCAGGAAAAATCTCTGATCATTTGCCCAATAACATGATACTATCTGATAAGGACTAAAGCAAAGTAAAAATCTAATTGCAAATAATTTTTTCTGGACACTATTCTCTAGAAGAATTTTTTTAGTTGGAAATTAATAACATGTCTAAAACAAATATATCACTATTTCAAAAGCGAACATGTAGCCATAACCACTTACTAGCCATGTACATACAGCATGCAAACTGACTTGTTTTGCTTAATTTTGAAGAAATCAAATGTATTATAGCCTATGTGGAGCTGATAACATTAATTTTCAATAACTGATTTCTAAGCACTTCAAAGAATACTAATACAGTAATATCCAAAGGAAAAAAAGCTCTCTTACACATATCAAGAAACATAGTATAAACATTTAAGCAAAGGGACCGATGACCTATGCAGTTTGGTCCCTTTAATTCTCAAACCACCCAACCATTTAAGCAATTTCGTGTTACCTTTCATTTCTACTAAAGAAATCAAGAAAATTATAATCCCTAGAGAAAGAAACTAGTATAGACTGATAATAGTTTGTGGAAAATATTAAAGCATAAAGGTTTAGTCACCTTCCCATAACCAAGCCAGCGTCATATGCATAATTTATTGCTTCTAAAACCAATTCTTAGCTGAACATAAGAATACTGCCATTATATTCTTTTATAAGATGACTGTTAATCAGGCATTATTAATAGTACTTCTGATTTATACACATTTTGTAATCATGTTACAATTTTTATAAGCAGTTGTGTGTGGTACTCATGCACTGCATAATCTTATTAGTGGAAGCTGATTTTGTGCCCAGCCAGTAAGAGATTTGTAAAATTGTTTTTGTTTTCATATGAAGCTCTGAGCTGTGTTCTATTAAAAATTCAGGATCCTGTTGTGAATTTATCCATTGTTGGCCAAGAGTTTGCTTGTCAATCATGTGTGTTCATAGCCTTTAAAAAATATCTCCCATTTTTTTTTATTCAGAGTGGCATATCATGTACCTGATGTTTTTGCATACTTGATGGGTAGGCTTCATCCATTTTTTTAAAAAGTACAGTGGGAAGTCACCACATTGACCATCAACACAATGAAACATCGCAATATAGGATCTAACATTATTTACAATGACTGTAAAAACAAGCCTTACCATTTTCTACCGGTTTTGCCATTTGCCTGTGACTGAAGTTTATCACTGGTACATTTGTGAAAACTAAAAGTTGTGTCCTGATTTCTGAGTAAACTATAATTAATTTTGTAGCATGTTTCTTTGTAAATATTTTTGTGGGCCTATAAAGAACATGGAATAATAAAACTGCCACTGTTATCCAGTATCAGAATTACATTTTACAACTTGTATTTGGAAACTTGGCTGTTATGGGGAAACTTTCATATTTCTACAGTCTACATTCACAAGCATTGCAGGTTCTCTGGAGTGTATTTTATTGTAAACACTGATGTTTTGATTTTCTTTGATTTATATGAAAAAATCAAATGTCTTGTAAAACATTTAATCAGTTTCCATTTTGTGTACAGTTACAGTGACTTTTTGTATCTTTTTTTCTCCTTAGATACCAGCAAATACTACACCGTAATCTGGTGTACCTTGCGTCCATTGCCGATGCCAATCAGAACATCCAAGCAATTTTGCCTGTAAGTTGGTACTGTTGTTTTTTCAATACTGGTACTGTTGTTTTTTCAGAACTGTAAGACAGTATTATTGTTTTTGCCTCCAATTATGAGCAGTTACTGAAGCATGTGTTTAAAAGTATTCTGTATGAACAGATACGTATTGACATTAAACTTGCAAGTATGTCAAGATACTTGGCTTCAATATTTAATTCACTGTATTATTCGTGATAAAATTGAAGCTCCAGCAGGTGAATTCAAATCAGTGGCAAAATGACAGTATGATGTCAAGTCTCAAATCTAAAAACTTAAGTCCTTTGTTAAACAGTAAGCGTAATTTGCTTAAAATCCCTCACCCCATCCCCCTCCAATCTCCCCTCCCCACAGCCTTTGTAAAATCAAGGTGTGTGCCCATAATGTTTTTGTGTTATTGTAGATATTTCTCCAGTCGTTAAATTTTTCACAGTCAGTATTTAGTTGCTTCTAATTCACCAAAACCGTTTCTAAACTTTATTCTATGTTTCTGTTTGCAGCCAGACTAAATGGAAATATTATTCACCTAAACTTAGTAAGATACGGAGTTAATTATCTGACAAATGCTATCACAATGGTACTTTCCAGTTAGTTTCATGCTCCATGGATCATTTACACGATAAATCGTAATCTACATCTACATGACTACTCTGCAATTCACATTTAAGTGCTTGGCAGAGGGTTCATCGAACCACAAACATACTATCTCTCTACCATTCCACTCCCGAACAGCGCGCGGGAAAAACGAACACCTAAACCTTTCTGTTCGAGCTCTGATTTCTCTTATTTTATTTTGATTATCATTCCTACCTATGTAGGTTGGGCTCAACAAAATATTTTTGCATTCGGAAGAGAAGGTTGGTGACTGAAATTTCATGAATAGATCTCGCCGCGATGAAAAACGTCTTTGCTTTAATGACTTCCATCCCAATTCGCGTATCATATCTGCCACACTCTCTCTCCTATTAAGTGATAATACAAAACGAGCTGCCCTTTGTTGCACCTTTTCAATGTCCTCCGTCAATCCCACCTGCTATGGATCCCACACCGCGCAGCAATATTCTAACAGAGGACGAACGAGTGTAGTGTAAGCTGTCTCTTTAGTGGACTTGCATCTTCTAAGTGTCCTGCCAATGAAACGCAACCTTTGGCTTGCCTTCCCCACAATATTATCTATGTGGTATTTCCAACTGAAGTTGTTCGTAATTTTAACACCCAGGTACTTAGTTGAATTGACAGCCTTGAGAACTGTACTGTTTATCGAGTAATCGAATTCCAACAGATTTCTTTTGGAACTCATGTGGATCACCTCACACTTTTCGTTATTTAGCGTCAACTGCCACCTGCCACACCATACAGCAATCTTTTCTAAATCGCTTTGCAACTGATACTGGTCTTCGGATGACCTTACTAGACGGTAAATTACAGCATCATCTGCGAACAACCTAAGAGAACTGCTCAGATTGTCACCCAGGTCATTTATATAGATCAGGAACAGCAGAGGTCCCAGGATGCTTCCCTGGGGAACACCTGATATCACTTCAGTTTTACTCGATGATTTGCCGTCTATTACTACGAACTGCGACCTTCCTGACAGGAAATCACGAATCCAGTCGCACAACTGAGACGATACCCCATAGGCCCGCAGCTTGATTAGAAGACGCTTGTGAGGAACGGTGTCAAAAGCTTTCCGGAAATCTAGAAATACGGAGTCAACTTGAGATCCCCTGTCGATAGCGGCCATTACTTCGTGCGAATAAAGAGCTAGCTGCGTTGCACAAGAATGATGTTTTCTGAAACCATGCTAATTACGTATCAATAGATTGTTCCCTTCGAGGTGATTCATAATGTTTGAATACAGTATATGTTCCAATACCCTACTGCAAACCGACGTCAATGATATAGGTCTGTAGTTTGATGGATTACTCCTACTACCCTTCTTAAACACTGGTGCGACCTGCGCAATTTTCCAATCTGTAGGTACAGATCGATCGGTGAGCGAGTGGTTGTATATGATTGCTAAGTAGGGAGTTATTGTATCAGTGTAATCTGAAAGGAACCTAATCGGTATACAATCTGGACCTGAAGACTTGCCCGTATCAAGCGATTTGAGTTGCTTCGCAACCCCTAAGGTATCTACTTCTAAGAAACTCATGCTAGCAGCTGTTCGTGTTTCAAATTCTGGAATATTCCATTCGTCTTCCCTGGTGAAGGAATTTCGGAAAACTGCGTTCAATAACTCCGCTTTAGCGGCACAGTCGTCGGTAACAGTACCATCGGCACTGCGCAGCGAAGGTATTGACTGCATCTTGCCGCTTGTGTACTTTACATACGACCAGAATTTCTTCGGATTTTCTACCAAATTTCGAGACAATGTTTCGTTGTGGAACCTATTAAAGACATCTCACATTGAAGTCCGTGCCAAATTTCACACGTCTGTAAATTTTAGCCAATCTTTGGGATTTCGCGTTGTTCTGAACTTCGCATGCTTTTTCTGTTGCCTCTGCAACAGCGTTCGGACCTGTTTTGTGTACCACGGGGGATCAGTTCCATCTCTTACCAATTTATGAGATATGAATCTCTCAATTGCTGTTGCTACCATATCTTTGAATTTGAGCCACATCTTGTCTACATTTGCATAGTCAGTTCGGAAGGAATGGAGATTGTCTCTTAGGAAGGCTTCTAGTGACACTTCATCCGCTTTTTTAAATAAAATTATTTTGCGTTTGTTGCTGGTGGATTTGGAAGAAACGGTATTGAGCCTAGCTACAACGACCTTGTGATCACTAATCCCTGTATCAGGGATGATGTGGAACAAGTCACTTTACATTCACACAGCAAATTAACTTGTAAATTTGACTACAAGCTGAACATTTATAAGTCTTTTTTGTATTATTTTTGTATTATTAAGTATACAGGTGTGAGTTAGTAATCCGTACCCACAACTTTCATGCATTACAGTAATAGAAATAATTCTACAGGATAAAAGGAGTTGTCTAGGGGAAACTTGTTCCATTTCTTTCCAAATTTTACTTGTCTCTCTGGCAGACATTTTAATCACTGTAGTGAATTATGTACAACAAACTCATGAGGGAATAAATGCACTGGGAAGCAGTAGTCAGAGTGCCCAATGTGTTAAACAAACAATTGAAAATTCAGTATGGAGTAATGGCAGTATTATAAAAAGGATAGACTTCCACCTATCATATAGAAGAGATGCTGAGTCACAGACAGGCACAACAAAAAAGACTGCTATACGTGTGAGCTTTAAGCCAAAAATTTTCTTCTGAACTACACACACACACACACACACACACACACACACACACACACACAAGAACACTTCTCTGGGCACTGAGGCTAGACTGCAAGCAACTATGTGTGATGGGAGAAGCAATCTAGGTGGGGGGAAGGGGGGGGGGGGGTAAGAGGGAGGCAGGAACAGGGAAGGCTAGGGATAACATGGTAGGGGTGGGGTACATTTAAGAGCTACTTGTGGGAGCATGCAGAGACATCGTGGGAATAGGGTAGGGTAGCTAGGTGCAGCCAGGAAATTAGATGAGGGGAGGAAGGATGGGGGAAAGGGAGTGGAAAAGGAGAGGAGGAGAACGAGGTGAAGGACAGGGACTAACAAAGGTTGAGCCCAGGGGTGGATGCGGGAACATAGGATATATTGTAGGGAGAGTTCCCATCTGCACATTTTAGAAAAGCTGATGTTGGTAGGAAGGATCCAGATGGCACAGACTGTGAAGCAGCCATTGAAGTGAAGAATGCTGCATTGGGCAGCATGTTCAGCACCTTTTGGTTAGATATTACTTCATCCATGTGTTGCCTATTTCTAAATGGGATTCTCAGTAGAGCATTTCTTCTGAAATCCAGACTGTGATTTGCTTAGAATATTACAGTTACTCAGGTGAGATAGGTGAGTTACTGTTCTTAAATGCATCACCTTCTGAAAAATTTTGAAAAATGTCAACAGTGAAACAGGTCTGTAGTTACTGATGTTTCTCCTGTCACCCTTTGTAAAGAGAGGTTTAACAACAGCATATTTCAGTCTCTCTGAAAAAATGTCATGAGTTAGTGATGGATTACATATTTCAGATGAGACAGGTCTTATTATATGGGAACAAATCTTCTGTTCTGTATTGGAAAAACACCATCAAAACCAGATGAGTTTTTGTTTTGAGAGCAAATATAATTTTGTTAATTTATAAATTCATATGACTAAATTTTATGAGAGCTGCTTTTTCAGTATACTGCTGTGATTTTTCTTTTGAACTGTTTGTTCCTATACTTTCTACTATAGTTAAGAAATGATTATGAAATATCTGTGGTACCTGTGGTTCATCATTTACATCCCTACCATCCAGTTCAATAGTGATGTTATCCTAGTCTGTTGTTGGTTGTCCTGGGGGATTTTCTCTGCCCAGGGACTCATTCATGATGGTGGCTAGATTGGACTGTGTAAAAAATTTGAGCGTGAAAAAGCTGGGACTTTGTACGGGCGCTGATTCCCGCGCAGTTGAGTGCCCCACAAACCAAACATCATCATTGTCATCATCACTGCCATATTTACATTGATAGGATACTAGAATGAATAAAGCAGAAATTACTATCATTGGCAATATTTTGTGACTTGATTAAAGCTTTTGCTTTCGTGAACCATACTATCCTCATGGAAAAGGAAAACATGATTTTCTGAATCACAGAATGACAGAAAGCAAAGCATATTAGTTCCATTTCAATCACTTATCATCATTCAGATTCTGTTTTGGATCCTCTGCTTCTGCTTTATGTAAATGATCTTCCACCAATCCTGTTACTAAAAAGGCATCAACGAATGGTTCATCACATATGGATACCATTGAATTTTGACAAAGTTCAATACATAAAGTCCAGCGTGCTCTGTAGAATTCTGTAAACTGTAAAAATAGTTTGGAACACTAACTACTTAGAGCTAATTAAGTGCCTTAGTCCAGTTGTATTTGCAGTACACGCAACTGCTGCCCTATTGACGGAGATCATCGTTTTATTTTTAAATGGGTAACCTCCATTTTTGTTGTAGATTTGGATTCTATGCCAATAATAGCTAGGGTTTGCAAAAAACATTATTCTATGTTTTGCCATTGACTAATGAGTTATGAAAATTCAACTTCAAAGAATATTATTCTCAGAATGCAGAGGTGTGTTATAAGATTCATATCTTGTGTTATCCTAGTTCTAGAACATAGTGCACAGGCCTCTTCAAAACACTTGGTACTTTGACAGCTGCCTCACAACATATTCATTAATGTCATTTGTCGTTAACAGTATTTACTTCTTCTCAAAAAATAGTGAAAAGTATGACAACAACAATAGGACAAAAACAACCTCCACAAAGATTTGAAGGGGTACACATGTGTTCAGTAACCTGCCAGAGCACATTGACTACCATATTACAGGGTGTTTGTTTTAACATGGAACAATTAAATATCCTGAAAAATAACTATTGCCTGAAAAAATGTTCCAGATCAAAAGTTAATATTTTCAAGAGGGACATTTACCTGTGGTAAAATTGCACCGAACCCTCCCCCCATTGGAGAGGTCCACATTTTATTGTCAAATAGGAACTCTCCATTTTCACTCCATATTTGGATTGAACACCAAAAATACATAGGGTTTACTAGAAACATTATTTTCAATCTGTGGTAGATTACTCTGTAATTGATAAAATTTGATTCTTCCGGTTGTTGCAATAGAGAACCAAGCCATTTGATTATGCATAATGTTTTCGGTAAAAATGTAAACTTCTGTTCTAAACAGTTGATCTTACTGTTAAAATTCTAGTTTTGCAAATTTAATTGATCAGGAAATCATTTGCTTGAATTGTCCAAAATATTCTTCAGACTAGTTGCGAACAATGGTGACCTGCTGACAAAGTGTATTGTCATCCATAAATATTCCATTACTGTTTGGCTGCAAAAGGTCTCTAAGTAGCTGAACATAACCTTTCCCAGCCAATGATCAGTTCATTTTGACTAGAGGACCCAGTCCATTCTGTGTAAACACAGCCTACACCATTATGGTGCCACCACCAGCTTGCAAAGTGGCTGTTGAAAGTTTGGCTCCACAGCTTCATAGGATCTCCACCATGCTTGAATCCTACCACCACATACCAACTGAAATTGGGTCTTATCTGCCCAGGCCATGGTTTTCCACTCATATTGGATCCAACAGATACAGTTACGAGCCCAGAAGAAGTGTTGCAGCCAATGTCATGCTGTTGGCAAAAGCACTCACATAAGTCATCTGCTGCCATAGCACATTAATGCCAAATTTTGATGCACCGTCCTAATGGATACATTCACCGTATGCCCTACTGATTTCTACAGTCATTTCATGCAGGATTTCTTGTGTGTTAGCACTGGCAACTCTATGCAAACTCTGCTGTTTTCTGTCATTGAGTGAAGGCTATGGGCCACTGCTTTCAGTGCTGGAGGTACTGTCACACAATTATAGCTTTCGGCCTTGCAGTTTAGGCGAAGGGCAGGAGAGAAGGTGGGGGGGAGGGGGTAAGTAGCGGAAAGGCATTACCTACAAACAAATTCGCGGTACAGCTATGGGCACCCGCATGGCACCATCCTGTGCTAACCTATTCCATGGCACCATCCTGTGCTAACCTATTCATGGGCCATCTAGAGAAATCCTTCCTAAAAACCCAGAATCCTAAACCACTCACCTGGTTCAGATTCATTGATCACATCTTTGCTATCTGGATTGAGGGTGAGGACACCCTACTCACATTCCTCCAGAACCTCAACAACTTCTCCCCCATTTGCTTCACCTGGTCCTACTCAACCAAACAAGCCACCTTCCTAGATGTTGACATTCACCTCAGAGATAGCTACATCAGTACCTCCATCCATATCAAACCTACTAATCACCAGCAATAACTCCACTTCGACAGCTGCCACCCATTCCATATCAAGAATTCCGTTCCGTATAGCATAGCCACCCGTGGTCGTCGCATCTGCAGTGACGAGCAGTCCCTCTCAAAATATACTGAGGGTCTCACTGAAGCCTTCATTGACCGTAATTATCCTCCCATCCTTGTACAAAAACAAATCTCCCATGCCTTATCTTTCCAGTCTCCCACTACCTCCCAAAGTCCCACAGTCCGGCCACAGAGGAGCATTCCCCTAGTAACTCAGTACCATCCGGGACTGGAGAAACTGAATTACATTCTCCGCCAGGGTTTAGATTACCTCTTGTCGTGCCCTGAAATAAGAATGACCTGCCCACTATCCTTCCCACCCCTCCTAACATGGTATTCCGCTGTCCACTGAACCTACACAATATACTCATCCATCCTTACACAACCCCTGCTCCCAATCCCTTACCTCATGGCTCATACCCCTGTAATAGAGCTAGATGCAAGACCTGTCCCATACATCCTCCTACCACCTCCTACTCCAGTCCGGTCACTAACATCACCTATCCCATCAAAGGCAGGGCTACCTGTGAAACCAGTTATGTGATTTACAAGCTAAGCTGCAACCACTGTGCTGCATTCTATGTGGGCATGACAACCAACAAGCTGTCTGTCCGCATGTACGGCCACCAACAAACTGTGGCCAAAAAACAAGTGGACCACCCTGTTGCTGAACACGCGCCCAAACATAATATCCCTCATCTCAATGACTGCTTCACAGCCTGTGCCCTATGAATCCTTCCCACCAACACCAGCTTTTGTTAATTGTGCAGGTGGGAACTTTCCCTGCAATATATCCTTTGTTCCTGTAACCCTCGTGGGCTCGACCTTCGTTAGTCACTGTCTTCACCCATCCAGCCCCCTCCCTATTCCCATTCCAGCACTACACAGCCGTCATTTCACCGCCACACCCAGTCTTTTAATTTCTTTTTATTTCTCTCCTTTCCGCTACTTACCCCCTCCGCCCTCCACACCTTCTCTCCTACCCTCCGTCTAAACTGCAATGCTTTACTGTCCGCCACTTCCACCATACTACCCCTCCCCCTCCCCCTCCCCGCCCCTGCCTCCTCATTACCCCCCCCCCCCCCCCCCCCCAGTCGCCACTCCCATCATGCACTGGTGCTGCTGCTCGCAGTGTGGTTTCAGCTCTCTGAGACTGCAGACATGTGTGCAAGTTGCATATTTGTGTGTGTGTGTGTGTGTGTGTGTGTGTGTGTGTGTGTGTGTGTGTGTGTGTGTGTGTGTGTGTGTCTGTCTGTCTGTCTGTTGCTGACAAAGGCCTTAATGGCTGAAAGCTATAATTGTGTGAATCTTTTTGCTGTGCCTATTGTGACTCAGCGTCTCCGCTATATGGTGAGTAGCAACTTTCCTTCTCTGATATTGTAAAATTACCATTCTATGTTCAAAGTCTGCTAATTCCAATTGTACAGCCATAATAGCATTGTAAAGCTCTTCACGTGTATCGCTTGAGTACAAATGACAGCTCCAACAATGCACTGCCCTTTTGTATGTTGTGTACGTGCCACTATCTACGTATCTACATATTGCTATTCCATAACTTCTGTCACCTCAATGTAATGTGGTGTAGTTTAAGAGTAAATTAATGAACTTTCTGTAGGGAAACTCCTTCTACTCCATTGAAGAGTATTTACACAGACACTCTAAATTTAATGTTTTAGGTTATTTTCTGATTAGAATAAGCACTGTAATGCACAGTTCTTTGTTTTTATGTTACGTTATTCCATTGACTTGTGTAATGTACAAGCCAAATAACCTTTAAAAAGTTATCAGGAGTGTGCTGTTTGTCACACAGTGCCCCAGTGAACTCTCGCCATCACAGCCAGGCTAGTGTGATTATTTAGTTCTGTCATATTCCTAATGATGTTATCCTTTTATGTGTATCAGATTTGAAATATTCAGTTGGAGTCTGAATTTACTGAAGTGATATTACCATGTCTGGACTTTCTGCTACAATTCCCATCCTTTAAAAATTGTTACATACTTTCATGATCATAGAGGTTCAAGGATTGTTGTGCTCCAAGTCTCATATAATGGTGTCTACATCCAAGATATCACCAACAGCATTCTAGGTAGAGCACAACTTGCAAAAATTTGAAAATAAAATGTTGACCTCCCTCAATAGGGTAGCAATTATGTGTACTGCAGATACGACTGGACTGGACTCCTAAATCCTGCGGATAAGTTAACCGTATATTTAGTACTTTTTTAAAATTTTGAGAAAAAAATTATTTGTGTTAATTTTCAAGTGCCATTGTATCTTCCTTGATGTATTGAAACAGCTAGATAAAATTATTTTTATTTATTTTAAATTATTATTTTTTTATTTTATTTATTTTAAATTTAAAAACTGAGCTATGTCCATCCAAAGACTAAAATATTACTTAATTTTTATGTAAACATACCTGTACATGTGTCATAAAATTGAAATGGCGAAACTTGTGTAAAAGTTTTCCCCCACTTGCATTCAAGCTAACAACAGCAAGAAGCATGTGCTGTCCCACTTCACAGTTATTATGCAACTGCTGTATAAATTCCATACGATCACTCTTTTTTTTAACTCTGGCTTTCTTGTCTGTTTGTCTGTTCAGTAGAGATTTTGCAGTTGATTTTAAATTAATGTCATTGAGCTAGAAACTTGAAACTTTCAACATAGCTCAGAACTGGGTGACAATGCAGTATTAACTCACTTTCTTATCTGGTGTTTGGTGGAGGATACTTTGTGTAACACTGCCATTTACCCCTTTGTTCTTGTTCTAGTCACAAATGGTTTGTTGGAAGATCCATTGGTGCTAAGCTTCCATGTAAGCTCAAATCTCTTGTCGCCTTCATGGTCTTTTGCAAAATATGCATACAAGGAAGCACTGAATTGGTTGACGTAGGTGAACTGAAATACAACTGAAATTTGTCACATGTTCCGTTGTAATCTCTTCAAAATGTCTGAAATCAATTGAAAAATTTCACCCACACAGGACTAAAATGCAGAAAATAATTAATTGAATAAAAATAAGTTTTTAATACAAAATGTTTTTAATTTGGATTAAAAACTACAAAATAATTTCTCTAAGCCCCAAACAGATTCCTGATCCCTTACAGATACTCCTGAAAATTTGAGATTGTGTATATTTAACAGCTACAAAAATCCCCATAAGATTTTTATGAAAAACATGGGGTGCATGCAGTACATAATTGACGCATGAATAGTTCACCTCCATACTATTATAAGTTGCGTGTGCTCCATGGTTTTCATTTCAAATCTTACAATTGTTTTCAGAGCTATTAAAAATTCACAATCACAAATTTTCAGGACTATGTGTACAGAATTAAGAAGCTGTTTGGGACTAGGAAAAATTATTTTATACTTTGTAGTCAAATTTTAAAAATTTTCTGTTTAAAGCAGTTTTTTTATTTAAAAAATTACTGTTTTATTGGTCTGATTACTGGTTTGACGTGTATTCCTCTCTTGTGCGAACCTGTTTATCTTAGAATAGTACTTGCATCCTTCATCCTCAGTTATTTGTTGAATTTCTTTCGCTGCAGTTTTTACCATCTGCTGCTCTCTCTAGTACCTTAGAAACTGATGTTTTATCACATACCTTGTCATCCTGTCCCTTCTTATTCACATTGTTTTCCATATATTTCTTTCTTCACTGGTTCTGCAAAGAACGTAACCTCCTCACTCCCTTTAATTTTCAAAGTCCTTGTATAGCACCTCATTTAAAATACCTTTATTCTCTTCTTTTCCAATTTTCTCATTGTCTTTAATTTACCACCATACAATGCTGTGCTCAAAAAATACTTCAACAGATATTTCTTCAATTAATTAAGGCTGACATTTGACACTAGCAGACTCCTTTTGACCTAGATGCACTCTTTGACTGTTGTAGTCTGCTTCCCCCCCTCCCCCCCCCCCCCCCTCCTTGTTTCATCCAGCAAGTGACATTTAGTTTCCAAGGAAGTAGAATCACTTTGTCTACTTCATGGTAACCATTTTTGGTAGTAAGTCTATCGATGATCTCTGTTCTGCTCATTTTGTTTCCAAGGAAGCAAAATCACTTCGTCTACTTCATGGTAACCATTTTTGATATTCTACTACTTTTCTATTTTTATCTGTTCTGCTACTGCTCCTTCTTATTTCCATATTTCTTCAGTGTTCTCTCAATCCATATCTTGTACTCATTAGACTGTTCATTCTGTTCAGTATGTTCTGCAGTTCTTCCTCACTTTCACTGAGATTAGCAGTGTCATCAGTGAATCTTATCATTGTATCCATTCTCCCTGAATTTTAATTCCCACTGTTGAACCTTTCTTTTATTTCCATCATTGCTTCTTCAGTGTACATATTTAACAGTTAGGGGCCAAAAACTGCAACTCTGTCCCACACTCTTTTTAAACTGAGCACTTCATTCTTGGTCCTCCAATAACAGTATATTGTTTCTTCTTGGTTCTTGTTCATATTGTATATTACCTGTCTTTTCCTATAACTTACTCCTATTTTTCTCAAAACTTTGAACCTCTTGCACCATTTTATGTTGACAAAAGCATTTCATAGATCGACAAATCCTATGAATGTGTCTCAATTTACACATAAACTTGAATGCATGAGCTGTTAAAACTGATTGTGTGAGTGTTTCACACTTTTCTGTCTTGCTATCTTCAGGATTGTGTGGAATATATTATTTCAAAAGTATAATGGTGTGTCTCATAGATTGTGCACACCAACTTGAGCAGTCATTTGGTTGCCACTGCCCACAACAATTTCAGAAACTCTTAAGGAATTTTGTCTAGTCCTTCTGCCTTATTTGATTGCAAGTCTTCCAGAGGTGTCTCATAGATTGTGCACACCAACTTGAGCAGTCATTTGGTTGCCACTGCCCACAACAATTCAGAAACTCTGAAGGAATTTTGTCTAGTCCTTCTGCCTTATTTGATTGCAAGTCTTCCAGAGGTTTGTATAATTCTGACTCTAATAAAGGATCACCTTTGCCTTCCGCATTGACTTCTGTCATGTCATCCAACAAGTCCTCCCTCCTGTAGAGGTCTTCAGTGTACTCTTTTGTACTCTTTCCACCTCTCTGTTCTTTCCTTTGTGTTTAAAAGTGGAATTTCCATTACACTCTTAATGTTGACACTTTTGCTTTTGATTTCACCGAAGGTGGTTTTGACTTTTCTTCAAGCTGACTCAGCCTTTCTGACAACCATTTCTTTTTCAATTTCTTCACCCCCCTCCCCCCCCCCCTTTTTCCCCTGCAGTTATTTCACCTTGGTGTCACTGTGCTTCCTATATATTTTATTCCTAAGTAGAAATATTGCTGTATCCCTCTCTTTCCCTAAACATTTTTGTAGTTGCTTCTTTTATCAGTTAAGTGAAGTATTTCTTCTATTACCCAAAATTTCTGTGCCATTACCTTGCTTGTTCCTGAGTTTTTTGTCCAACTTCTGTGATTGCTTTTGTTATTGCTTTCTCTACTACCATATTCCATTCTCCCATGATTATTAGATTATCATCTCTCTTTACATAGTGAATCATTCGTTCATTATATTCATTGAATTATTGGTGTTGGAGTTGGTTTTCTGTTGATTCTGATGAGAATAAACCTATCAGTGAACTGTTCACAATAACTCACTATCTTCCCTGGCTTCCTGTTAATAACAAAACCTACTCCTGTTGCACCGGGGACGCTAAGACTTTGACTCATGGGCCTTGCCCTGACGCAAGTTCCGTACCACTTAGCATTTAAACGGCAGTGCATTCATTCACACTGCATGTGACTTGGTTTTGTTTTTCACATGTATCAACAACACTGATCACAAAAAATTCAGTATTATTTAATTATTTTTAGTATGCTGAAGGTATAATATAATTTTTGTCTGGTACAAACTGTTGGCATACAGACACAGACAATTTCACAGATTTTCACACTCAGGTTGCCTTATTTAGTTTCATAGCCAAAAAAAGGTCTTTCACACACATGTTGATTGTAAATGTGGAAGGCACTGAAGACATCCTGGACAGTTTAGATGTAAAAGAATTTGTCTTTAAAATGGGAATTACATTGAAGATCAGTCAGTTATATCTACACATTCAGAGGGACACTTTCAACTGAAATGTCAAATAGCCTCAAAAACAGGTGTAAGATTGGCAATGTCCTCAAAATGTTCAGGAAACTATCCTTGTAATTCTTTCAAGACTATAATAAATTCTTCAAACCTCATGTTTTCTTTTAAAAAAGTGAGCTTAGGGAAATGTACTGTGTTTGTTAGAACGTGTCCCTTTGCAGCGCAGTTTTGTTTTTGAATACAACCCCATCATATCAGAAAAAAAGTTATTTCTCACCTTGCAATGTCTTACTGTGTACAGTGTCCTTTCAAATCAACTTAACCTTTTCACTCACGAATTATTTTTTTCAGTTCTTAGAATTAAATTATGATTTTTCAAATGTATAAAATATTTCGTGGTGCGCCACTAAGGGGGATACAATGCGTCCCCAAATGAGGACATTGTGTTCAAATGGGTGCAGTATAAGTTGAAAAGTCAAATTATTTTATTTTATTTCACCAAAATACATAAATTACACAAAGCTTACTTAATGATTATATACATAAACAATGATTTTACACTTGTGAAGAACGATAATTAAAGAAACAATTTCTTTGCTATCCAGACATAAGTGAATGTTACATTTTACACAATAAAATTTGGTTTTGCCTTTGCAACCCAGTTTCTTGCACCTGTCACATGATTTTTTGTCACTGACCACTGGAAGAGGCCAAACATTGTCCAAACAAATATCAGCTTCTGGACAAAATTCCAGATTGGCCCATTTTGAAGTACTCAGAGATGGCATTGGACTCGCTCTGGTGGGACATCCCTTTTCCTGGCAGCTGGCTTATCTATTTTTGTCAGTATTTTGGTCACACTTACCCTAAAGTGAAGCAAATCAAGGGTCTTATTTTTAGGAACCCCTATTTCTGATGCACTTCTCTTGTAATCAATCCATGCATTTACACATGCAATATCAACTGCATGAGCAAACATGTGAAGTGTCCACTTTCGCAATCTGATTAATGTGCAGTAAATTGTAATCAGAAAATCCACATTGTCGACCCCTCCCGTATGTTGATTGTAAACTTGAATAACTTCTGGCCGGTCAGTTTCAACAAATTTCTTTGCAGTTTTATCCCATCTTTTACACACATCTTTGTTTCCAATTCCCACAAAATTTGATGCCATTACCACTGGCTTATTGGCATACCATTTTGTTGCTGTAACTTCTCCGTCTTAACTTATCTGTTCCTCAGTGGAGCCTGTACCACGTTTCTTCATCATCTTTGTCACTTGAAAATGGTGGGTTCTTGAAGCAGTTTTGGCACACCATACTTACTGCATACATATTCTTATTCTCAAGTACTGTAGGAGACTATAATTTGATAAATAATTATTGAAAATGAGAAGCACATTTGTTTGATTGATTCTTTCTGCTAATTTCACCACTACTGATGCACCAAGACCAAAAATTGTTAACATTGTTGGATCAAGTTCTGTCGTCGAGCCTTGATATATTATAAAATCAAACATTTGACCATTTGTTCCACAGAGTGCAAATATTTTTATTCCCCATGTTTTGGTTCGCCCTTCATACACTATTTTACATTCAGTTATCCCTTGAAAGGCACCATTTGCCCATCGACACTAAGATGTTCTTGTATTGGTAAACTCAGCAACCATTCTCTTACGGAACTGTATATTGGTCTCACTTTCCAGAATTAATTATTTTTATCAGGATCACATTTTATGTCAACACAGTGGAAATTCTGTCTCAATTTTAGGAAATGGTTAACTGACATAGTGTCTGCTATTTGGGAAGTACATAACTGCAACTTCCAGCAACATCTAATCGTGGGGTATCTCAAATTTCCCATCAGAATTTGAATTCCTATAAGTAAAAGTATTTCTTTTTCTGTCTTAGGAGAAAAATTACCTACACTTCTGTGAACTGCATAAGTATTTGTGCATGCCACACATTTCTGTGCAAGAACATCAGTGAAATATTTTTTTAAAAATTGGTAGGGAGTCTCAAGGTTATCCACTGGTTCAGAGTAACATTTGTACCATTCGATAATTGGAGATACATAAGTGAGTCCTCTTTTCCTCCGCCATATATCTTTTTTAGGCGTTAATTTCCCAAAATTATGATGTCGCTCTATATCAGCAACATCCAGCACATCATTTTCAGGCACAATATCTGTTTCAGTATGATCTTGTTCATTGTCATCAGTGTTTTGTGCTCCGATGATAAGGGGATCTCCAGAACCTGTAATAAAAAATGCTATTACAGAAAGAAAAACTCATAAAAAATGTACATCCAAGTAGCCCAGATGAAAAAGCCGCTAAATTCATTTTATGTTCATCTTGAGATGGGTACATGGCTGTATAGATTTTTTTTCAGTGCCTACATGATGGAATATGTCAGGTTGTAAAACCGGCTATAACCCGTCGAAAATGGCTGTCAAAAATCTTTTTTGGATTCAAAAGCAGCTAACGGCATGTCTTCGGCTGTAAAGCCTGCGAAATGCCCGATACGCATTGCTGTCGCCCCCTGCCATGTCTGTATGCAAAACACGTGAACAGACATCAGACTTACAAATCTGGACATTCAAAGCCTGTTACGATTAGAATGGATATTTTTCTTATTTGGCTGTAGGTTGGCTGCACTTTAACAAATTTGTACACAACAGTAACATTCTCGCTGTCAATGCACTGTAGTTTGGATGGGACAAGTGTTTTGTGATTATCTCATTGTTACTTATCATGCAGTTAGGGGGCTTTGTGTCTAAGCTACTCAGCTTACAATACACCATATGATATAAAATATCTAACGATACCTCCATCATTGTTCTCTTGTTCACATTTATCGCCAGGATCAAATTTCATGCTGCAGTGGGTACTTGGACAAGGACCAAGCAAAGCCGAGACAGGCCAAGCCTTGGCCTGCACATTTGGCACGTGTGAAGTGTGGCAAACTGTGACCAGTCCTGCATTGTACGATATTCTGTTGCTGTTGATATTACCCTATATTCATCTGACCAAAAATCCTTATCTTGTTTCCTTCAACATCCGCATACCATTGGTAATTGCTGACTCCTCTGCCTTTAGTGTGTGCTTTCATAACCAAAGGGCAGGAGGTTACTGTGAAACTCTTGACAGCTCCTTTGCCCTCTTGACAAGCCCATGGCAGAATGAAGGTAACTACTTATACCAGAAGTTTTTGCCCACTGTAGCTGAAGACTTGTATTCAGAATTTAAGCAGTAGTTGGGATCGAACCCGGGACTCAGAACATCGTAATTACAAGTCAAAGACACAATCTGTAGACCATTGTTTCTGTATACAGATACATAAAATACCATACTGCTGCCAGCAGTGCATAGTCAATGGATGATTGAGAGCAACAGTATCAGTTAAAGCAGTATAACTTTGAAAGATAACTGTGTGCAGTGATCCTTCAGATCTCCTATAAATGAATTAATGGTAATTAGAATTTTCCTATTGGCTTCCCCTCGTCCTTACAGATAGAAACGATTGTGCTTGTAAACCAATCAGTTGACAATTGCCTGATGTTTGTTATACCACTGAAGAATTTAGTCAGCTAGGATAATGTGTTGTGATGGTATATCTTCATTCCAATACCCTGAGGGTTTGTCTTCAAGTATTCCATGTTGTTCAGTGCTGTAATTACTTTCACAGCACTGATGGATATGATTTCTCAATTAATTGCATTAAGAGGTGACGGAATTTATTCCTGATGATACCATTAAATGAAATTCCCATTTTTGAAGTTGTTGATGGCTATCATAAAATCTTTTGCCATTGTTTTTCTTGATATGTACATAATTTCTTCATCCTTCCTTCTTCTTGCCTTGTCCTTCTATCCATCTGACATTTATAACCTTTATATAGTTCTTGTTATTTTATTCCTTCTGTAATAACCCTAATTTGGCTACCACATGTTTGATAAATTTCATCTTTTGTATGTCTTGTAATTATTTGAAGATTGTTTTTTCCTTTGTACTGTTTCATTTGTATGTTCTATGCACATCTTGCCATTACTATGCCAGCCATGACTCATGATGCCAAGGATTTCCCTTGCTGTTGTCGTAACATTGTATAAATGATGACCGCAAACCTTTATTCAAGGCAATGTTAAAAGCTGGGGTGTAACTTTACTACACAAGGCTTCTTCCTGGTCATACACAATCTGATTTTTTTCTAGATTTGAAGTCCTTTTATACTGCGTATATTGTGGTTACAAACAGCTTGTATAGTAAGTTGAAGTGGACAAAAGAGTTAATGTTTGTGCTTGATACAATGGCAGAATCACATTTCTGCAAAAGGAGAAAATTTATCTAATGGATATCTGGACTGCGGCTATAGCTGATGAGATGGTTGTTGTTCTAATGCCAAACACAACAAGAACCTCGGTTATGAGAAGCCGACGACTACTTATTTTGTCACAGTGTGACAGCACAACTTAGATAGTTCAGTACAGGTACAAAATAAGCTGGACAGAGTTGATTCTTTACAATATAAAGGATATTTGACTGCCAGGGACTGTTGACTTCCTGTTGCAGGTGATTGAGGTGCCATCCACAGTTGGTGATCTCTGTGAAGGTGGCAGGAGTCACTGAGCAGGTGAATGGCAGTGGTGGCATATGTGTAGTAATGTGTGGGTTAGTACACTCCTCCTTCCTTACAAAAGGGGAGGGGAGGGGAGGGTCTGGCAAGCTCCTCTTTGACGTTCTGATGGTTGACATGTCCGTAGTGTCAGAAGCAGTTTTTCTGGGCGTGCACGGGTCCTGGTCTGCACGAACTAGCATGTAGGGGCAGAAGTGATGTGAGCACTGGTATGAGTGCCATCCTCCCCCTTCCTGAGAGTAGGCGGACAACCCTGGCAACCTGCAGGCAGGGGTCATGTTGACATTGGAACCTGTGCTTGAGGTCATGAGCTGGGCAGCTGCAGAGGCCAGAGCAATGTAGACAGTGCTGGCAGGAGAGCAGCAGGTACTGTCCACAGTGTAGGCAGTCCCGGTGTTGCTGGAGGAGAAGTGCGCGTCATTGGAGGAGGCCCTTGTTGGTGCACGTGAAGCCATGCCCTAGCCCCCTTTCACAGGAACAGGCATGGCAAAGGTGTTGTGAGGCCGAGCTGTGTCGCCCTTTTGTGGCTGGGCCACCTCTGGAGCAATTGAGCACTGGAAGAGGCATTAGCATGGCTGCCTGCTGGGAGGGTGTTAGTGCCCACCCAAGGGTGCAAGTGATTGGAGTTGTGCACCCCAAGACACTCGTCAATGAACACCATGAAGAAACCCGTGCTATTTGTGGATGGTGCCCGGATTCCAAAGCAGGTGGCATCTGAACGCTCGGGCCTTAACAGGAGATTGTGGCACAGCTCATTATGACATCAGTGCCACTGCAGGACCACTGCCTGGGTGCAAGACATGGAGAAGCATTCGCTGCTGCAAGCCATGCAAGAGTTCAACCAGGCTCTTGACCTCAACTGGAGTCATTCTGTAAGAACTGAGAAGAATGTAAGGGCCTCTGTCAGTGGCCAGTCCATGACATATTTACAATTTTAATTTGACCGTCTATCTGCTGTCTGATGATTTCTGGGATGGCACTGGGCCTGGTTTCATGTTTTCTGCTCTTGTCCTGTGGAGGTGTAATGTTTACAATGTGCACTACATGCTTTTTGCTGATCCCATATACTAAACTGAATCCTGCCTTGCATAGCATAAATCCCTTTGTTCCCATCCTAACCTATAAAGAAACAATATAGTGTGAAATTCCACTACTTTGCATAGCAACATATAAGTAGACTTACATTTCTGAAAGTGTTGCATTTCACATGTACCTTATACTCAAAACTGTAAGCCCGACAAGCCCCTGTCCCTAGTGAGAGTCTGTGCGTCACACTCCTATGTACCATTATTAGACCACTTAAGTATGAATCTTGTTGTCCTTGAGTTTCTATTTCACAAGAATATGTCAAGATGTCACTTTTCTCATCATCCATAAGTATTGAGAAGCAGTTCCCCTTGCACTTGCAGTCTTGAGCAGGCTTCCTGCTTGGTATAACTTTTCAGTGACACTTGTGTATCATTCACGTCCAGCACATTTCAGTTTCCTCAGATTCCTTTTCTGCTTAATTAGATTTCTAAATTGATTTCAACCACTTTGATGGCTCACCTTTATATTTTCCTGTGAGCATTCAGTATCATTACTGGGTATAAATTCACTGCCTGAGTCTGCATAAGCTTCACTTACATCACTATCATCCACCGCCATTTCTCCAACTAGCTGCTGGAGAAAGCAAAGCAACATGCGCAAAAGTCAGAATGTGCTTCTCCCTCCTGAGCAACTGCTGAACCATTTTGGGCAAGAGGGAGGTACATCCTAGATGTGCCTCAAATGCAAGAGGTAGTAAAGTTTTAATTACATGTATTACCATCAGTTTCCAGCAGATCTATTTCATTCTTGCTTCAAAGATGCAACTAATTTTATTGCACGTATAGGTGCAATAAACAGTTTTTCGTGGATTTTTGAGGTACCCCATCTTGCACCAACTCTTCTATTGAGGACCATTCTCCAAAACCACCATAAAAGGCAAGCCTTTAATAGAACAAAACGCTGGCAGCGCCTTGACTGTCCCGTCTGCTGCCACCATTCACTGTGGGCAGCACACCACCCAGGCTGTACCCACCCATCATCCCAGATTGGTCTCCAGCTGCTCCAGAATTGGCTGGCCCAGCCACATGTGGGTAACACAGCTTGGTCTCACAGCAACCTTGTCATCCCTGCTCTTGCGGAGGGGGCAGGGAGTGGGGGCACAGCTTCATCATTGCACTGACAGACACCTCCTCTACCCATGCAGCAGCATCTCCTCCAGTGACGCCAGCACTGCCTACACTGTGATCAATGCCTGCTGCTGGTACCTGCCAGCCTCCTGCTGTTGCTGTCTACAGTACCTCAGGACACTGCAGCTCCCCAGCCCATGACCTCTAGTGCCAGGTCCAACGTCAACATGACCCCTGCCTTCACGGTGCCCGGGTTGTCCATCTGCTCTAAGAGACGGGGAGGAAGATGCACATGCCAGTGCTCATGCCACTTCTGCCCCTATACACTAGTTTGTGCAGACTGGAACCTGTTTGTGCCCAGAAAAACTGCTTCCAACAATCTGAACACGTCAACCATCAGGGCGCCACCGAGAGGAGCTAGCCAGCCAACCCTCCCCCCCTGCTGCCCCTGTCCCCCTTTCTTAAGGAAGGAGGAGTGTAGTAACCCACACATTACTACACATCTGCCACCACTGCCATTCAGCGGCTCCAGGCACCTCTGCCAGAGACCACTGACAATGGATGGCAGCTCAGTTGCCTGCAGCAGGAAGCCAGTGGCCCCTGATGGGCAAATGCCCTTTATATTGTAATGCATCAGCTCCAACTGACCTCTTTTGTATATATATTGAACTGTCTTGTGTTGTGCTGTCACACCGTGATGAAATAAATAATTGTTGGTTTCTCATAACTGTGTTTCTTATTGAGCCTTGTTTTTGAATTTTGTGATGAACATAAATCCACAGCTTAGTTGTTACTGATTTTAAGGATGGAGATCCTAATTGGAGATACATAGGCTGAGGCTCCAGTATAAGGAAGGAATAATGTGGGAATACTACGAATCATTGCCAGCAGCATAAGGCAGCATTATGCTACCCTTGATTCTATGATGTCATTAATTTTCATTGGAGCACTCGACTAATGATTATGTGGCTGGCTCATACAGACATCTCCTGTGCAACCCTGGTGAAAACTGTGTTGATGGACATCATTATAAAGTAGGCAACTACATCTTGTGCTTGACAAAAGCTTTGGGTTTTTAGATAACTGAAATGCTTGCTTGTTACTCTGGACGCTTAATGTTACTGCCTGTAAATGAAATGCTAAATGCTTTTGATACACTTCCCAGCCATCTTGAGTTTCATTGAACACTTGGGAAGCCAGGAATGCAAGAAGCAATTGTAGACATGCTAGGTCCAACAGCTTCTGTAAGGGCTTATGCTGTAGCTTGAGCTGTGATTTCCAGAGCTCCAAAAGTGATGGTCCATAGTAGTTGAAACACTCGGCAAAACGACCTGACAAGCTCTATTCTAGCATGGGGTGGAATGCAGTTCTCTAGCTGCTGTTGTCCTGCTTCTTCCACAACACAGAGTTTTTTTTATTAAGCCTTACTATTTGCAATTAATGCACAGAAAGTAATAGTTCATGACTATTCCGCAAACATACCACCTCATGGCCAGTACAGTACTTTGAATGTTTATTGAATAACTCACACATCACTATTTGTCACTGGAGATTCGAGTGGGAAACACTCAGATATGAACCACTCCCTTGATGCACCCATATGCCGTTAGTTTGTTCAGTTAAAGGATAATTGATGGTCGAACAGTGAATGGGGACAGTCCCGCGTAAGACAGACAGGAAAATCTGTTTGCTAACAAAGTGTCATCAGTGGGTAACAACAGAGTTCTAATCATATTAGGAGAAAACCATACAGGGCAGAGTCATCATCAGTAGATACACTGGAGTGTTTGCTGTAAAAATCATCTAATTGACAACTGAGAGGGTGGCAGTCCACTGCAGCCATTAAATCTTCCACAAGTGTTTTACCATGTGATCTGGCATTGGCAGATATATCTTTCCTCACAACCTAGCAACCTTGCTACGTGCATGCTTAATTCTGTTGAGCGATCAATCCAGCTGTCTGATGGGATTACAAGAGTTAGTATTATAGTATGCACCTAATTACTTATACTGTCATGTACCTATCACCAATCCATGCACCATAAAAATACAGGAAGATAAATATTCCATCGACATTGAAAATGAAGTAATAATAGTAATATTTTTTCTGAAGCCAATAAAGTAAACAGTTACACATTGTGTATTTCCAGTTTGGTCGTATCAAATAACAATTGAAGGAGCCCTTTTTTTGTCTTTAGAAATTTTGTGTGGATCTAGGTGTAACTTTGCTTGGAAAATTATAGTGTAAGTGGACGAAAAAAATGTGAGATTGGAAACTTCAAACAAGGAACGAACTGTAGTGATAAATGGGAAACCAAAAATCCAGAAAATTGTTAGCAACTGAGCAATTTCTAGTTCAGACAGCAAAGGAAACAGTTCTCTGGACAAAAAAAGGGGGGGGGGGGGGGTATGTGTGGTGGAATTTGGAATGTTATGAATCGGTCACAAGAAGACAAAGTGCATAGCAAAAATTGAATAAAGTCAACAAGGTTTCTTGAAACTAGGAAGGAGACAGCCAAACATCAGAAATACCGAGAGAAATTTTAATGAAAACCTATTAATACAAAATGAATAATACTAGAACATATCCTGCCTACAATGTATACTTCTTTCTTGTAACTCCCCTGGCCCCAACCTTTGCTAATCTCTGTCCTCCACCGCCTTTCCTGCTCTCACTCCAGCACTACCAATGCCATCAGTTCCACCTATACACGTACTAGTCATCTCTGTGTCTCTCTTGTTGTCTCCCCTTCTCCCTCGCCCAGCACAGCCTTCTAACTCTGCAACTAACAGCTCTGCCCTCTCTCCACCATGCTGCTGCTGCACGCACACCTCATCCACCCCTATCCTGCTGTCACTTCCCCTCCCCACCCCATGACTGCTTCTTACCCTCATCATGGATTGCTGCTCGCATCAGATGCAGTCAGGTCCGATCAATTGTAGACAGTAGTCATGTGCGTGTGAGTCATGCTTTATGAGTGTGAGTGTTTTCTCTTTCTGAAGAATGACTTTTTTCTGAAAACTAAAAGTTCAGCAGTCAATTCATTGTGTCTGGCTGTGACAATGGATCCTGTATGTGGCAAGTAACAATCTATCCTTTTCACGTTGTTAGACATTTCTATAAGACTTCCAAAAGCAAAATAAGTAAATACTCTCTATCAAATCTTTGCTTCAAAGATCATAATTGGGAAAATGGCACATAACAACCAAGAAAACTCTGAAATTTTAGCAAAGTATTTTAAAAATTATTAAATTCTTGAAGTCCTAAATCAAATTTAACTTTGTAACGAAGCAAGCTGGGATCTTTTTACTTCCTCTCTTGTTTTGCCATCTGCCTCCTTAAATTCATATTTTATTTTTGACTAATTACCATTAGCATACATGAGTATAATCTGCATTTCCATTTTAAAAAAATGTTGGCCCTCAGTCTTAAGAAATATAGTACTAGATCTAATTTTGTGCTTAGTTTTGTGTATGTACTCAAGTTCCTAATTTATTTTGACTATTCCTAGTTAATATCTTTTGTTATAGGGTGAAATCAGTTTCATAGCTTAGATTCTATTGTTAACTTATAAACAAATATAAATTGTGAACTAATTATAAACATTTGGAAAAAGCCCACTAGGATTCTTAAAGTGTTTATTTGGCTCTATTCGAAAATATATTAGCAAAACCAGCCCTTAATTAATTCCAAAGTAATTATGTTATAACCTTTAATCACCAATAATTGCGTGGATATTCAAACACTCTCACTTAGAAACAATAGTTCGTTACATGATAACAACTCAGTATCTCTTATTTGACTGCCGTGCCGTGACATGCGGCCGGCGCCGTTCGTAGCTAGGTGGCGCTCCCGCGCTCAGCCGAGTTGCGGAGCGCCTCTATCGCCGTTTGTGTGTACTGTCGTGGTGGCACTATTAAATGTCGTGGCACTGTCACAACAAATTACCAGTTATGTCAAAGTATTGTTTGTATAACTAAGTATGTTAATTTCATCATTTAAACAAGTAATTTGGCTTAACCCATGCAGTAGAAGAAACTGTTAAAAAGAAGGAATTTTTATATTTATTCAGTTAATTGAATGAGTTCTGTTTTAATTGTAATTTCTGTAACTTTAACATTGAACAATGTATAGTTTCAGTGCCTGTTATTATGAGGGTATATAAAGGCCTGATTTTTGGTCCAGAGACAGTCAGTCCATGGCTGATTTTCAGATGAGAAATCTGTATTGGTTAGTTCCAACACCAATGCATCAACTTAACTGTGAAATAAGTGTAACACAAATAGGCCCTGTGTTAAAATAATGACAGTGTCTGTTCAATAGTGCCACACGAACTGTATTATTCTCCAAGAACAGTGTGGTTAGAGTTTCACTGCTCATAGATGTCCAACGATAATCTATTGTAGCAGTATGCTGACGTTTGCCTGCAAACTATTAATGAGGCTTATCAAAAGTTAACCAATAGTGAACTGGCCATATTAACTGTGTTATATTGGGGGGTTGTGAACAGTGAAAATGAAGAACTGTGAAGTGCAACTGTCGGCTACATCATTTACAGTAGTCAGTGTGGAACTCCCACCCCCCACTTTTCAGTCAGAATAGCAACGCAGTATGTCGACACCGAGGAATATCAACAAATAAGTAAAGCAGGTGAATGTCACTCACTGTCAGTACCTGATTTCATATCACACACTGAAAGGCAAAATGAAGGAAATCATCAGATCCCTCAAAAACAATAAACCACCAGGGGAAGGTCCCATAATAACAGAAATTGCCCAAAATATTTGTTTACCACAAGAGATTCCTGAAGACTGGAAGACAGTCTAGATCCACTCATTGCACAAAGCAGGTGATAAAACTATTGTGAACAACTACAGAGGCATTTGTCTCCTATTGATTACATACAAAATCTTATAAAACACTAGTAACTAAGGCAAAACAACAACTTGACATCCAAATTGGTAAGTAATAGCCTGATTTTAGAAAGAAAGAAAAGATCTTTTTGAGAACAGATTTGCCCCTATCTGTTTATCAGACTGGGTGAAAACAGCCAATTGACAGATAGAATTGCTGAAAGAACAAGCTGAAAAAGCAGGCTTACAAATTGCCTTTGAGAAAACGAAATTTATGTCTAACATTAAGGTTGCGCCAAGATAATGAAAACAAAATATGAGAAAATTGAGATAACTGCCAGATTCAAGTATCTAGGAAAAGTAACTGAACTGTATGCTTTGGATAAAGAAGCCATTAAGGCAGGAGTTAGTAAGATGAAAACAGCGTATTACCTGACTAAGAACGTATTTAATAAGAAATCAGTATCCCTCAATGCTAAACTTAGACACTACCCTACAGCATTTCACACAGAAGCTTTTTTATGCAACAAAATGAATAGCTCTAAACAAAATGGCGATTACGGAAGCACTGGAAATCATAGAATGAAAAACACCAAGGAAAATGTTGGCACCAGTTATAGAGTAAACACAATGCAGGTGTCGTAATACTGGATTTCATACGTGTATCGAAAAACATTACAGACATGATTTGGAAAAGAACAGCTTTTTTCTATGGGCATGTCAAAGGATGAATCCCAACCACAAAAAGATTACTGCCACTCAGTAATAAATTGTAAGGTTCTAAAGGCTTCCACAGAAAACCCAAGATGAATTGATTTGAAGAATTGTATGACTCTCATTAAGATTGTGTAAAACCTATGACTGAATCAGAAGGCCCTTAATCTTATCCACAAGACAACACCATATCACAAGTAGAGTTCAGAGGAACACTTTCAAGAAGTTTTTAAATCAATACAGGGAGATGGTGTCTCACCTCTTCTCTTTAATCATGCGCTGGAGAAGATAATAAGAGAGTGATTAGAAGGAGTTATTTAGACAGAGACTTGCCAGTAGTCTCTCTCTCAGGCACAAGTGCAGTGGGCTCAGTGTTGATTTCCTGGAATTTGCTGATGACTCTAATTCAGTAGAACCTTAGCGAGCCAGCTCAATTTTAGTAGACAACAAGCAGCAAAGGTGGGACTAAACATGTCACTTTAAAAAGACAAACTACATCGCAAACAGCAGTGATTGTCCTTACACACTGCACTTGAAGCAGGCAGAAGGCAAAAAGCAGCATATTTAAATACGTGGGAGAATGGCTGGACCCCAGTCTTTTCAAAAGAATAACTTTATCAACATAAGAAAACAAGCTGTAAATGGCCTAACAGCTGAATAAGAGCTCCTATAACAAAAAAATTCTCTCTCTTGCAACATAAAAATGAAGCACTATGTTATCCACCGTGATACCCTGTATGTTCCAGACTCTGTAGTAGTGAACAGAGAGGGTCTCACAGATATATGTGAAATCCAGGAGAGAAAGAGATACTGGGACTAGTCAGAGAAGACAACAAATACAGGGTGCATCAAAAATAAACATCCAATTTTTAAAAAAATCATAACTATTATGTTATTTGAGGTATGTGCGTGAACAATGTACTATTGGAAAAAGCAAACTCTCAGTTGTACATGGTTTCCACTAAGTAGCAGCAGTGTGCGCCCACTTCAGTTCTAGTAAAAATAATGTTGGGACGACAGAAAGCATTTTGTTTTCTACATTTTGCACAGTGCGAGTCAGTAATAACTGTTCAGCATGACTTTTCATACTAAGTATGGTGTGGGTCCTCCTACTCCAATGAACATTAGATGATGGGATGAACAAGTCCAAGAAATACGGTAGGTTGTTTGTGTAAAGGAAACCGCCAGGCCATCCGCAAGTATCTGAAACAGACATCGAATGCATCTGTCATATTTTCACAAGACATCTGCAGAAATTCATTTACCATGCAGCTCGACAGCTCAACGTGCCCTCGATGTCTGTCTGGTGTGTGTTGCATCAACATATACACATGAAACCATACAAAATTCAGCTACTGCAAGCTCTTCTTGAAGTTCACAAACAACAATGTGTGCAGTTCCTTAATTTCATTCTTAAAAAGATGGAGGATGACAGTTTTTCCATGCTTAGTTTAGTGATGAGGCAATAATCCATTTAAATGGAAATGTGAACCATCATAATGTGAAAATATGGGGTACAGAACGACTACATGAAGTTGTACAGCATGAGAGCGACTCTCCAAAATTTAATGTGTTTTGTGCAGTTTCACAGGAAAAGGTGTATGGTCCATTTTTCTTTGCCGAGAACACTGCTACAGGAAGCACATATCTCAATATGCTTGAGAACTTTATTTTCCCATAGTTGGAGACTTATTCAAAAGACGTTATTTACCAACAGGATGGGGCGCCGCCACACTGGAATCTGGAAGTGCGGGAATTTTTAAATCGAAGGATTACTGAACGATGGATCGGTTGCACTGGACCAAATGAAAAGACACTCTGTGTCTCCATTGCCAGCAACAATGAATGAACTGAGACATTGCATAACAGCAATTGTGAAACCTGTAACTCAAGACATGCTCACTGCATTGCGGAAACAATTTGAATACTACATTGACATATACCATGCATCTCAAGGAGAGGCGTATTGAACACCTATGAAAAGATGTGAAAAAAAAGCTTTTGAGTGGCCTGCTCATCAAAAAACAAAATTCATTGTATATGTTTATTAGCTTCAGAAATATAGTCGTGCCAAATTGAATTATTCTTTTTGATGTACCTTATATAAAGGATGACCAGACCAGGAGCTCTACAAATACTGTGAAAAAATTGTGGACATGGCAAGGAAGAGATGTCTCAACTTATTTGGACATGTCTACAGCATGCATCCCAGCAGGTTAACCATTCGGTTTCTCGCATATTGGCAAAAGCGGAAGACTGAGTCACCATGGTTGATGGAAGTGATAAAGATCTGCAGGAATTGGGAAGCACAGACAGAGACTTAAAAGACTGGACATCTTGTGGGAGAATGCTCAAGCAAGTGAAGTTCCAGGGCTAATTACCAGGAAAGAAGACAGGTGTCCTCTGGACGAAGGAAGTGATGGAACAACACAGAGAGAATGTGCAGCTGCCGAATGAATATCAAAACCACTCCAAACACGCTGGTTGAACGTCATGATCCTTAGTGGGCCTGTACAAAACAAGAAGTAGTAGAAACAATGTTGTGTATGTAGTACAGAAATATATTAGTGCAACAGATGAATACACATAGTTGTGAAATGTAGCTACGTTTATATGTTTTGTCCTTACTCATTCCGTTTTTGTACTTGTTTGTTACTATAGAATCGGTTAACGTGAAGTAGTATTGAAAGTGAGTTCCAGAACAGTTTTTTGCAGCAAGATGCATTAATCATTGGAACTATATGTAAGCCATTTTCACTAGTTATGCTGACTGACTTGACTTATTTGATCAATTGTTACATGTTGTTGGGAGGATACTTACTTTTGTGTTGTCTAAAGGGCAGTTTTTGAATGGGTATCTTGATTTTTATTACACATTTTGATATCAGTTGTGGCCCATTTACTGATCACTTGCTACAATGTTTTCCAGATTAATCCATCTGCATATACTGTATGGAAACCCGTCAAATATGTCATAAACTGGGTGAAAGAGATGTACAGTGATAAGACAACAACTGCAAGACATGAGTCAGGACCAAGACAGATATATCACTGCACTTCCATTGAATGATACCAGCATGTTGTTATATGTGGTTTTTATTTCATTGTTGTAGATATATTGGACAGCACATACTCATTTTTCATGTAATGTTCTTAGACATCTTCTTTCTGCCTATTTGGCACATGCTGAGTACTCAATGTTGCTCAGATACGTATTTATTCCAATCGTCTCCTTCCTCCTCACTCTGTCCAACTCCTCCACTCCCCTCTATGTCCATCTCCTTCACCTCCCACTGTCTGTCCATCTCCTCTTACCCATGACTCTGTCAATCTCCTCCTACCCCTCTCTCTGTCCATCTGCTTGTCCCCCCTTTGTCCATGTCCTCCTACCCCTCTGTACATTTCCTCCTACTCCTCTCTCTGTCTATCTTCTCCTCTCGTCTCTCTCTGTCCATCTCCTCCTCTCCCCTTTCTCTGTCCATGTCCTCCTCTCCCCTTTCTCTGTCCTTTACCCACTCCCCTCTCTGTCTATCTCCTCCTTTCCCTATCCGTGTCCACCCTTCGCTCTTCTTTCTTCACGTTGTCACCCCCACCCCAGTAGGGCGCTATTGGTTCTCACTACCATTGTATTTCTTTCCACATTGTAACTAGTCTGTGTACCAAATTTGGCTGAAATGATTCCAGGGTTTTAGGATGAGCTTTCTACCCAAGCTATTGCTCACCTACGAGGGTAATCCCAAAAGTAAAGTCTCCTATTTTTTTAGAAGTACAGAACTCTGTTTGTGTGGCAGTTGGTCACACTGTTATGAAGAGTGCTTCACGCACTGTGTGTAAACATGCACGTGCCGCACTGAAGCACTCAGTCTTGGCTTGGCAGCCGTTGAGAATGGAGCTCCCATTGGATGTTACCGCCAAGTGCGAATTGCACGCAGTTATTCGGTTTTTGAACGCAAAGGGCACTGCGCCAATTGATATCCATCGCCAGTTGACGGAAGTGTATGGTGAGTCGTGCATGGATGTCAAAAATGTTCATAAGTGGTGTAGAGAGTTTGCAGCTGGTCAGACCGAAATTCACAATGAACAAAGGAGTGGGAGACCGTCAATTTCTGAGGAGACAGTGTTGAAGGTTGAGCAAAGCATGCGTGAAGATCGGCGTATCACCCTGGATGATCTCTGCATGTTGGTTCCTGAGGTTTCCTGAAGCACAACTCACAGAATTTTAACGGAAACATTGAACTACCGGAAGGTGTGCACAAGATGGGTGCCACACATGCTGATTGAGGACCACATGTGGCAACGAGTTGAAGCTTCCCGCACATACTTCACCACCTTGCAGCTGAATAGGAGAACAGGATAACTTCGAGGACTCGATTGTTACGGGTGACGAAACCTGGGCATACCACTTTACACCTGAGACCAAGCAACATTCATGCCAGTGGTGGCATCCTCCTTCACCAAAGCCGCGGAAATTAAAACAAACGCAGTCTGCTGGTAAAGTCATGAAAACCATTTTTTGGGATTGGAAAGGGGTATTGGCTCAAATGGCTCTGAGCACTATGGGACTTAACATCTGAGGTCATCAGTCCCCTAGAACTTAGAACTACTTAAACCTAACTAACCTAAGGACATCACACACATCCATACTCGAGGCAGGATTCGAACCTGTGACCATAGGGGACCCGCGGTTCCAGACTGAAGTGCCTACAACCGCTCGACCACCACAGCCGGCGGAAAGGGGTATTGTTGGTCAACTTAATGCCCACTGTGACCACAATTAACACTGATAGGCACTGTGAGACTCTGAAAAAACTCAAATGGGCAATTCAGAACTGGAGAAGAGGAATGTTGAGCAAGGGCATACACATTCTTCAGGAGAATGCTCGTCGCACATTGCTCGGCAAACCGTTGCTCTCCTGCAACAGTTTCAGTGGAACATAGTCACCCACCCACCCTGTAGTCCTGACCTGTTCCCTAAGTTAAAAGAAAATTTGGCCGGAAAGCGATTCAGCTCCGACGACAAGGTGAAAGAAGAGGTTCATAACATTCTGAACAGCATGCTGGCGAGCTGGTATGACATGGGCACACAAAAACTGCCACAGCGTCTACAAAAATGCACCAATAGAAATGATCATTATGTCAAAAAATAGCTGTCAACTGATGTAAACCATTGTAGAAATAAACAGGTCTATGTAATTTAAAAAAATAGGAAACGTTACTCTCGTACATGCATGTCAGGTGTATTTCATATGTATTTGTACATGTATTTACCTGTATCTCCGGCAATTTTGCCCTGCAGTTTTATTTTCATGCAGCTCGATGTTTGTGACAGTATATCTCCTAAACTGTGTGTTGTAGTACTATATATATTTTTGTAAGTACATTCAGAAATGTATGTGGGAACTGTTTGCAAAATGTGTTGTGAATAACATTAGTAATAAAGAAGTAATAAATTAAAACATTATGCTTGATGCAGCAGCTTTTCGCACATCTCAGTATATGATGTCATATCCCTTGAACTATGTGTCATACAGTTATACATTTTCGTAGGTACATTTAACAGAATATGGGGATACTGTCTGCAAAATGTGTTACGAATAGTGTTAGTAGCTAAGAAGTAATAAATTTAAATGTAATGCATGATGTGACAGTTTTTCATGCATCTCTGTGTTTATAATGTCATATCAGATATCATGTTTCGTGCAGCACTTTT
Source organism: Schistocerca piceifrons (assembly GCF_021461385.2). Classification (NCBI taxonomy): domain Eukaryota; kingdom Metazoa; phylum Arthropoda; class Insecta; order Orthoptera; family Acrididae; genus Schistocerca; species Schistocerca piceifrons. The sequence continues at coordinate 849,724,909 of NC_060139.1, forward strand.
ACTGCATGAACAGAAAAAATGTAGTAAATGACAAACTTTTTTTCCTTTCTTCGTTTTGTGAGGGTTGTCAGAAAAAGCTTTGTAAAGATTTGTAATTATTTTAAGTTTGTTGCAAGTCACTAAGTGCTCACATTCTCAAATACTGGGTGAATAGAGTATAGATACTCACACGTCGTGGGCCATTGCTGCTTTTTCATACCCACCCCACCCCTATAATAGCTATATCATTCTTACTCTTACACTGATTGTCTCCAGAAAATAAGTGATAAGTGTGCCAAGTTTGATTGAAATCGGTGCAGTGGTTTAATAGTAGGTGTGGAAGATATGTACCCACATACATATGTATGTACATCCATTTTTATAATGTGTATGGATTCAATGTTGTTCAGAAGCAGGACTAAGCCACATCCATAAAACACATTGTTAAATGTACACAGTACTATCAGCTACATTTTGTGAAGGATAGCGTCCATTTAGCATCAACATAGTAAACCTTACTTTTCTGAGTTGTAAGGAAATATTTTTTTAATGTATCTATAGCCTCCAGGTGCTCCACAGCATGGCATGCATGGACCACCACCTTCAGGGCAGCCAGGTGGGCCAGGTGGACCTGGTGGACCTGGTGGTCCCTCACCAACACCGAGTGGTGAGATGCCTCCAAATACACAAGGGCCTATGCAGACTTTCCCACAGCAGCAGGGAGGCTACAGAGGTCAAATGATGCCATCGCAGCAAGCGATGCCCCAGCGTAAGCATAGTATTTTATGTCTTTTCTTTGTACTAATTAATATGTATCAAGTTTCTTATTTTAAATCTTCTCCTTTTAATTTTTGCTTGTCATTCCTGAGAAGCTTCAGGTAAGATTATTACACTTTTACTAAAAGCTAGATACACTAACTTCCTCATATTTAGTTTCCTTGCTTGCTCTGTGAATCATACTTTCTTCTATTGGAAATTACACTTATAGGACCTGGAGCAACGTCCGGACCACAACAGTATCGAGGAGCTTATCCTCAGCAGGGACCGCAGGGCTATCCAGGACAGTATGCAAACCAGTCTCAGGGTCCCCCACAGGTAAAGATACGTATATTGTAAGTGACCGATTTAATTTTGTGACTCAAACAATCACAGCTGTAACATCAGCAGCAGTATAGGTCTAACAAATTTATCTGTATTTCTTTCTTGATAACAGAAATGGGACAGGATTTGAGAAGGTGGACTTCCATGTTGTGGAGCCAGGGTAGTTATGTTTCTAGATTTGATTAAACTTTTCACTAACATACATTTCCTTTCCATGTTAATCTACCTTTTTTAAAAGTTTAAATCTCTGTAAATTGAATGATCAGAACACCGTAACATTATTATAAATTTGTTTTTCTTCTTTTCTTAAAGTTGTAAAAAATTTCCAAACATTTATATTGTTAAATTATTTTAGTTACAAACTAGTGCCCTATATGTGTTCCCCTTTCCTAAAATTCTCCCAATATATTGATATCACCCATTTGACTTTTCTACTACAATCCTTATGTGCTCGTTCCATTCCATTTCCCTTTGCCACATTACAACTATATATTTAATCGACAGAACTGTGTCAAGCAGCACACTACTAATGCTGTATTCAAACTTTACAGATTTGTTTTCCCTGCCTATCTGTATTAACTAGCGTTTTTGTACTTTTATAGCTAGCTGACATTCATCACATCAACTAAAATTTTTTCTAAGTCTAAGTTTTAAACTTGTGAGTTACAGTAAATTCATGTAATCTTTCATATTGCTTACAAATTAATTTGCAGGTATTTCTTTAAATAGCAATGTAGTGTTCTAATGAAAAGTGAAGGTACCGTCTTTCATAAACTGTAATGTTCACACTGCTGCTTTATGTTGACTGTAAAGTTCTAGCAGCAAGATAAATCAGAGCGATGCAAATGGGCAGTTATCGTCTGAAGCAATATTGATACTGTCCTTTACATTTGGTGCAATTTTATATGATGTTCCGTTAAGGGTTTGTTTTGTGCAAAAACAGCAACACAAATGGTGATGGATTGGTGATAGGTGAGTAGCAGGTGTAGCCTACGTTGTGAAGACTACATGGTTCTACGCAGTGATGCTCTGCTGCTTGTGAATGTTACTGAGGTGGAGCTAGATGGTGATGGCAGTTTCGTTGACTCAGAAAATTAATTACTAAAATAGAAATTAATGAACAGCTGCTCCGGCATGTTGTTTGGTAATAAAACACACAGTAAATAAAGGATTTGAACTGTTTCCTAAATGTGCAAGATGGGATAAGTTGGATCAACACTACAAACAGAGATCTTCACTTCTAAAAGTGACAACTGCTCAGTAGTGTATTTGAACATCAAGACTATGTTTTATTACTTTGGCTCCAAATTAAATGTTGGAATCTTAGGCCTCACACACCATTAAACACAGTTTTGAACAAAATGATTCACAGTTCGTCGCACAGTGCACAACATGTCTAATGCGCCTCATAAATCCATAGCACAGTAAAATACACAGTCTTTAGTTTGTTTCAATTTTAACATTATTATGGTTTGTCGTCTGTCTGTGTCACATGATAGCAGCCCCATAATTAGATTGCTGATGATTCCGGAAGGTTCTGTGGCTGAATGTCTTCTCTCGGGCATCTTCTATGATGATGTTTTAAATATTCTTGCTTGTATTTTATTCTTTCTCCTCCTGATGTCTTCTACTCTTGCGCTCCCTCTTCTGCATGGGTTTCAAAGTAAGTTGTTGTTCTTTGAAGTTTTTACCAAGCTGATGGAACAATAGTGCAGCAGCTGTGTTCTAGAACATTCAGAGTTCAGTTCTCGCAAATAATGACGTCCTCTGTCTCATAATTTCTACCTCAGATTTCCTCTAATGCCATTACTCTTTTAACACAGCTAAAACATTCCCCACAATTTAATGAAACTTCCCACCAATTTGTACCGTGCTCACAACCAGTCAACTTAACACTTCCATCATCCTGCTTTAAACTAATTGTCCTTCCAGTCAACATGTTTCTTTCTTCCACATTTTGCCTTTGGACCAATGCTATCAGAAACAGTTCCATTTATAAAATATTACTTCCTTTTCCACCAACAGTTTTAATCTTGGTCACTCATCTTAAAATGCTGGGTCTGTCCTGGAACTAACTCACTCATTGTCTCTCTGGCATTTGCAAAACTTTTACAAAGATATCATTTTCCCTACTGGACCAAAGCTTTCAGAAATACATAGACAGTATACATGGATACATTTAGAATAATATTAAAATTCAAAATAACTCTATTAATTTACATAAAGAGAGCTGAGACCACAAGATTACAAAATAATTAAAGAAAATCTAAAAGAAAGAAAATAAAGGAAATATATACTACTGTTTTAAGATGTTTGTTCAAGGATAACGGATTAGTGGGAAGTCTATTACACAAGCATCAAAGGAAACCAAAAAATGCCCATCTCAGAGTTACGCTTTACATCTTCTCCCATTCCATGAGAGAAAGTTTGATTTCCAGTTTCTCCCAAATCCTCATTTGCCAACATAGATCTTAGTGGTGTGACATTACAGATATCCCTACATTTACCTAATGAAATATTGTTGCCCATCATCAATTTCTGTCAGATCAACAGTGGTACCCATGGTACTGTAAGTGGCTAGTGCTGTAGGGTTACAGCTAGTGCAGACACTCAAGTGTACAACTATGTACTTCAGTTCCTAAACTAAGGGGTCAACATTAAAAAAAAAAAGAAGAAGAAGAAGACCTGTTGTGCATTATCCACTGATTTCCTCTTCCGAGTCAACAGATCCAAAAGTTTGGATCTCTGGAAATCTCTAAGATATTTCTCTTATTATTCAATTGTCTAACTCTTGAAGTATTTCCAAGAAGTATATTTAAAACAATCACACACAAACTAGGTGTACTGCTGCTGGGAAATCCAGTCTTTCTCATTGTTTTTTCCCATTGGCCCGAATGACCAGTATAGTAATAATAATAATTGTTAATAATTAAATAAATAATTAATTAAAAGGAAATCTACTAAATGAAAAGTAAAATGAACCTCAATATTTCACATGCACACACACGCCTCTTCCTTAGTCTCTATAATGAAAATTATTTTTTGTCAGAAAAAGCACGCCATATTATCAACTATGTAAAAAAAAAAAAAGATCACCTCATCCTTAGTTAATTCTACTATTTTTTACCTTTTTTATTGTTTGAAGTGATGGTCAGCAGACTTGTGGCGTGCTGAAAAACATTTAAGTTGAGTTTCTATAATCTCAGGGAAATTACTAACTGTCTTCTCACCTCGCGAGAAAACTCAGAATAGTTTAATTTAATTTCATGGGTATCATATTGGCAACATAAGAAAAAATGTAGTAAAGCAAAATCTGTAACATTTATAAATTGGGGCTTGATGATTGTTACTATGAAATGAAAGCAGAAATGCCAAATTAAACAATTATTATTTAATGAAAGAAGCTTTTTTATACAGACATCTGACATCTCATGCATTAATCTCACAGTTTTGGACATAACAAAGAATTTTTGCCATATTCTGGAGAAATACGTAAAAATTACAATAATCTTAATCCAACTCTGGAGCAAAAGAAAAAAGTATTCATAGTAAAGTCATATCAGTAATCGCAGTTGGCCATAATAATGGCACAATTAAACAAATTCCTAACAAGAATACAATTTTAGTTCATTTGAACAAAATGGAAGAAAATAAGAGTCTGATGGCATAAATGCTGTCGGAAAGGCGCACGACTAAAGAAGAGAAAGAAAAGACGAGTGCGCATTCTTATATAGAACAAAAGTCAGATATGATAATGCTGTGCCGCTCTCATTGTCCTGGGCATACATATTCGCGGACTTGCAGCGCAGTTCATTGACTCGGTGGTTAAATTATATCTTTAACTCTTGATATTTCGATAGGAAATGAAAATAGTGTGTTGTTATGTCACGGCAGGGCACAATATTAACACCAGTCCTTCCATTTTAATTTTCATTAACCTATGCCACTCTTCTCTCCAAGGAAAGATAAACAAGTTGTGAAAGCTAGGATAGTTCCTTGTACTTTTATTTGTATTTATCACCATTACTAAAAATTTTGTGCCGTGAATTTAAATATTTGCCAACATCTCTCCCTCAATTTTACAGTTTTCTCGAGGGAATTTTTCAAACATCTGTAGATGAATGATATGTCACATTTAGCATGTAGGCACTTAAAAAGTAAGAAAATCACACTTGATTTCAAACATTTCCACTTGTGGTAGTGGTACAAAATTTAAACCAGGAGCCTGAGTACGTACTCTTGCACTAAGAGTCACTTGTGACCTAAGAGTACCTGTACTGGAAACGTGGTAGCCCAGACTACATTAACCAACTAAAGTTTCTCCAATAAAAGTGTTTCTTGACCATTGGTTGTATCGCTGCATTTATGAACTGTGACTATGTTTGTAAGGGAGATACCAAGTTACTAGAACAGAACTTCTATACCTTGCAAATCTAATGGTATTCTTTTAAAATGACAATCGTTATTCAACTAAATAAAATGTTAGGTGAAGCCATCACAAAATCATTTAAAAAATGACATTGCAGCTGCTGACACTGTCACAATGACGATAGCCTAATGCTGTTGTCGAAGTTGAAGTGATGCAGTCTAAGACCTCAAACAGAAATACTTTGATACAGATAATTAATACTCTTGAGGAATGTGTTAATCATAATGTTCATATTTGTGTCAGTGCCAGTGACACTCAGTCTAGTTAAATGCCGAGTGGCCAGTGGGAAAGGGGGGGGGGGGGGGGGGAGAAACAGCAGCCAGTCAGACAAAGAACAAATCTGTTTCTACAATAATATGTCAGTTAAGTGAAACAAATCAAAAGCAAAAGAATGTGCTGATCATATGTGCTTTTCATAGCAGAGGATATGAACCAACAAAATGGGCAGATTTTACAGCTGCAATAGAAATGTTTTTGGTGGCACCACAAGTGCATAAAACTGATGCTTACAATGATGATTCAATGTAATCACATAATGATACAGGCAAATAATATTCAGGACTTCTAATTTGAAAAATAGTGGGATAGATGGAACATACAAACTTTCATGTTATAAATGCTAGTGAGAACCATCTGGAAACCATTCCTAAAATTTTGCTTCCGCATATAAACATACCATTTTTTCAGAATATTGATAAGTGTGTAATTGCAGAAAGGGTTTGTTATTTTAGATATAAGTGTGAACTCAAAGGAAGAAATTGGCTAAATTTCAGTCTGCTTCTGATAACAAAACTGTTCAAAAGATTTGGGAGGCCATACCTTTATATTGATGTGAATGAAGTACAGAAACATCTGTATGAAAGCTTCACACATCAGCAAATTACTTCAAGGGATTTTCAGTCCCAAAAATGAATTTACCTTTTGATACAATGAAATATAACAACAAAGAATGTGTGCTACTCAGTTTCCATTAATTTTGTTGTCTAGAGTGGGGCACTTTACAGTAGCATCAGTGATGAATATTTATTAGTAGCTGCTTTAATAGATCTGTCTGTATCAGCTGGATGTACTTGTCACATAGAGTTATCTGCATTCCTTACTTATACAAAATAGACTTATTTTCTACTTGTCAGTTGTTGTTTTTATTTCAAAATGACCAGTTTTGGGCAATGTCATCATCTTCAGATCATGTCTTATAGTTATAGAATAACCATTGTTGTAATTAGTTCATTCTTTTTGCAATAGACGTGGTCTATGGTGTGCCTTAAGGGGCTTGTGGAAGCAACATTTAGTTCATGGGAGGTTACTGAGAAACTCAAAAAAAGTATTTTTCAAAATTTTATTACTGTTGGCAGCAGATATCTGAATAACTAACTGCAGCAAATTGCTCAAATTTTAATGGTATATTCTCTAGGCATTTATCTATAAGTGTCATCTTCTTGTTTTCAAAAATCTTTGTCTGTTGTCAAGAAACACCCAAAAAACATGGCTTTAGGGTACCAAAACTGTGCTGTGGATTCCAAGACAGCTATGCACAGCAGCTGGGCTGAAATGTTTACGATATATTCCTAAGATCCCAATCTCTAAGAGCGGTGAAAATTTTCTTGGTATTTTTATCCGTTTCCAAGATTCAGATGTTCAAAGTTATCCCAGTTGTACATGTAAAGTACACATTTAACATCTGGTGTGAGGCAAAACATAGTTTATAAACACAGAGAAAGATATTGTCAATTGTCTCCATTATCATCAGAAGGATTTTGGGAACCCCTTGTTGTAATACTGAAACACATGCAAAATTTTTGTGCATGTAACATTTGGTCTGAACTATAAATTTAGATTTGTGTTATTTCAATTTTACGTAAGTAAACTACCAGACTTTTGCTGACCTATAACGCTCTTTTCATATAAGTAGTATGTCCTGCTTTAGCAGGGAAAGGAAGAGAGCCAGTGGAAAAATGCTCCTTTCGGAGCACAGAAAAGACGAATACACTCCTGTTTTTTTAAAAGACTCTGACTGAACAGTGGGGTACCACCTGCTTCATTCTACCTTCCCCAGCACCCTTAAAATTTTTTCCAAAAACTTTGGCATACTACTGGATTTGCAGTTTTTAACACTAAGATAGAAGGAGACAGTGGCAGTGGGAAAGAGACAGAAAAGTAATAAATACGGGGAGGTAGTAGACAGTGCTTGTGGTACAGAAGGAGTGGAGGACACAGTGGCGGTGTGAGAAAAAGAGAGGGACACAGTGAAAGTGGAACATAGTTGACAGTGACAGAACAGTGCTTGGAAAAGAGTGAAGGAGACAATGCAAGTGGGAGAGGAATAAAGAGAAGGAGATAGTGGAAGTGGATGAGAACCAGTGATAGTGACAGACAGAGTGTATGACGGTAACAATGAGGGAAAGAGAGATATTGATGGTGAGAAGAGACAGCAGCAGTGGGATGGAATGATTGATATATTAGCAGTAAGAGAGAGAAAGATGAGACAGAAGCAGTAGGATAGAGTGAAGGAGACTGTGGCCATGAGACAAGAGACAGTGGCTGTTTGAGAGACACAAAGAGATAATACCAATGAGTTGGGCTGAATGAGTGAATGAGAATGATCAAGTGGGAGTGGATGGGTATGAGCAACTTTCAGTGGAGGACTAGTGGGTGTGAGCAAGTTACAGTTAGGGGAGCTTGCAGGAGTGAGAGATGAGCTGCATGTTAAAAAGAGCACAAATATGTTTGTATGCCAAAATTTTTGAGAGAATTTTTAAAGGTGCTGAGGAAGGTAGTTTCTGCTGTTGTTTTATGTGGATTTGATGTATATTGTAATGAAATGGCAACTAATATAGGGGACACCTCATACTATGTATGGCTTACACTGTGGCTGGCTGTGTAGTTTTGTGAAGTGAGCAGATTAAAGTCATTTTAATAATGTGCACAGACAAGCTTTCTGGGTCTGAGTGACTCACTACTAAATGGTATGTTTGTCTTGTCATGTAATATTTAAACTGAGCAACTGCTAAAATGCTTCTTGTTGTAATCAGTTCAAATATCTGATCCCTGTGTTTCTTATTCTTTCTAGCACTGATGATGGCTGTTCTGTAGCTGAAATCCAGCTGCATCTGCAATAAAATGTAAATTTATATGCAGCTGATTACTGTGTTCATCCCTGATTGTAATAAAAATATCATGACAACTATTGGGTTGGTGCATATGTTTGAAACATTTTCCCAACATATATACATAACAGAGACTTAAGGCATCAATATATTCTCCTTCACTGTTTACAATAGTCTGCCAACTGTGGGGTAACTTTTCGAATCTGTGACTATAGAAGTCACGTGGTTTAAAGGCAAAGAATTCTCAACTCTCAACCCACGTTAGGAGTGCATTTTCATCTGGAAAGTAAGTTCCTTGGTGGTTTTAAATGGAGAGCATAAAAAGTGAAAAATCGCAGGACTCAAGATCATGTCAATAAGGTGGTTGTGGAAGGACTTCCCAACCAAACTCCTGTATAGTGCTTTTTGTCAGTCTAGCAGAATGTGGGTGTGTTATTGTGGAGTAACTTTACTTCATGCAGTCTTCCTGTGCAGTGTTCTTGGTTGGCATCTGCAAAATGTCTCAGTTGTTTACAATAAATGTCAGCAGTGATGGTTGCGAAAGCAATTCGTAGTACACCACCATGTCACTGTTCCACAAGATTCATATTACCTTTTGTGGATGGTTGCAGGTCTTTGTATAGGGAGTTGCTGCTTTGTTTGGCCTCAGCGATTCCCTTCTTTTCCTTGTGTTAGCATAAAGACACCATTTTCCGTCAACAGTAACAATACAGGATAGGAATGGTCAGTGTTGTTCACGAGTCAGTTGATGACGATCAAGGAGAGGTGCACATATGGCCACCTGCTGATTTTTGTAATTTTGGCTTTGAGCATGCATACCCAGACACCTGATTTTTGGACCTTTCCCATAACATTTGAAAATCTTGCACAATGGTGGAATGGTCACAGTTCATCTCATTTGCCAATTTTCAAGTACAATGATGTCTGTCATTGTGGATTAATGTGTTTAAATTATCTGCACCAAACTCTGAAGATCTTCCTGGACTGAGAGAGTCACTAGTGTCATAACAATCCTGCTTAAAATGAGAAAACCATTTTCTTGCCGTGCTGTGTCCAGTGGCATAATCCCCATAAATAGTGCAAAAGAATATGTCAGAAATGTTCAGATTTCTCCCATTTGTAACATCCATAGCTCCACTCACTATCTCCAAATGGCAAAATGATACTACATAAACTCAAACAGCAAATGAAAAAGACAGGTGATAAAGAAACCCATAGCAACCAGGGAACAAACATGTAAAACAAAAATGCTACGAGCTTGTATACCAACCTAATGTAGGGGGCACCTTGAATACAAACGCAATTCTTAACGCTTGTTACTCTGTAACTATGAGAAATGATCTGTAGATGGACGACATTGCTAAAAACGAATAATTTTTAGATAAAAATGGTGACTAGCAGACAGAAAATAAGTCTATTTTGTATGGATCTCTCTTTTCTAGCCACAGGGTATCTGTTGAAATACGAAGTATATTTGTGTTGATAACCACAGCAGTATTCATACATTGCAAATTCAAAAGCATATTAAATATTTCTGAACCTATTCTTTATCATTCATTTTGTGTGAATTAATTTTTCTCGCAGATTTGATGTATTTTATGATATTTTTAACAGAGTTATGGTCCTCCAATGGGACCCCAGCAGGGGCCACAAGGGCCCCAGCAGGGACCACAAGGACCCCAGCAGGGGCCACAGGGACCCCAGCAGGGGCCACAGGGACCACAGCAGGGGCCACAGGGACCACAGCAGGGTCCACAGGGACCACAACCAGGACCACAGCAAGGGCCACCATCACAACAACAAGGGCCACCGCAGCAGCAGGGCACTGCACCACCATCACAACCACAACCACAGCAGCAGCAGCAACAACAACAACAGCAGCAGCAACAACAACAGGCCCCAGGACAATCACAGTCTGCACCACCACCACCTCCACCACAAGCAACACAGGGATCTGCACAAACACAACAACAAGGTCCTCAACCACCACAGTCAACTACTGGTACTGGGCCACAGCAGATGTCTGTAAACTCTGCCCCACAGCAGGGTAGTAGTTACCCACCAGGTGCACCAAGTACCACATATAGTGGGCCTTCATCACAGCAACAACAGCAGCAACCACAGCAGCAAGGTTATGGGCAAGGAGGAGCACCACAGCAAACACCTGGTTCCTTGCCATCACAGCAGCAACAGCCACAATCACAACAGCAGCAGCAGCAACACCAACAACAGCAGCAGCAACAGCAACAACCACCACCCTCCCAGCCTCAGGCACAACAGCAGTTATCTGGAGGATATGGACCGTCACCCCCTACCACTACATCTGTTGGTACTGGTCCCAGCTTCATCAGTCAGGGGCCTGGACAACCACCTCAGGGTAGTAATTATGGTATGAACATAAATGTGTATTCTCATTCTAATTTTCCTGTCTTTTTCTTTTAAATTAATTGGGGTAAATTAGTGAGAACATGATAAAATTCAAGTAGGAATGCGGCAATGTTGCAACAGAATTTCATAGTGTCTAAATTGTTTCTGATAAAATTATTTGTTGGCAAAGGAATATGGCCAGAATAGTACTTCCTAGACAACTTTGATTTTAAAGGATTTTACAGTCAGGCTTGTAGACAATGTATAAAGACATCAATATATTGCACTAATAGATTTTGTATGATTGATATTAGTTCTGTTATTTTGGAATCGGGCACAAAAAAAAGAAAGGTGTTTGGGGGTATGTCGGAACAGAATGCGATAGCTTTTCATTTGAACAAGTTCATTCAAAGTATATGTAAATTAGTAGCCATACAAGACATTTTGCAGTTAGCCTGTCCTTTGAATTCATAACACAGTAGTGGAAACAAAAAGACATGAGCAATCCAGGAGGTAATGAAAAAAGAGCAGCATGGAATAGTTTGTTAAGCGATGGTGAAACTGTAAGAAATAAAGTGATTTATTCACTGTACAGTGCCATATACAGGGACATCAAAGAAAGGGAAAAAGATAACAAACAAAACATAAGAACAGACAAACAAGAAGCTGTGGATAAATGATATATGATATGTAGACACTTAAAAAGTCATAAAATGTCACTAGATTATAAATATTTCCTCTTGTGACTGTAATACTAAGTTTAAAAGAGGAGCACACTAATGCACTAGGAGTGACTCATGATCTATGGGTGCCTGTACTGGAAGTAACCCGAATATTATCAGCCGTTTTGCTCCTTACCCACAGTGGGGTTATAATGTCTGTACAATTTATTTTTGATGATATTGGCAACAATTTTATATGCTGAGCTTAGTAAGCTTATTCCTTGGTAGTTATCACAATTTTTCAGGTCTCCTTTTTTGAACGTAGGAAGACATTTGAATTAGTCCAGCTGGGGTTATATCATCTTGTGACCTGACATATTTACAAAGCTTAGGAATCTGTCTATAAATTACGTTATTGCAAAATCAAACAGCTCTAGATTGACTGAATTGCCTCCTGTGGCTTTATCTGCAAGTGTGTTGGTCCCTTGAAGAGAATACAGCCAGTTTTATTCTCTATTCTTGTCCAGTCTGGCAATGTGCTTCACATCTACTGATCTCATTGTTTACAGAACAAGCTTTGATTAACCTTACTGTTGTATCCATGAATGAAGGTAGAACAAAGAACAAAAGGCATGAGTAATCAACACAGTTTATTCCCTTGCCAATGAAGAAAGAAAGCAGAACTATACATAACTTAAATGAGTGGCTAGCTCTACCATGGAGACAGTTAATATCAAAGTCTATGGATGACACCAAGTAGAAGGAATTCCGAAATAGTCTAGCTCCAAGCAGAGTCAAAGTCCAGTTGATGGCGATCCAAGTGTTATGGCATTGTGGTAACATCAATAGCAGAATCCAGGATGAGACTGCCTGAGTGTGGTTCCATGTGCGCTTATGGAGCTCTGGCAGCATAGGAATTGGTGAGTCCAGAGTGGCGGGGCACGGCGTTGTTGGAGCAGCACCGGTGTGCAGCTATTACGTGAGGTGATGCCACAGTCTGGGTGTTGCCAAGATTCCGCAGAGGCAGCTATGTGCAGGGGCCATGTTTACACTGTTAGGCTGGGTAATGCTGCACATGAGACGGAAACACCTGACCCAAGGGCATTGTGTTGTGTGACCTGTACCCATGTGGCGACAGGCGCCATGGTGTAGGCACTGATGATACCACACTTTCCCACAAGGTGCCTCACAGGGATGGTGTACTTTGAGAGGCCATGACGATGATGGGGTGGTCCGGGCTGTAGGCAGGGCGATGATGTCAGACTAGGAGCTGGGTGACCTGCATTCCAGCATTCGCTGCACAGGTTCCCAGAAAAACTGGTGGCAAAATGCACTTGCTGCCCTTCCTGGTGTGAACAATCCCCCGCTGATACAGGCGAATCCACATCCAGGGGCATCTTGGTAGCCGACGGTGAAGAGGACAGTGGCTGAGATGACAAGAGGACTGGTGTTTATGGTGGTGACCGCAGTGGTGGTGATGCCGTAGAGTGCAATGATGGAGGCAGCAACATCAGGGCCTGTGTTGAATGAGCCTGCTGTGATGGAGAGTGCAGCACCCTTGGCCAAGGTGACTAGGGCGGTGATGAATGTGGCTGTGATGCAGAAACCTTTCTGGTAGCGCTAGGCAGCTGGTATGTTACCCGCAGGGGGAGACACTGTCTGCTCAAACATTCTCCGGAACAGAAAGGTCTGCGATGATGGTGTCCTGATCCATCCTGAATAACAGGGGTTACTCTCCCCACGGATTTGACTATAATCCCAGGTTCCCATGAATAACCACCGTTAAAGACCCTGATGATACACTTTGGCATTGGCCTGGAATTTTGTGAGAGACAGAAGAGTGTCTGTGGACTGAGAAGGATGAGCAGGTGCAGTGTACTTCTAAGAGATCTGCCATGCAGAAGTTCAGCCAGTGACTTACCTCCCTGAGGTGGCCTACATTACATTGAGAAGAACAGGAGCAGAGCATTTTCCTTGGAGTGGGACTGCCTTAATTTCAAAATCTGTACCTCAAAATTATGCATGACTTGCTCCATGTCACTGTTAGATTGTGGTGAAAAGGGTGTTCATCTGATGTGGGTGATTGCATTGGCATTACAAAAAGACATGTATTCAGCTGAAATCAGTTGCAGGTCATTATCAGATACAATAGTAGTTGGTAATCCCCCTTGGAATAATATAGTTGCTATAGCTCAAATTGTGCTGGCCAACATTTGGGATGCATAGGGACCACAAAAGGAAATTTGAAAAAAACATCCAGTATGAGAAGCCATCACGAACCCAAAATGTTCCTGTGAAACCAATACAAATTCGTTGCCAGGGGTGTCTGGTTGGGGCCAGTTAGACAATTGCTGATAAGGAGCAGACAGGTTCTCAGTGCATCACTTCCAATATGTAATCATGTGTCCATACCCAGCCATATGCAGTGCCGTCTGGCCACTTGCTTCATACAGACGATGCCTCAATCTTCTTTATGAAGTAAGTCCAACAGTTGCTGCTGCAGAGATACTGGTATCAGCAGCCAGGTGTGTTCATTAGGTGTGTGTAGGAGCCAACTCCATTTTGGACCAAAAAGTCATCCTGTTGGGAAACCCAACACCTAAGACACTCATTGGGAGGTAACTTCCTATCCACAGGCCAGCCTGACTAAATAACCTGGCGAAGGAGCTTGAGGGTACCATCCTAACCTGTTGCCGTAGCACTTTTACGTTGGTCAATTACAAAGGTAAGCACTGTGGCTTCATCGATCTGATCAATGTGAAAGCAAGCAGTCTGAGAAGAATTAAACTCTGCCTCTGATCCTATAGGTAAATGAGATAAAGTATTCACATTGCTGTGGCATACCAGAGAATTTCATAAATGACCAGGGTAAGCACACAATGTTGGAGTTTTTTTGCTGGTTGGACAGGCACAATTTTGGCTGGGTGGAGTAAATTGGTGAGAGGCTTGTGGTCCATTACCAGGAAAAAATTCCATCCTTAAAGACATTGATGAAACTGGGAAATGCCTTAGATGATTGCCAAGGCCTCGTTCTCTAGTCGACTACACTTCACGTGAGTTTTGTTAAGCCACATGATCTTTGTTAAGCAGTTTCAGTGTGAGAGCAGTTGGGTGGTCTGTGGCGCTGATCTTGTGGGACAGAACTGCCCCAGTGCTGTAGGAGGAGGCATCTTCTGAAAGAATCACAGGTTTCATAGGATCAAAGCAGACAAGACATCTGCTGCACAGCAAGACGTTTTTAATGTCTGGAAAGCCGTTTCTTGCTGACGCAGCCAGACAGAGGGAACATGTTTCTTAGAAAATGAAAGGGGGCTGCAATCTGAGCAATGTTAGGGATGAAGCAAAAATAATATGAGATCTTGCAGAGGATATCTTCGAGTTCAACAAGATTCTTCAGAGAAACGAGTTTCCAAGTTGCTTCCAAGCATTTGGCAGAAGGGCAAACACTGTGGGAGTCATTGGCGTGATTGAGGTATTCCATTTGGGTACAGAAAAATTTGCATTTGGAGTCCTGCGTTAGTGAGGGTTTAGAAGAGGCATTCCGGGTCCCAGAGGTGCTCCTCTGGAGTACTGCCAGAGATGACAGTGTCCAGATATTTGGAGCACCGAAGGATCTTCGACATCAGTAGCTCTAAAAACTGTTGGCAGATGACCGGAGCAGAAGTTCTGCCAAAGGGTAGTCACTGGCATTGGAACAGCCTTATGTGAGTGTTGATTACAATGAAGGATTTCATCACATCATGTGACTAGAGTTGCACATAGGTGTCCTTGAGATCAGTCGGCAAGATGAGCATGTCCCCTTGTAATTTGTCCATTAACTGTTTGCAGTGAGGGAGAGGGTGCAAATCCACAACAGAATGGGCATTGATGGTGGACTTAAAATCTGTGCAAAGATGGAGTTGTCCAATTGATTTTCTGACAATGACGATGAGTGACAGCCATTGACTGCAGAGATGGGCTTGATAACCCCCAGGTCCTGCATACATCTCAAGTCTGCCGCAAATTCCTCTCTGATGGCGTGGGGGACATCTTGTGCTTTGATGAATCGTGGTTGGGCAGTATCTTTCAAGGTAATGCGGGCAAAAAAGTTTTTTGCCTCATCCAAAGCGTCCTGAAATAACTGATGGTATTTGGCATATAGCTTCGTGATGCTGTAATGGTGGACAAGGGAATTGTTCATTGCCATATTATCTGAGATTTGGAGGCTGAAGATGTCAAAGGAGTTGAGGCCAAAATTGTTATAACTGTTGTAAGAATGAAGTACTGTGATTGGGATTACCTTAATTGTAGATCTGTAGTGCCACTGTAGAAGACATGCAGTCCCCATTGTACGTGTTGAGAACCTGTGTTGGATTTTCGAGCCGTGGGGAGCCGAACTTTTTGAACATGCACCTATTAATCAACATAATGGATGACCCAGCATCCAGCTACATTTGGACATCCCGGTTTTGAATACACAGCTGAATAAAAGTTTCTCTGGCTCACAAACAACCGTAGAAAGATGCTGAAGGGGACTGACAGCCCAGGATGATTCATGCATTGAGGAAATGCTGTAGCAGGTTTCAACAGGAAACAACTCCTCAGAAACCAAATGGTTCAGGAACACCACATCATTTGACACTGACTTGATTGACATCCATGCTTCAGAATCGTGGGCAGCCATATTAACACATGTGCCTCATAATTTCATTGAGCAAATGCCTCGGATGTGCCCAATCTGTTTGCAAAACAGACAATTGTTTCTGTGGAACCAGCAAGTGTCCCTAACCATGAGTGACGTAGCTATGAGGGCAGAATTGCAATTTGTCTGCCGATGCACAGCAGCTGCAGGCGTGCCATAGATTGTTTACAGAGCCCAGCAGAACTGCTATATGGAGAAGACTGACAGGTGTCAAGAGCTCTCTCCACAGGAGGCGTCATTGCCATTGTCAAACAATTACCTCAATTATACAAATGACATCCTCAAGTGAGGGGTCTGATAGTTTGAGGATTTGTGTGCAAAGTCGGGAATCAGTAACATATTCAACAATAGTGTCCTAAAGGTACATAACTCCATGAAACATTGCCAATAGGACTGGGTAGATTGTCATTTCATTCACAAGAACTGATACCGCACAGTGGCGACCAACACCTGGGAGTCGAAATACTTATCAAAAGCAGTAATGACCTTTGGGAAAGGAACCAATACAGGCTGAGTAAGGGGGAAAAGCTTAATGCAAATGCACAAAATGTCTATGCCATACCAAGAAAATAAATATGAACATTGAACATAAACCAAAATGTTGTAGGCCACAAAGTTTTGAAACAGCTGGAGGCTTTATTTGACTCACCCCTCTGTGACTGAATCAAACTTGTGAAAGGCAGAGCAGATTGGTGTCTATTGTCTTTGTCATAAACCTGAGTGACGTGTTGCAGCAGAGCTTGATGCAGAAGCTGTTTGTCCTCCAACAGCAATGTCACCTTGTCCCTGTGATAATGATGGTATAAAAAAAATAAGTGACAAGTTAAGACAAGATCCAAGAAAGAAAAATAACCAAATTGGAACTCCCTCAAAACTTAAAGCTAAATACTGTCCACTCATGAATTGCACAACAGTCTTGCTGGAGGCGATTAGACAGAACTGGAAAGTGAGTGTGTACTACAATGTCAAGAATTGGAAGCCAGTACAAGAACCAGCCTCTTTTGCCACTAATTTATTGTATCCGTTAATGGAGGTACAACAAATAACAGAATTAGTGAGTAACAAACACAGTTTATTCCTCTACCAACAAAGACAGAAAACAGAATTACACACATCTTCAGTGACTTGCTAGTGCTACCACTGGGATGGCGATTAACAAAGTCTGTGGATGAACTGGAGATCAGAGTAGTAAGTAGAAGAAATCCTGAAGTGTTGTGGCTTTGTGGTAACAGCAGTGGAGGACTCTAGGGTGAGACTTCCCTGACTGTGGTGCTGCGTGTGCTTATGAAGCCCTGGTGTGGTACAAATATGACCACCATTGGTGATCCATGGTGGCGTGATACGACATGTTTGGAGCAGCACCGGTGGGAGATATTTTATGAGGGCACGCTTCCCAGGTGTTGCTACGATACTGCTGAAGCAGCTATTTGCAGAGGCTCTGCCCGCATTGTCTGGCTGGGTGGCACTGCTCATGAGTCGGAAACTACCAGCTGTGGGCTGTGTGACCTGTAACCTGCGGCCTTGTGGCAGCAGGCATCATGGCGTAGGCATCGATAATACCACACTTTCATTTCTATCTTAGTGTGAACTGAATCACAAACCAATCTCATATCTAGAAATGTTTAGTCAAGAGTCACCTCTCAGCTCAACATTTAACAATTAATGTAAAGTGATTATGATCAAAGTTTATAATTTAAGGAATAAAGATGCCTTTCTCCTTTTTCATCTCTATACAGTGCGCATGCGGCCACACGCACAGATATATACATCTGTACAACTACATACTACATATTATTGCCAGAATATATTGTGCTGACACTCCAGCTTAACTGGAGTTACAGATTGTGTTGAGCAGAGTGGAAAGGCGGGAATGTTGGCGTGGGGCAGGAAAAGGGGTGAGAGTGGAGGGTCATTGGGAAGGGTGACTGAGGGCTGAGACGGTGAGATGCCAGGTGAGTGTAATAGGAATGGACACTGGTGAGATAATTCTGACCACAGGTAGGAGGAGCCGTGCACAGTTAGGTGGAGAGGAATGGAACAGAGGAAAAGGAGACCAACTGCCGTCTGCCAAAATACTTTTGTCAACCTACCTATCAAAAAAACTCTGTACTACAGAAGTTTGTCATATCCAATGGCCTTATCTTTTAGCCTCACACGAAAAATCAGCCAAGTTGGATTCATCAAAGACCTACCCTCCTCCCTCCAGTGGAAGCACTCTTTTGCCACCAACTCCTCCTGCCAAAGGCAATCAGAGCCACCAGATCTAACTGTGACCCTCATCGTCTGCAGCTCGTGGTCGTGCAGTAGCGTTCTCGCTTCCCACGCCCGGGTTCCCGGGTTCGATTCCCGCGGGGTCAGGGATTTTCTCTGCCTCGTAATGACTGGGTGTTGCGTGCTGTCCTTAGGTTAGTTAGGTTTAAGTAGTTCTAAGTTCTAGGGGACTGATGACCATAGATGTTAAGTCCCGTAGTGCTTAGAGCCATCTGAACCATTTGATCCTCATCCTCCCCCACCCTAGCATTCCATCATTACCTTCCATGAATTCCTTACCTCCAACTTTGCCTCACCCTCTTTCTCCCAGCTCCCTTACCATGAAAAATAATGATTCCATCTCAGAAGTTTACCATACACTCAAAGCCCTATAAAATCTTTATGCCTATCCCAGAATTCCTCTACTGAATCCATTTCCCCCCTCCTTATCTCAGTGACCCCCTCGCACACCCACCTCCTGCATGCTTTCCAAAATCCATTAAAGGCAACAGTTGTAGACATCCAATTTGTAGTTGCTTACTATGCTCCCATTGAAAGACTCTTCGCTCTTATTGACAAATGTCTCCAATGAACCGCCTGGAGCATAGTCGTCCACATGAAACACATGTACCACTTCCTTTACTGGCTCTCGACTATCACCACCCTGTTAATATCTGGGTTCCCACTCATCACTGTTAATGCCACCTCACTGTACACCAACATCCGTCATGCCTATGGCCTTGCCACTACCGAATACTGCCTCTCCCTATGTCCTTCCAATTCCAAAGCCACATCACCTCATTTGTTATGCATCGAACTACATCCTCACATGGAATTACTTGCCATTTGTGGGGAGGAAGTACAAACAGATCTGCAGCATGGTCATAAGCACCTGCATGACACCCTTCTATGCCATCTTGTTTACATGTCACATAGAGGAAACCTTCCAAGCCAAACATAATCCCAAACTGCTTGTCTGATTAACTGATACCTTCATCATACGGACCGACAGCCAAAACACACTATCCTCATTCTTCCATGACACCAACACTTCTCTCCCATCCATTTCATGCGGTCCTAGTAAGCCCAGTGTGGCACCGTCCTGAACATTTGTTGACCCCAACCTCTTTGATTGCTTCATTCAAATCTATCTCCAAGTCAAACCCACTAACCCCTACCAGTACTTGCATTTTGACAGATGTCATTGCTTTCACATCACAAAATCACTCCCATATAATCTGGTCAGCACTGGACAGTATATCTACAGTGAGGAAAAATCTCTTGCCCAGTGTTCTGAAGCCTAGTAAGGCTGTCACAATCAGTCAGTTTCTCCCAAACCTCATCTGCGGACACACACACACACACACACACACACACACACACACACACACACAAAATAATTACACAGTATCATCCTGGACTGAGGCAGCTCAACCATATCCTTTTCCAGGGCTTTGACTATTTATCTCTGTACCTGGAAATGAGAAACATCCAACCCACCACTTCCAAAGTAGTCAGCTATACCAGTTAAACAGTTTTATTTTGAACCCAAGAAATAAATTCACAGATTTGGGATGAACACAATAACAAAATTCTGAAGAACAAAAGTAAAAGCTTTCTTGATTGAATGAATGCTAAAATAATCTGAGTTCCACAAAGTAATAGTCACAGGTTGAATCTCTTTAAAAGTCTGTGGGATAAAATTTGTAATACTGGCACCAATTCTGGTGCTTTCCAATTGTAGGAGTCCTCTCCACTCTGCAGCATTCCATACGGCCATCCCACTTTACAGTGACATCTCAAAGAGTAGTTGATCATGGTAGCATGTTGTCCAGGAGGAGTCTCTCCAGTGCAGCTGGCTACATTGGAACTGCTCAATGCCAGTGGGACATGGGCCTTAAATAGTCATCTTGTGGAGTAACACTTCTGTTTGTTTGACTCTCACTTAGTTTCAGCAGAGGTAGGAAATAGTTTGGCATGTGTGCACTGATCAGGGCTGTGTTGTGCCTTTGATCTGCTCCTGGCCTGGCTACTGGTGTTACCACAGCAGGAGCGATCTGAATTGAGTAACGCATACATAGGCAAAGTCAATTACTCTACTATCAGTGGTTCCTAACAAGGGCTTCAGAGTGTAACTAGAACTGCCAGGCTACTCTTGGGATGCATTATTTGCCAACGATTTTGCATCAGTGGACCAGTCCATGTGACATGACTGCAGCAGCACCCTATGTGGTATGAAGCCTCAGTACCTCTCCACATCATTACTCAGGCTAGGCAGGAAATCTGAATCTACTCCTCTCTTAATCAGCATATAGGGACTATGCCGCCTTCATTGAGGAAGAGCTGGAATCTCCACCAAAGGCTCCCACCATATATCTGCATCATGAAAGGCCAGAACAGATATTGGCATTGCCTATAGATTTGTCCCGATCGATGGTTTCCGGGGCTTTTATTGGTCCTGTCTGTAGGAGAGTGGCTGCTAGCCATAGTTCAGGTCAAGACAAGAGTTTGGCCTCCTTGGGAACCTCAGTCTGAGAATGTGGAACCTCCACTGATTTCCTGGTGTGGGAGGGGGGGAGAGCAAATTTTTATTTTGGTGGGAGCCAGAAGTGGCTTAGGGGGTGAAAGTGGTTCCACCTCAATCACTGGTCATTGTTGACTCTCATTTGGCACCAAAAATAAGGGTAGATATTGTAGCAGTGGCAAGCAGGCTGTTGGGCAGAACTGTCCTAAGTGTGGTTGTGTAACTCATGCTCAGTCAGTTACTGAGGGGAAGCGAGGGAGGTGCACTTAACTTGTTGCCTTCAGAGTGGATTGCAATGCCTTACTGTGTGCTCCTGGTGGCTGCAACCTGAAGCATTTGCAGTTCTCTATTGCTGCCACCACCATCAGCTTGGGTCCACCTGGGGCTCTGGCAGCTAAAAGTGCAATCCCATATGTGATAGCCTCATGAATGATGGTAGGATTGTGTGCGACTGTAAAATTTTGGCTGGACTACAGTTGTTTATGGGGATGGACTAGTAGGTTGTGAGGAAGCTGGTGAGTGCTTCCCTGGATTCAGCTGTTATCATCCTTTTGAAAGGCCTGACCAAGAGTAGGTGATCAATACCACCACATTTACAAAAGTCCCAAAACACAGGTGCCTTGAATTGAAGGCTATGGTCAGAAATCAGGGTGTAAGACTCTCCATTGCAAATGTGATGGAGAGCACACTGACAGCTACCAGTGACACCATTGATTGGAATGGTCTTGTGAAATCAATATGCACCCATTGCTAGGGGTGGTCAGGTTGTGGCCAAGGGCTGAAAACTGTGCCGCTGCTGATTGATTGTGGGTACAGTGCTTACGGATCCAGATTGAATGTCCTATGGTGGAAGCAACACCAGGCCAGTACACATGAGGCTGCACTATTCTGCACATTCTCTAATGTGGGGTGTGAAAAGTGTCAGTATGCAGGGTCAGAGCTAGGGTAGAATGACCACCTGGCATTGAGATTCATCTGTGGCTAACAATAAGACATGATAGGTTGCACCATGTGGGATCAGCACCTTTAGAAAGGTATTCCAGCCAACAGCACTGTACAACAGACAACACCATGCAAAGTAGCAGATTACAGTCTGTTTCTGCTGCTACTTCTTGTGCCATAATTGGGAATTCATTGAGATGAGTCACTGCTTGGTGTCTAAGGTAAAACACAGCACTTAGTGCCTGTCAAACTCAGCATCTGGGCTGCATGGCATGTGGGAAAATGAGTCTGCTTTTGAGTGCTGCATGGTGAGCCTATAATGGATCTCATAGTTAATAGTTAGGAAGAAACAGTGCCCACTGTTGAAGCCACTCCGCCATCTTATCAGGAAGTTTCAAGTGGAGACCAAATAGTGAAATGAAAGACTTGTGCTTGGTGAAGTTTAGTAACACATAAATGTGAAGCTTCTTGGTACCATGTACGGTAGTCAATACCTCATTCTCAATTTGCAAATAATTTTGCTGGGCTACATTTTATGTCTGACATGCAAACACAAAGGACTATTTATGCCATTAGCATAACTATGGGACAGCACTGCACAAGTGCTGCATCAGTGGCTAGCATTAAGCATCCGCCTTGATGGAATATTGCTAAACAAGAGACTGATCTAAGGCAGTCTTCAAATCATAGGAAAGCTTTGTGGCATACCTCTGACCAAATGAAATCAACGCCTTTTTTATGCAGTTCATTAAGTGAATACGAAATTTGGGCCGGGGTGGGAATGAATATCGCTTAATAATTAACTTTGCCTATGAACGACTGTAGTTCTTAAGAGGCAAGTTACAGATGGTGCTCACATGATCGTGTGTGGCCATATGTCATTGTACTTTACACTTGACTCAAAGAAACTATATTTGTCGAGACAACATTGCAGACCAATCAGACATCAATTGTAGATTTTGTAGGTGCTGCTCCATGTGACCATGATAATTAGCCAGTCATCCAAATAATTAACACTGTTAGGGGTGCCTGGGATGAATTCCTCAAGGTACCTCTGAAATATTGTGGGAGTGCTTATGACACCAAATGTCAGTCTGCTGTAACGATACATGGTGAATGGTGTATTAGTTACTAAAAACTGTTATGTCTGATGGTCTACAGGTGATTGAAATTAGGAGTCAGCAAGATGTATCTTGGAAAAATAACGACCTCCAGCCAATTTGCCAACAAATCCTCTCACCTAGAAATTGGATATAGATTAGCTTGAGCATTAGTGGTAGACTTACATTCGCCTCATATTTGAAGTGACCAGTTTGAATTCTTAAATACGACTGTGGGGGTATGTCATTGGTATGTTACACTTCACTAGATAATGCTGGGAATATGACTTCCATCCTTTTCAGTCTATCTAGTTCTGTCTTAACTTGATTGCACATGGTGGAAGACACTGGACGTGCTCTACAATACTTAGTGTTGATTGGTCAAAGGATAGGTACTCTTGGAACCCTGTTGCACAACCTGATGCAGGTTCAAACAGTCCCTTATTTTGCACACACAATGTATCAAGTTCTTTCAGTGGAATCGTGGTTGGAACCACATTTATTCTGTGTTGAATTTGGAAACCGAAAAGTGCAAAAGTGTCTAAGCTCAGAAATATTGGCTGTCATCCAAGAGTTTACAACCAGCAAGGTTAGTTACCAAGCAGCATTCATATACTTATCTTGGTTCATGATCTGACCGTGCAACAGTATCAACTGTCCATTACATCTCACCATTCTGCACTGAGGAAACTGTGGGGAGCCAATGCACCAGTGGGTACCCACATTAACCAGAAGTGGCTGCAACTGTGTCAAACTGGTTCTGCCTCTGCTTGTTTAATGTCCAGTTGCACCATGAGTTTATGTGTCCCATCTTCTGCTGCTTGTGTTGGTATTAGGAGGATAGCGTGCAGTGCGCTGGCAGCCATTGTTATCATGCGTCGGCCAAGGCAGGCACATGCTAGATGCTCCAGTTTGTGGTATACAGAACAGATGACATCACTTAATGGGCAGCCATATTGTTGATGCCTTGGGCCATAGTCTCAGCATGATTTGACTGCATTAACTTCTCTGGGACTCATTGATAACGACGCTTGAGACATGCCAACAATGGGCAGAGTGCTTCTGTTCATGCGCATCTACCAGCAGTGAGGGTGGCGGAGCACTAAGAACTGATCTAACTACTACATCCCATCCCATCTCACCGAACTATTGGCCTATCAGTTTCTTTGTGACTCAGACAATAAGTTTGTCATCAGTTGAAGGTGAACACAGTGGCGACTAGCACTATTAAGAAAGTCAACACTAGAAGTATCGTGAAAAACAGATTGCACTAATTCTGTTGCTACGTGAGCTTTGGCAATTTTTAGCATATCATTCAGGGTTGGATCTGGTGACTTTAAAGCCTTCATGGTAACTTCTGTGTCAGGAGCTAGAAGTATAATATCATCATGGATTAATGATTCCACATATGATGTACCACGCTGTTTACAGGACAAATTACACTTGTATGGTAAGCCTTCAGGTCAGCAGCCCCTGCTACATATGTTTGCTTACATTGCTTAACACATTGATTACATTTGACCCAAGTTGTAACTATGCAGGTTTAGTGACCGCAATAGTCAGTCAGCAAACCACAATCATCAGAAAATCACAAACTAGTGGAGTCTGAGAGTAGGTGTAGTTTTCGCACCACTTCATGCTGTTTATTACAGGAAGACAGTAAGGGTGCAATGTGATATTCAGAGTTACTTATATCACGTGCTTTGCAGTGAAAAACAAAACAATGTAAATAGGCCTCCAAACTGTCATTTGCGTTGTCACAACAAGCAAATGAGAACTTGTTGGTTTTGCAATAGTTGTAACACCAATTTCTGTTGTTGCTGTTGTTCCCACTGGCCTCCCCATTCCTTTTCTTGCTGTTGCAACTGCAACTGCAATGCTGCTGCCAGAACTTTAGAAACTCACTTGAAAATTGCAAAAATTTCTGAAACAAGTGATAATAAATTGCCAGTTGCAGAAAAAAACTTTGAAGAAAATATGTAATATGTTGTTCAGAATATATGCCTCACAGTGAACAGTTACTTAGTGAGAAAGTCCTTGTCACCACATTTATATCCTCCTCAGCTTAGGTAGAACATAGTTTATGATAACTCATACTGGCAGTGATGTGGACACCAAGAATAAACAGGCGGTTTCTGTGGGTGGAGTTCACGAAGCAAACAGCCAGCTAGAAGCAAAGTTCAGAATGTGACATAAGGGTATGTACAGAGAAAAAGCAGGGTACCTGCACAGGCGGAATAGTGCAAAGCAGCTTGACCCAGTGCGGGAAATATCCCCTTGTTATCCAATGAGCTAGCGGGCCCGTGACTGCTGGCTAGCTGGCGGCTAGCCAGAATGAACGAGACATCCTTCACCCGCTTTCGGCATGCGGGTTGGCAACTCTCTGCACTGACAGAATCGAGGTGCACGCCCTACAGTCTTCTTCGAACAATTTTACAGAAACTGATCGTTAAAAAAAATAATAAAGAATTATTTTCATGTTACTTATAGCTTTGTATATCAGCTTCATGGTGAAGTGCCCAAACTTTCGATAATGGTAATACTTAGATGATATTCACATCTAAGTACGATGCTGGGCGGAATTCAAAAAAGTTTGCAATGAAAAATATGGGTGGGTATGATTTTTCATTTGGTGCATATTACACCACGTATTGCTGCAAATGAAGTTTAGCTTAGATACTGAAATTTTTTTTAGACTTGGGAGGAGGTCTCTGTCTGTCTCCAATCTCGACCACATGCATATAGGAATGAAATAGTCATAACATAGCTCATATCTCCTAAACTGTTTGAGATATCGACACGAGATTTTGGCAAGTGGTAGCATGTGAAGAGGAGAGTGTTTTGCTATATGATTAACATAGGGAACTTTCTTACCTACGGTGATATAACGGAAGTTAGGGTTTTTATTTTATTTTTTCCAATCCAGTACTGTAATTTTTTAAGAGTATTAGACAACTTTTGAAAAGAGAATTTGCTAGTATGAAACTAAATGTGAAATTTCTTACCTTGTTTTACACCAAACCAACACAATGAAGTTTTCCATAAGCTTTTGGCCAGACTAGTCATGTACTGCATTTTAATAAGACCTTGTTTATTGTCAGATAAGTTTGTGCAATTTGTACCATATTATAACAAAAAAAAAAAGCCATTCTTCATCATTTATGTTGTTTCTTCATATAAGAAATAGTTAACAATTCAGACAAAAATAATTTGCCAGTTCTGTTGCAGTTTTGGCCAAGTCCTGTATCCCATCATATTTTTAATAGCGAATGACTGGAATTGAAACTTATCAAAGGGGATATATTTTCTTAATGAGTAGTATCAAGTGGTTCATAAAGTAATGACTGTCATGTTCTTGTAATAGTGTTATCCACAGAGACACAGGCACCTGATTTGTTATTTCATATAGAACGATACTGCATTTTTGCTGCAAAGTAGAAATGACCCAGTAAAAACTCTTTCGTAACTCTGAATCTGTGAACACCGTCTTGCAGAACTGTTCGTCAAAGTCAGTATCACTGATGAATTAAAAGATATTTGTAGTAAGAAGATTCCCTCCCTCACTCTGTGCGGGGATAGGAATGGAATTATGGTACACTATTTGCTGTACCTTTTCATGTGTCAAATCTATCTGAGGTGTAGAAAGAAAATCCTGTGGTAAGTTTCAGCCCCAGCTGTTCATTATTAAAAAGACACTGTGTTACAGGCTTTCCCTGAAATTGTAACAGAACTGGCAATTTATTTTCACCACTAATTATGCTTTTCAGAAAGAGAAAAAGTTAACAAGTCAAGCCAAATCAATTATTCCTTTTGTTGCAACTTCAGAGTAGCCTTGTAACCCAGTGCCTTTTCAACAGGGAACAGGAGGTATGAAACTTAGTAAATGATTTTTCTTCTGCATCTTAAACCTTCTGAAACAGTGGTTTATTAAGTGAGGAACTGAGGACAAATCAGGTTGATAACTTGCAAGAAGTACATCCTTGATACGAAAATAAATGTGCAATTTCTTTACTTATGTTGTTGTATAAACCCACAGCACATCTCATTTCACTGTTGATGGTCCTTAAAAATTACATTGTTCCCTTACTTCATGAACTGTTTGAAACTACTCCTTAAGGTTAGAATAGACCATAAGTATATACAATCTATCTATAACAGATTAAAAGATAATTATGGTGGAAAAGTTCACCACTTCACTCTGAATGGGGATAGCAACAGATATACTGTACACTGTTTGCTGCGAATTATTTTCATATTTCTCAGATAAAAAATTGAGAGAAAATCGTTTTGTAAGCTTCCATTCCAGTTGTACTTTATTACAATCCACCAGGCACTTAAATGTGATTTGTGGAGGATCCATGTGGATGTAGAAAATATGATGGATTTCAGGATTCCACTAAAATTGCAACAGAATTGGCAATTTATTTGTGTCCAAATTGTTAACTATTTCTCATTGAAGAAACATCATCAATAATGAGGAACAGCTACATTTCTCTTGTTGACAAATTTAATTTTGCTTTTCTTTTTGGTAATAATATGGTAAAAGTTGCACTAACTTACCTTGCAATACCTATTGCAACAAAATCGTGAAACAAGGTGTCTTACGAAAATGTGATAGGCGACTAGTTTGGTCGATAGCTTATGGAAAACCTCATTGTCTTGGTTTGCTGTAAAAGAAATTTCAATTTAGGTTCATACTAGCAAATTCTCTCTTCAATAGTTGTTCAAGACTCTTTAAAAATTACGCTATTGAATTGAAAAAATAAAATAAAAACCATAGTTTCTCCTATATCGCTGTAGATAAGAAAGTTCCCTGTGTTAACCATATAGCAAAATACTCTCCTCTTTGCATGCTATCACTTGCCAAAATCTCGTGTCGGTATCTCGAACAGTTGCGAGAGATATGTTATCAATATTTCATTCTCGTGCGAGTACGGTTGGAAGTGATCGTGCTACATAAGTTTCATTTTCTTGACACTGGAGGCAGGTACAGCCCTCCTCTCAAGCCTAAAGAAAGAGTCAGTAGCTTAGCTAAATTTCATTGGCAGCAAGATATGGTGTAATATGCACCATACACAAAATCGTAGTGCCCCATACTTTTCTTTGCAAACTTTTTTGAATTCCTCACAGTGTTGTACTTAGAAGCGAATATCATGTTAATTATTACCGTTATTGAAAGTATGGGTCCTCCACCATGAAGCTGACATATAAAGCTATAAGTAACATGAAATTTTATTTTATTTTATCAATTTGTTTATGTGAAATGTGTGAGAAAGACTACAGAGCTAATGGAGTGCACACAACATTCTACCCATAAGGGCACTGCTACACCTTGACTAGCAGGCAAACCAGCGTTCTTTGTGTGCTTCAGTAGGCGCGTATAACTGTGCTGGCCAGTGCGGCGAGTCAGCACATAGACTACTGGCTTTCTTTTTGTTCTCACACTAAGCATACACAAACAGTCTGGGAACAGTCCAAATCGAAAAATGCAAATACAGACAAGATCAATTGCTTTACTATCAGTGGCACAAACGAAAGCATCTGAGCATATGGAGAACTGCTGGACAAAGTTTGGGGGCAGATGTATTTACGGACACTGTTGCATCAGTGGACATTGCCACATTGGTGATGGCAACCCCTGTGGGAGCAAACTGCGACCATGAATTCCAGGTATCTCTAACCTTTTATCCATGTCAATACTTGAGCTGGGTGGAGAATCCAAGTCACTGTTGGATACTGAAACACCCAACCAGCACATTGTATTCCAGTCCATCATAGGCTTCTCCCATCCTATCGTACCCTATTAGAGGCTGGGCCACCTGTAAAAGAGCATGCACATCATATACCAGTTGTGTTGCAATTTCTGCAGAGCATTTTATGTGGGCATGATCGATCGCCAATGAACTGTCCAACAGAATGAATGGACCAAGAGCAGAGCTGACCACCCTGTAATAGAACACGCTGTTGATCACAACATATTCAATTACGCTAACTGCTTCACATCGCATGCCATGTGAATCCTTCCTCTCAACACCAGGTTCTCAGAATTACATAGATGGGAGTTGACCTTTGGGCTCAATCTCTGTTAGCCCTTGCCTCTGCCCCACATTGACCTACATCTCCTCCACTGTCCCAGGACCTTAACTTAACTCATCCTGCGTACGCACTCTCTTCTCGTTACTTTCTCCTTCCCCTGTTCAGTCTCCCGCTTCTAACCCACTCCTCCATGCTATTGTGCACTGTGTACAACTGCACTTGTCAGTGGCCAGAATTAACTCACCATAGCCCCATTGCCACATTCCTATCCCTTGCACCTGCTGATTCTCCCTCTCAGCAATCTGCCACCTTTCCAGAAACCTCCCTCCCACTCCCTGTCTCCTACTTTTCCCCCAGTCTCACCACCTGATACAACACCGCACCTAGCCAAGCTGAAGTGCTGGCACAGTATAGTTAGCTAGGGTAGTGTGGTGATACAGGTAGGTATATGTGCGTGGAGGGGGGAATGTGCTGTAGTAGAGGATTTAGCTTAAAGCTAGCAAAGTTTCCTGTCATATTTATGTGCGTTTTAATGTTTCGGTGCCTCTACTTACTACTTGATGAGTTGTTACCGTACTCCTTAAATTATTCACATTTCAACAGGACTTTCAATTATGATATTTATAACTGAAGTTTAATGTTTTATTCGATGTTTTAAGTTGAGTAAGTAACTATTTGTATTAAAGTACAAACTACAATATAACTCGTAACTTTATGTAAATAGATT
Organism: Schistocerca piceifrons; assembly: GCF_021461385.2. NCBI lineage: Eukaryota > Metazoa > Arthropoda > Insecta > Orthoptera > Acrididae > Schistocerca > Schistocerca piceifrons. The sequence goes on from NC_060139.1 coordinate 849,754,814, forward strand.
AAATAAGTTGGCAGGCATATTGTGTGTTATATATTTAAAACATAGTAGTACTCACGAACTACAAGTCAACATTTGTTGAGCATGAGGGTTGTGGCAGAGGGCACAGGGCATGCTGCACGGGGGACAGAAACTCCGCATCCATGTCCTGTAAGTACACAGTGCAGCCAACACAAACTTGTGGTTTGAGCTTCCAAGAAATCAGCAATGTGCATGACATAGGTGATAATCAGTTAAGTACTACTGAATAATGCAGTTAAGTAGTGCCACAAGACACAGACAGTGGCATCACAGCTCAGTGACAAAACATACAATGCAGTCAACACTAATGTGCATTTCGTGTAGCTGTTCCAACATCGTGTGATCGGCCTCTTCTTAGTGCGGCTGTTAGGTGCTTTAACATGGGGCCTGGGGAGGGCACTGATGGCAGAGGTCATGGGTCACATTTCAGTGGTGTAGTTGATGAGCCTATCAGTAGATCGGGTTTCACTAGGCATGGCCTGCACCTCAGTGGGTATGGGAAGGGGAGGCTGGGAAAGCTTATAGGTGACAGTGTAGTGGGTGGTGGTGGGATCATTCATGGAAAAATTTCTGTAGAAGTTGGTGTTAGAGCTGCACCTTTTTTAGATTGAAGTCAGCTGATAGGTATATCTGCTTAGAGAAAGTCCCTCTAACTAAGGGCTCGCCTTCAGAGGATGTCATGTTTCCAAATAGAAAAGGAATTAGCATATTTCATCAAAATATAAGACGTATTAGAGATAAAGTTAGTGAACTGCTTATAGATATTGACTCTGAAATTATTGGTATATTGGAGCACCACTTAAATAATTTGGCAGTTCAAAGGATTCCTTTACCGGGATACAGATTATTTGGCTTTTTCCAAGGAGTTACTTGCGGGGTGGGGGTGTGGCCATGTACATAAAAAACAGTATTACATTTCAGTCCATGGCACTGCTTGAACAGATATTTGAATGTTGTGCAGGGGCAGTTGAATTTAGTGAAACTAATCTTCTAATTGTTGTTATTTACAGATCTCCTAACTCTAATTTCAGAGCATTTCTGCTCAAGCTAGAAAGGGTTCTTGATTCACTTTATAGGAATTACAAGAAATTAGTTATATGTGGTGACTTCAATATTAATTTTGTATATGATGCAGCAAGAAAAAGGATGTTGGTGGATCTCCTAAATTCATATGATCTGATGCAGACTGTGTTTTTCCCAGCTAGGGTGCAGGGGAACCGTAGCACAGCCATAGACAATATTTTTATTCATTCTTCATTACTATATGAGCATTCTATTAGTAAAAGGGTGAATGGCCTTTCAGACCATGATGCACAAATTTTAACACTAAAAGGCTTTTGTACTCAAGCAAATGTCACCTATAATTGCAAATGTATTTAGGAAAGTTAATCCAACAGCAATAGTGAATTTTTTAAACCTCGTCAAGGAACAAGAGTGGCAGGTTGTTTGTAGTGCTGATAACATACATAACAAATACAATGCTTTCCTTAACACCTTTCGTATACTCTTTGAGAATTGCTTTACATTAGAACATTCTAAACAGGGTACTAGCAGTAGAAGGCAGCATAGTTGGCTGACTAGTAGGATAAGGATATCGTGTAGAACAAAGCAGGAATTATATCAAAATGTTAGAAGTAGTCACAATCAAGCTACAGTACCCCATTACAAACAGTACTGTAAGGTGCTTAAAAATATTATTAGGAAGGCAAAGAGTATGTGGTAAGCAAATTAAATAGCTAATTCACTGGATAAAATTCAAACCATATGGTCAGCTGTGAAGGAAGTGTCTGGTCAGGAGCACAAGGCAGGCTATATAAAGCCAGTTCGTAGTAAAAATATATCTGTTACTGATAAATCAGTTATATTGTCATTTAGAAGAAGATGTAATTGGATGAATCACAAACACTAACTTCACTTAACGAAGGTTTATTCAACACTTGCACATACAAGAGTGCGGGGCGAACTGCCTCCGGCCAGAACACATACGGGTATATATACAGTTACAGAACATTCCAGTGCAATGATTCTTGATATTTGTGGATACTTCTAGAATGTTCTTGAACCGAATATAGAAATTAAAATTTTACAGTTGAGGTGAGTTTTGAACTCACAACCCTCCATGCAACAGTCCAGTATCATAACCGCTACACCACAGTGCTATTCAGTTTCTTCTGCAACATTGCTCCCTCCTTAAGAGAACAGCATCTCGGTGTTACATCGTCCTAGTCCAGGAACGAGTCATCGGTCCTGCATAATCCGACTCCCGATGACTGATGTTGACCGTATCTCTGATCCTTCATTGTCTTGTGTCAGGGTTGAAATCTTCAACTTCATAACTAACATCAGACAACTGTCTTACAACCTTATAAGGTCCAAAGTTGCACCTGAAGAGCTTCTCAGAGAGACCAACCTTCCGAACAGGAGTGAAGATCCAAACGAGGTCACCAGGCTGGTAGACAACAGGGCGGTGGCTCGCGTCATATCTTCGGCGATGGTTTTCTTGAACCTGCAGCATGCGCAGTCAAGCTAACTGCTGAGCTACCTCAGCTCTGGTTAACACCTGGCTGATGTAGTCGTTGTCCACGTCATCAGGATGTAACGGAAACACAGTGTCCATCGTCGTAGTTGCTTCACGCCCATGCACCAGGAAAAATGTCGTAAATCCTGTGGTGTCTTGTTTGGCTGTGTTGTAGGCAAACGTCACAAAAGGTAGCACATCATCCCAGTTGCTCTGCTCATCATTGATGAACATTGATAGCATGTCAGCCAAGGTCTTATTAAGGCGTTCAGGAAGCTCGTTAGTTTGCGGATGGTAGGCAGTCGTCATGTGATGAGTAACGTTGCACCAACGGTTTATCTCTGTCACAAGATTCGATTGAAAAACTTTCCCTAAATCTGTAATGAACGACCTTGGGGCACCGTGTTTTAATACAACGTCTTCCACAATGAATTTGGCTACCTCGAATACTTCGGCTGTTTTCATGCCTTTTGTAATGGCATAGCATGTCAGATAATCAGTGCAAACAATAATCCATCGATTGGCACTAGCAGACGTTGGAAATCATCCAAGGAGGTCAATCCCAACATGCTGGAAAGGCGTTTCGGATGGTGAAATAGGTATGAGTCGGCCAGGTGGTTTCTGAGGAACTGCCTTTCTCCACTGGCACTATCAACAGTGCGACACATAGTGACGGATACTACTATATAAACCAGGCCAGAAAAATCTTTTATGGATCCTATCATATGTCTTAATAAATCCTAAATGTCCGGCCACAGGTATGTCATGGAATTTCTGAAGAACATCTAAGCGCATGTGTTTAGGAATCACTGATAGCCACCTCTTTCCAAACAGATCAGAGTTTTTCTTGCAAAGTAATCCATGAACTACTTTGAATTGTCCTTTCACATCCTCTGATCGATTTAAGGCAAGAATAATTTGAGACCTCTTGGCGTCCTCCTCCTACTCAGCAGAGAGATCCTGGAGTGCGAGACAGTCACTATCTTCATCAAAGTCTTGATGGTCTTACCCAGGGTGTTTTCTTCCACTTTTTTATACTATGGTGATACTCTTGAAGATGTAATGCCCACCTGGCGAGTCGTCCTGTTGGATCCTTAAGACCTGTCAACCAACAGAGTGAGTGATGGTCTGTAACAACTGTGAATGGTCTTCTGTAGAGACACTGTCAAAATTTGCACATGGCCCAGATCATAGCAAGACAGTCTCTTTCTGTAGTTGAGTAGTTTCTCTTGGCTTTTGTTAGTGTCCTAGAAGCATAGCACTCTGTCATCAGGCCACAAGTGGCCCATCGGGACCATCCGACTGCCGTGTCATCCTCAGCTGAGGATGCGGATAGGAGGGGCGTGAGGTCAGCACACCGCTCTCCCGGCCGTTACGATAGTTTTCTTTGACTGGAGACGCTACTATTCGGTCAAGTAGCTCCTCAATTGGCATCACGAGGCTGAGTGCACCCCGTAAAATGGCAACAGCACATGGCGACCCGGATGGTCACCCATCCAAGTGCCTGCCACGCCCGACAGCGCTTAACTTCGGTGATCTAACGGGAACCGGTGTGTCCACTGCGGCAAGGCCATTGCCACCCTAGAAGCATAGGCTACAACCTTTTCTTTTCCATCTGAAATTTGCACCAGGACAGTACCGATTTCATACCCACTTTCATCTGTGTGTAGTTCTGTAGGTGCTGTCTCATCATACAGACCAAGTACAGGGTCAGTCGTCAGAGCTTTTCGCATCACATCGAAAGAATCTTCTTGAGCAGATAAATTTAGCATCAGCTTTTAACAACTCTTCGAGTGGCCTGGCTTTGATACAATCGTCTTTGATAAAACAACTGTAATAAGAACATAATCCAAGGAAGCTTCTCACATCTCTAATATTTTTAAGAATAGGAAATTCCGTTATAGATCTCACCTTTTCTGGGTCCGGCTGCACACCTTCATTTGACACAAGGTGCCAAGTATTTTGATTTCTTTTGCTCCAAAGAGACACTTTCTTGAATTAAGTTTCAGTCCCCCTTGTTGGAGACACTTAAGAACAGCCCTCACTTTTTATGTATTCATCAAATGTCTCTGAGAACACTATAGTGATATCTAAATAACAAAGACACATCGTCCACATCAGGTGACTTAGATGATTATCCACCATCCATTCAAAAGTTGCTGGTGCATTACACAAAGCAAACGGCATTACCTTAAACTCATACAGGCCCTCAGGGGTGATGAATGCAGTTTTCTCATGATCAGCTTCATCTACTTCTATTTGCCAGTATCCCAAGTACATGTCCATGGTTGAGAAAAACTTAGCCCCCTTCAGACAATCTGGTGTATCGTCAGTTTGTGGAAGAGGGTAAACGTCCTTTTTAATTATCTTATTAAGCTTCCTGTAGTCAACACGAAAGCACCAACTGCCATTCTTTTTCCTGAGGAGAACAACGGGTGACGACCATGGGCTCTGTGAAGGCTGAATGATGTCATTCTTCATCATTTTCTCTACGTCGTCACGAATTATTTGACGTTCCGTTGGTGATACACGGTAGGCTCTCTGGCTTATTAGTTGATGGTATCCAGTGCTAATCCGGTGCTTCACCATCGATTTATCTCATTTGCTCTTCACCTGTGGATTGAAGCATTCAGAGAACTCTTGAAGAATGGCAAGTAGCTTCTTCAGTTGTTCCTTAGTGAGATCTGGTGATAGTTGAGCTAGAAGATCTTGTCTCGTAGTGGTAGTGCCAATTTCGCCCACAGACATGGCTTCTATGACACTCAGCTGTTCTGCAATTAACGACTCAGTATTTGCTTCACACATACGTCTTGGAAGGATGTGCGGTTCTCGGCGACAGTTAACTATTTACAGTTCACAATTAAATGAGACGACAGAAGCTGGGATGACCAAGTTATTCTTCAGTAATATGCTTCTCTTACATTCCACTACAAGATCCATGGGTTGATGCATGGCATGACACATGACAGTTTCCTTTCTAGCGCTGACTGCAGGAATGATCACTTCACCCAGCACACAGTCTCCACACACTCGGATGCGCATCTTCCTGTCCATAGTATCTCATCTCGTCTAGCATAATCTTTGAGCGACCACAATCTACACTCCTGGAAATGGAAAAAAGAACACATTGACACCGGTGTGTCAGACCCACCATACTTGCTCCGGACACTGCGAGAGGGCTGTACAAGCAATGATCACACGCACGGCACAGCGGACACACCAGGAACCGCGTTGTTGGCCGTCGAATGGCGCTAGCTGCGCAGCATTTGTGCACCGCCGCCGTCAGTGTCAGCCAGTTTGCCGTGGCATACGGAGCTCCATCGCAGTCTTTAACACTGGTAGCATGCCGCGACAGCGTGGACGTGAACCATATGTGCAGCTGACGGACTTTGAGCGAGGGCGTATAGTGGGCATGCGGGAGGCCGGGTGGACGTACCGCCGAATTGCTCAACACGTGGGGCGTGAGGTCTCCACAGTACATCGATGTTGTCGCCAGTGGTCGGCGGAAGGTGCTCATGCCCGTCGACCTGGGACCGGACCGCAGCGATGCACGGATGCACGCCAAGACCGTAGGATCCTACGCAGTGCCGTAGGGGACCGCACCGCCATTTCCCAGCAAATTAGGGACACTGTTGCTCCTGGGGTATCGGCGAGGACCATTCGCAACCGTCTCCATGAAGCTGGGCTACGGTCCTGCACACCGTTAGGCCGTCTTCCGCTCACGCCCCAACATCATGCAGCCCGCCTCCAGTGGTGTCGCGACAGGCGTGAATGGAGGGACGAATGGAGACGTGTCGTCTTCAGCGATGAGAGTCGCTTCTGCCTTGGTGCCAATGATGGTCGTATGTGTGTTTGGCGCCGTGCAGGTGAGCGCCACAATCAGGACTGCATACGACCGAGGCACACAGGGCCAACACCCGGCATCATGGTGTGGGGAGCGATCTCCTACACTGGCCGTACACCACTGGTGATCGTCGAGGGGACACTGAATAGTGCACGGTACATCCAAACCGTCATCGAACCCATCGTTCTACCATTCCTAGACCGGCAAGGGAACTTGCTGTTCCAACAGGACAATGCACGTCCGCATGTATCCCGTGCCACCCAACGTGCTCTAGAAGGTGTAAGTCAACTACCATGGCCAGCAGGATCTCCGAATCTGTCCCCCATTGAGCATGTTTGGGACTGGATGAAGCGTCGTCTCACGCGGTCTGCACGTCCAGCACGAACGCTGGTCCAACTGAGGCGCCAGGTGGAAATGGCATGGCAAGCTGTTGCACAGGACTACATCCAGCATCTCTACGATCGTCTCCATGGGAGAATAGCAGCCTGCATTGCTGCGAAAGGTGGATATACACTGTACTAGTGCCGACATTGTGCATGCTCTGTTGCCTGTGTCTATGTGCCTGTGGTTCTGTCAGTGTGATCATGTGATGTATCTGACCCCAGGAATGTGTCAATAAAGTTTCCCCTTCCTGGGACAATGAATTCACGGTGTTCTTATTTCAATTTCCAGGAGTGTACAATTGCCTGAGAAGCTTTCAAGAAGTCCCATCCGAGAATGATGTCATGACTACACTTGTGTAAGACAATGAATTCTAAGAGCTGTGTATGGCCACTTATACCCACACGAATGATACATCTTTCTGTAGGTTTTACATATTTCCTATTAACCACCTTCAGCAGAGATGTTTTGTTGTCGACAAATACGGTTTTCTGCAACTGGCAATGGTACTTCTCCGAAATGACTGACTATGATGCTCCAGAGTCCACAAGAACTTGGGCTGGTCGGCCACCCATGAAGATTTTGACGTAGTTTCCTATCATTTTTGTAGTGATCGACGGCGGAGGATTTTTCTCTTCGGCGGCCTCGCCTCCAAGGAAGGACGCACCCTTTAGTTTTCCAGGTTGCGGTGGCTAGGTGATTGGCTGGAGCTTCTAAACAGTGATGGAGACCTTTATCACTGTGTTGGGGAGCGTCCTCTCCAGTGGCTAGCTTGCGGCGATGGTGACATACGTCGTCCTGCACCCACATCTTGTTCATCTTCATTGTCTCGGAGTTGGCGTTGACTAAGATCGGTCTGCTGTCTTCTGGCACAGGTGTCATCAAATATCCCCTGCCTTTCTTGACAATAGTGCACCACATGTCCTGGTCATCTACAGCGGTAACATACTGATTGGATATCCTGGGTCCTCCAGACGTCAGTCTTCCTTGGTGCCCAAACAGATTCCTCATTGTAGGAATGTAACTCCGCCTGGGTCTTGACTTTTTCACGGTTTTAAGGGGAAATGAAGGACGAGAGATTGAGTTCAATGTCTGTTCCACTTTCTCCCTTACGATCTCTTGAAGCGTCTCGGTTTTTTGCTCGCCGTGCAATCCAAGTGCCTTCTGAACTTCCTCTCTCACTACCTGATGAAGAACACGTGTGAAATCAGTATCTTCCTCCATCGCAGACATCGATACGACATTTGAAAGCCGTTCAAACTTCTTGCGTGTAATTCTTTTTTGATGCATTGTCTCGATATACTGGCACCATTTTATGAAGTCGTCTGCTGTCGAAACCTCCTTCAGGAGTCGAGCTTGATACATGTGCTCAGCAACACCCTTCATGAGATGTGCAACCTTATCTTTCTCTTTCATTCTAGGCTCCACTATTTTACACAACTCAAAGACATCTTGAATGTAGGATGCTGTCGTTTCTCCTGGATGCTGTGCCCTGCATTGTAATTTATCTTCAGCCTTGCACTTCTGTCGTTATGTGTCGCCATAATACTTGAGCAGTTCCGCCGTGAATACTTCCCAACTTGTGAACTTCTCCTCATTGTTCTCATACCATTGCTTGGCAGTGCCCTCCAAGTAGAAAAATACATTAGCCAAATACACGGTGTAATCCCATATGTTAAATCTGGCTATATGCTCATATACCTTTAGCTACTTGTTTGGATCTTGGCCATCATCACCAGAAAACCTGGAAGGGTGTCTCATGTGGTGGCACACAATTGCTGTAATCGTAACATCCTCCTCTTCTTCTGTCTCCGATAGAGTGCAGTCTGTGGAATATGGCTCGAACGGGTTTCTCGCCACGTAAACTGTCGTGGCCTAATGGGAGCCACTGTGTCGTCGATAATGTGCGCTATCACAAGTTCCAATACCCAGCATCTCCACCAGAATAATGTCACGTAGAAGAAAGTGTAATTAGATGAATGACGAACACTAACTTCACTTAATAAAGGTTTATTGAGCACTTGCACATACAAGAGCGCGGAGCGAACTGCCTCCAGCCAGAACACATGCGGTATATATACAGTTGCAGAACATTCCAGTACAATGTTTTTTGTTATTTGTGAATACTTCTAGAATGTCCTTGAGCCAAATATAGAAATTAAAATTTTACAGTTCGTGCAACATTTTACAATTCCATGCAACAGTGTAGTATCATAACCACTACACCACAGTGACAGTGCTACTCAGCTTCTTCTGCGACAATACGTACAGTATTTAAAATAATTTTCTGAGCATTGTTGTTGAATAAAATAAAAATTTAGTTTCTACAGGGGTGTCTTAAATACTCTGTCATACAGACAAGTGGGAAATTGAGACAATCATTAAGTCACTGAAGACTAAGGACTCTCATGGATATGATGGAGTGCCTATCAGAATGTTAAAGTGCTGTGTTGTACATGTTAGCCCTTTATTTAGCCAGATTTGTGATTTTTCCTTTAGGAATGGTCAGTTTCGTGAATGATTAAAGTACTCAGTAGTAAAGCCGCTTTATGAAAAGGAAGAAAGGAATTATGTAGACAATTTTAGACCTATTTATATGCCATCAGTGTCTGCTCAAGCTATTGAAAAGGCTGTGTAAGTAAGGATAATTGTTCATTTTAATCACATGATTTGCTATCAAATGTACAGTTCGGCTTTAGAAGTCGTTTAAAAACTGAAAATGCTATATTCTCTTCTCTATCTGAAGTAGTGGATGAGCTAAACAAAAGGTTTCGAATGCTAGGCAATTTTTCTATTTTTTTTATTTTATTTTATTTATTTATTTATTTATTTTTTTAACTAGGTCGTTTGATTGTGTTGATCACAAAATATTGCTCCAGAAGTTGGACTCTTACGGAATACAGGGAGTAGCACACGATTTGTTCACCTCTTACTTTAGCACCAGACAGGAAAAGGCCATTATTCAGTGTTGAGAATGGCTGTGATGTGGGATTTGAGTGGGGTACAGTCGAATAGAGGGTATCCCAGGTATCAGTGTTGGGGCCGCTCATGTTCCTTATTTATGTAAATGATATGTCCTCTACTATTACAAGTAACTCTAAAATATTTCTGTTTGCTTACGACACTGGCTTGGTAGTAAAGAATGTAGTGTGCAACATTTGCTCGGTTTCAAATAGTGCAGTTCATGACTTAAGGTCATGGCTTGTAGAAAATAAACTAACACTAAATCACAGTAAGACTCAGTTTCTACAGTTTATAAAACACAATCCAACAAAACCTGACATTTTAATTTCACAGAATGGAATATAATTAGTGAAACTGAGCAGTTCAAATTTCTTGGTGTTCAGATAGATAATAAACTGTCATGGAAAGCCCACATTCAGTATCTTGTTCAAAGACTTAATACTGCCATTTTTACTATTCAAACAGTATCTGAAGTGAGTTATTGTTTGACACGAAAATTAGTCTACTTTGCTTATTTTCATTCCCTTATGTCGTATGGTATTATATTTTGGGGTAACTCTTCCCATTCTAAAAGGATATTTTTGACTCAGAAACGGGCGGTTCAGGCAATAAGTGGTGTAAGTTCATGAACCTCTTGTCTACCCCTGTTCACGAGCCTGGGTATTTTGACATTGGCCTCTCAATATATACATTCTTTACTGTCAATTCTTGTTAACAAGATTAGCTTATTCCCAAGAATAGACGGCATTCAGTCAGTTAATACTCGGCAGAAATCAAACCTGCATTTAGATCGGACTTCCTTAACTCTTGTGGTGTGCAGTATACTGCTGCATCCATTTTCAATAAGCTACCACTAGAATTAAAAAATCTTAGCAGTAATCCATGCACTTTCAATTCAAAACTGAACAGTGTCCTCATGAGTCACTCCTTCTATTCTGTTGAGAAGTTCCTTGGAAAATACTTTCTTGTTGTATGGCTTGTTTTTTGGGTTCATAAGTATTTTATTTTTTCTTTCTTTTATGTTGTAATTTCATGTATTGACACGTTCCATGGCCTTGGAGATTTGCTCCTCAATTTGGCCCTATGGATCTTGACGTGTAAATAAATAAATAAGAAACCAGCTAGTGGTATGCTGTACTGTTGGCAATGTACAACTTACAGCGTAAAGTCTTCCAACTGTTACCAGTCAGAACTAGGGAGTCCACATGGCATATTACAGTTCCCACATAGTAGGTATTTCTTCTTAAAAAATTGTCTGTAATAGTAGCGTTGTGGTCTTAAAGAGAGATAAATAGTTCTGTTGTTGGTCTTTATGTTATCTCTAGTGTTTTACTCCAAATTTATGTACATTGTATAATGGTAAAACATTGCTGTCCTCCACCAGAAGGAATCTATTCTTTGATTATTTAATCGAAACTGTGAAATATACATTGTTATTGCCACATAAAAATTTACTCAAAAACGTGATTTCTTTGTACTAGTTGGCAAAGTTCTTACTGCTATGTAGTAAATTAAATGCTATGTTACACTGTCATATGAAAATCAGATTAGTCACAAATATTTAAATGTTTTTCTCAGCAATAACAAAAGTTCAAGTGATAACAAAATATGTAGCACAGATTTTTTTGTTTTACAGGCAGTGGGCCCACTGGACCAAATTTACCTTCACCATATGGACCACCACCTCCAGGATCTGGACAGGCATTATCACAGTCAACACCTAGTGGCTATCAAGTGTCAAGTGGTACGCCATCTCATCAGGCTAACAGTGGCTACAGTCATGGGCCAATTCCTACAAGTCAGCCACAACCAGCTTATGGGTCTGCTAGCTCTCAGACAAGTTACGGACCAGTGGCACAATCTTCAACTCAGACAGGACAGGTTGGACCCCCATTTAACAGCACTGGCCCCAGTCCAGGATCTGGACCTACAAGCAGCAACTTCCAACCACATCAGGGACATCCATCACATCCGTCACATCCATCTCATGGACCATCATCACAGCAGCCACCATCACAGCAGCAGCCACCACAGCAACAGTCCCAACAAACACAAGCTCCAGGAAATTATGGAGGTCCAGGGAATGGTCCATCAGGAAATTTTGCACCTCCATCTACTCAAGCCCAAGGCCCTTCTCAGACATCAACTAGTACATACGTGGGCCGCTCAAGTCCAGGTCCTGGAGTAGGAGGCTATGGCTCTTCTGCTGCAACCTCACCACCCTTTACTGGATCTCCTCAGACAGCTTACTCACAAACTGGAACTACTACCAGTTCTGCACCATCAGCTTCTACTCAAACTTATCCTCAAGGGCCTTCAGCTGGTCCACAACAACAAAACTATCCTGCCACCACGCAGTCCAGTAGCAACTACTCTCCTTCCGCACAGTCTGTTGCTAGTGGATATACTCCAACAACTCAAGTTAGCACTTTTCCACCTTCTACCCAATCTGCTACTTACCCTTCAACATCACAGTCTGGTGGATATCAGGCTTCATCACAGTCAGGTGGAGCGATATATTCTATTTCATCACAGTCAAATGCTTATCCTCCATCATCACAAGGAGGAGTCTACTCCACTTCGAGCCAGGCTGGTGGTTACCCGCAGTCATCACAGGGAAGCAATTATCCACCGTCTACACAGGGTGGAAGCTTCCCTCCAACAAGCCAAACTACTTATTCTTCACCATCACAGGGTAGCAGCTTTCCACCCAGCACACAGGCTAGCAATTATCCTCCAAGTACTCAGAGTAGTGGGTACCCTGTCACAACTCAATCCAGTGGGTATCCTACGACGACACAGGCAAGTGGATACCCTCCAACAACTCAGTCCAGTGGGTACCCTCCAACAACACAAACAAGTGGATTTCCACCTACAACACAGTCCAGTGGCTATCCGCCAACAACACAGTCTGGAGGGTACCCTCCAACCACTCAGTCAAGTGGATATCCTCCAACTACACAATCAAGTGGGTACCCTCCAACTACACAGGCAGGCTATCCACCTGTGACTCAGAGTGGGTACATGCCTCCACAGCACCCACCGAGCACTGCTCCTGGACAGGCAGGCTTTCAGCCCCCTGGAGGTCCAGGTGGACCACAGGGTCCACCTCCTGGTTCAGTACAGAATCCTCCTAGTGGTTATGGCCTCCCACCTCTCCAGTCACATCCAGCCACAACTCAGACCTATGTTCCGCCACCTCCCCAGGCTGGTCAGCCACAAGGTTATCCTCCTCAACATGGCTACCCATCTCATGGACAACCTGGGTATGGACCACAGTCATATCCTCCTCCGCCAACACAAGGGTATTCCCAGTATCGTCCACCTTCAGGCCAAATGCCACCTCCTGGGCCACATGGCCCCCCTCCTCAAAGTCAGTATGGTGGATATGACCAGAGCAGGTTTCCAAGTTACCAGCCACCACCACAGTAATTGTAACATCCTTGAAAGATTTGAGTCACTTCCACATATCGAGTATTGGTGTGAAGAAGAGAAATGAGGTTTCCTCCTTTTCATAGCTTCAGTTATTTAAACACCTCAAAGTGTGTAATTAATTATGTAATAACATTGACTTGACTTTCAGAAAACTTCCATGAAGTCTATAATTACATGATATACTCACTTTAATTTTATATAGACCAGATAAGCTATGAAGGCAGTGTTTTCATGTCCCCATTGCTTTACTGGAACTGATTGTTTTATTTCTTATTGCTTGCATGCAAGTGTAAACTATTTTGTGTTACTGTTTTGTTCAGTGATAATCGCTGAAATGTATTCTTTACTTTTTATACTGTGATTTATTTTTTTGTGCAGTGTATCTATTCTGTTTAAACAGAAAGTAAATTTTACTGAAGTCAGTAACAGTATGTGGATAGCTATTTTTCTTATAAAGGTCTATATAACTAGTACCTGATGAGAAGATCTACTTGTGTGCAGAAGTATAGTAAACTATACTTGTTCTTTTCATATTTCATTTGTTCATATCAGAGCTTTGTAAGATAGGAAAAGAGATTAGAGAGAACAGTGATTTCATTTCCACCTCCTCATTAAAAAGTTACCAGGGGGTCAGATTGCTGTTTTGAGGGGTACCACTGCTTAATTTGGTCTTTATAGTGATGGAAAAGTGATGTGCATGAAACAAAGAATGATGGTTAATTGCAGTTAATCCAAACTGCTGTATACATCATCTACATGGTTACAAAACTTTCCTTGGTCATGTTGGCCAAGTAAATAAGAAATATGATGATGACATTTGAATAAATGATAACTACAGGATTTGTGAAAAGAATCCTTGAGAAAATTGAATTTGATTGAAATTAAAAGTAAATATTTGGATGTGAGATAAACAGAACTGTAGTTGCAGTGAAGGTACAGAGTAAAAAAGCAGGTAGAAAATATAAAAGATGAGGAAATAATGTATTATTTGAGTCCTGTAGGATGAGAAATGATCACAGAGCATGTGTCTATGAAAGAATACCTTGCTTTTGTAACTTTATTTATCTTGACGGGTTTTTCTACTTTCTGTCTCTGTTCTCATGCCCATTGCTCACACTCTGCATTAACTGTTGTATTTTCGTTATATTCTAACAAGATGTCACATTATGTGTTTAATTTTTTCATTGGCTTAAGTTACAGTTTTGGTGAAACTGTAGTTTGGTGCTTCTCTGTGTATGCGTTATCAACAAGATCACTGCCCATTTGTAGTCAGATATTCTGTTCTTTTTTTGGAATAATTTGTTGATCCTTAGTATTTCTCTTTCAGAGAAATGATTTTTGGTTTGTTTTGTGGATAAATTGCTTCTATATGGCTTTTCATGCAGTTTGACTTGGTGAGCTTTGTTGACATGTTTGCCAGATAAGGCCTATTCTTCCTGACATTGCAGTTTTAAGAAAGTAATTATGCTGCAGTATTTAAATAGAGCTATGTTTCTGTGTTGTGACTTCAGTGTTAATTAGGTGTTATAAACTGTAAGATTCTCATGCCTTCTAAGTATGTAAACTACTTGACAAGATTATCGGTCCATTATACAGTATGTCCAATACAGTATGTGAATTACATATAGACCTAAAAATGATCTGCAACTACTCCATGTGTATACTTACTGACACCTGCAGGTAATACGTATTTATATGTAAAATATGTTTATTTACATGCATACTTTTTACTCACTTTCCTCGAAGATATGTAAAAGGAAATTATTATGAGAATAGCTGTCTGTAACGTTTTTGTGATACATTGCTAATGTAGTAACTAGGTGTTGCCGTATGATGTTGTGATATTAAATGTGTCATTTTTAAATGTAACTAGTGCAAAATATTCTGGTTGTATTAGTTTGCTTCTTTACATTTGAATTAGTGTGTTCTGTTATTATAGGAGATCTGTGTCTTAAATATATGTAATCCAGTGTTCCTTTGTTTGTTTGTGTAATTGCATGTGTGTGTATGTGCTCATCTAGTTGTCCATATGTATAGTGTTGATGATGTAGCAGGCAATTCAGTGAATAAATAAAGATACCACTCAAATGAAACGGGAGAAAAATATCTTCCAGAAGGAAATTGTGTTTCTCTTACTTTTTGTTTTAATTTATTATTATGTAAATTGCATTGGAAGAGGAAGAAAAGCAGTGACAGAGCAGCTTCTAAAGCTTTAACATAGTTTTGTTGTTTCAGTACGTATTATGGACAACTAGGAAATGTGCATTGGTAGCCTTATAATATCATTGGTCACAATAAAATTATAAAAACACTGCATTTAAGCATTTGAGAATTTAGAATGTAACCAGACATTCAGTATTTTCAAATTGACATTCATTTGCAATATATCTTATCTTTTATTCACTATTGATATCAAAAATTAATTTTTTCATGTTTGAAAGTATTATTAGGAAGTTTTCAAAGTTTAAGTAATGAGAACTATCCAGAAGAAAAATGACTATTTCTGCAAACAAAATAGTTATTCAGGAATGATGCTTGATAATGTTAAAATAAAACTAAATAGAATTTATTTTATGCATTTTAATTGCAGTAGGGTCCGTTGCCAAAAGGAATTTTTGAATAACAATTATCTGCCACAAGATACATTTTTGGTTGCCTAACCATTGTACAGGGTGTCCCAGAAGGAATGATCAGTATCCAGGGATATAACAGGACTTATTGTGCAAAACAAAGAATTTTAGTAAATGTGGGCTCTAAAATGGATACTTCATGAGCTATGAGCAGATCTTCAGCTTTGATACTGAGAAACAAATCTCTTCTACTGCAAGCTCCTTGCTTTCTACAATTTGAGAGGAATTAAGGTGAAGTAGTGCTGACAGCTCTTAAAGTATGTGTTTTAGAGCCCATTTTTACTAGAGTTTTTGGCTTTGAATGATCATTCTAATCATATCCCTGAATTCTGACCATTTCTTCTGGAACACCCTCTAGAACCAACCATTTTCCTGTGAGTTATCATGATGCAAGTTTTGCCAAAATCTGGTAATTAATGATTTCAGATGTTTTCTTATAGTATTTTTGTTTATTATTGCAAATTTCTTGAGTAAATATTTCTGTGTAGAAGGAGGCTTCTTTTTATCAGCTCTAAAGAAAAATACAAGTTTGAAATCTGGCTTAAAATAATCAATCTTCTGTATGGTGACCATTATATCTATTGCTCAACATATCTTCTATATGGTGAGTGATTGTCTTTCTCAAACACACCCATGTTCATATTCCACCCAGGGTTATTCAACACTGAAAATTTTCAAGTTTATTTGACTGGAAGTCCATTACTGAGCTTTATTTTACTGAACAATCTTTACAAAAAGTTTGCTTGTGAGGAATGTTTGTGTATCATTATTACTTAACTATCAAGTTTCTTTTAATGCTGTTGGAGCATCACTCTCCTGAACTTATACTCTAGTGTGGTGATACTTCCGTATATGTCAGAATGGCCAGGCATAGCTATCAATTCAAGATTTCATGGCACTTAATGTGCAGACTGCAACTGTGCCATAATATACAAATGCAACAGAACATTTGTAAAAGCTCTCACTTTGCCTCCAGATGTCCAGTGAGTGGGGTACAGTGCTAAGACACTGAAGTCATATTTATGTGTAAATAATTTAGGAGTAAAGGGCCACTTACTAGTGAGCTAGAGTACACACACACACACACACACACACACACACACACACACACACACACACACACACTGAAGCTATCCTTGCTACACATCCTTTGCTTCTATAATCCTCCTGCCTTCAGTCTCTGCTAACCCATTGCCCCCCACACCCTCTACCCAACAATTTTCCCCTCCTCTGCCTTGTCACCACCTCCCAATCCATGCCTTCATGTCATCTTCATTGTGTGCCGCACCTCACCAGCACCAGTACATGGGTATCACTTGCCTAGCCCATGCATCTGCCACTGCTCCCTCCTGCATTCATAACCAGTGCATCTGCTGCCTCCCTCCAAGCCACTAGTTACCTATCTCCAACTCCTATTCCTGTTTCCCACTTTGTTCATCCTCTACCCACACCATCCAACGCAACCCCTGCCCCACCCTAGTCGTCCTGCCAAATGCAGTTGCAGTATTGTGTGTTGAACTGACAACAATGTAAGGCAAGTGCGTGTATGTATGTGTGTGTGGGGGAGGTGTAGGGGGGGGGGGGGGGGGAGATAGTGTGTGTGCTCTAGCTCATCAAAGGATATTAAGTGGTAAGGTCTTACGGACCAAACTGCTGAGGTCATCGGTCCCTAAGCTTATGCACTACTTAATATAACTTAAACTAACTTACGTTAAGAACAACACACACACCCATTCCCGAGGGAGGACTCGAACTTCCGAGGGGAGGGGGAGGGGGGGGGGATATCTTCTGAAAGCTAGCAAGTTTTCTTTTTTCTTTTGTGTGTACCTATCGATGACTGAACTTTGTACTGAACCCATAGTCAAGAAGATGATGGTTTATGTCCCCATTCCGCCATCTAGATTTTGGTCTCCTGTATGTTCCCTAAGTCCCACTTAAGGCAAATACTGGAATGGTTCCTTTCAAAATGACATGATCAGATTCCTTCCCTATCTTTCTGAGTATGTGCCAAGTCTCTAATGACCTGGGCATCAATGGGACTCTAAACCGTAATCTTCTTTTTCTTCTTTCAGATGCCAATTGAAATTCTCTGGCTAGAGTTCCCATTTCACTAACTCTTTTTTTGGAAAGTCCCTTTATGAAAAATGGAATATTCTGTGGTCATCTGTCTCTGCATACTGTATGAACGTGTATAACTGTATGAACTTAAGTAACTGAATCAGTGAGTTGGAAATGTAGTCATGTCCCAGTAAGTAAATTTTTGAGAAGAGACAAAAAAACTCTTTTATTGCATAGTGGGTTTAAGCATGGTGTCGTGGAGTTGCCATGTTGCAGTTGGCCCCAGGGTTAAACAATGTACACCAATACAACATACTTTAGCAATCTACTGTGCTCAGTAATCAAGTTTGGAAGTACTGGAGATGACCCCTTTCAAATCTGATGATGAGGCAACTAGCGTTCTGTTTGCAGCAGAAGGACTGTGTTATACAAGTTTATGTTGCTCATAGTCATTAAAACAGTAGCAATAAAAGAGTGTGTAATGAGCATACAGGTATATTTATAATGTGTCCAAAAAACAATTGCAAGCAAAATACAGCAAAGCGGACAATGGTGGGTACACTTGTAGAATTCTCTTTACATTGTCTGGTTTCATCTTCATTGGAACAAGTCCCCTGTAAGCTTCTTTATATGGATCCGTTCTCTAACACAATGCCCTTCTAACGAACACTTCTGTTGATGGAACATGAGTCCCTGTTTATCAAATGATGTGTATTGATATAAAGAACAGTTATGTCCAGTAAATGTAATTTGAAAGAAAAAGTGGACATGACTCCTTTTCCAACTCATCTATTCAGTTGTAATAAGTACATTTAAGCAGGTCTGCCTGTTAGCTGGATTCAGCTTATAAAATGTAACTGTTTCTCCAAACCATCAGATTGTGAATCTGACAATTTCTTACCTTATCCCCACACATTGTACACTGACCTCCTCCTTAGTGCTACTTTGGTCTTGCATAGTAAAATCCACTTATGTTCTGTTTGTGTCAGTGTCAGCACAATGTGTGGCACGTGTAATTAATTACTAAACCCATTGCTTCATAGTAGTACCTTCAGGAAATTAATTGCACGATTCCAATGGGCCCAACACTTATCTCACACATTACTAACTAGTAAGTAACTGAACATGTGCATAGGCAATGAACACAAGGTAGAAACAGCCTAGTTGTCATACAGGTTATCAATGGGTAGAGCAATATCAAGTTATGAATGATGGCACTTTAATGTATAAACCAAATCCTGTACAACTGTGCTTTGCCCTGGATTACTAGTTTGAAAACAGGTAATACCATTGATAAAACTACCAAGTAAGGTGGTGTTTTAAGTTACAGTATTATGAAAAGGAAAGTTCCTATTCACCATATAGGGGAGATGCTGGGTTGCAGGTAGGCCCAACAAAAAACTGTCACAAATAAAACTGGAAGAAAAAATAAATAAAGGAAGAGCCGGGGAGGGGAGGAATAGTTTGGTAGGGGTGGTGGACAGTGGAGTTAAGTGCTGCAGGTTAGATGGAGGGCAGGTGAGAGGTGAGGAGAGGGGGGGAGGAGGAGTAACAGAAAAGGAGAGGAGTAAAAAGACTGGGTGTGATGGTGTAATGAGGGCTGTGTAGTGCTGGAATGGGAACAGGGAAGGGGCTGGATGGGTGAGGACAATGACTAATGAAGGTTGAGGCCAGGAGAGTTAGGGAATGTAGGATACATTTCAGGGAAAGTGGGACTGAGTTCTAGCTAGGGATAAGGAAACTTTTCTGTATTGATGCAGGTGGACGGAGCAAGGATCCATGGTGGTGCAAAAAAATGCAAAAAATTACTTAAATAACATAAAATAATGTCTGAAAAAATTGCAGAAATACAAATACATGTGAAAAATCAGAAGGATTAAACAGGTGCAAAGGGGGGAAGTGAGATGAAATGTGAGGGAATCGATGATAGTGAAAGGCAAAAACTCATTAAAATAAACACACACACATTCATTATTTGTATCTTTTCTTCGATCTCAATGTGACATGCCAATTTTAGTGAGTTTTCAACTTTCGCTATCATCGACTCTCACACATATTTGAGTAAGATTTTTTTGGATATTATTCTATGTTGTTTGTGTAATTTTTTCCACCACAATGGATCCTTGCTCCTTCCATCTGCATCTATACAGAAAAATTATATAAGAAAACAGAAGAAGGCTGTAGACTACAATCTCTTCAAACAACTGGGAAATTGCCCAACCTTGCAGCAGACATTAGAAAAAGACGATTAAAATTTTATGGGCTTGTCTCCAGGCTTCCCAAAACAAGACTTATGCATGAAATTATTAGGTACACAGAAGGACTTAAAACTATATCCGGGGTACAAGAAGGCCTCACAAAAAGCTCTGACAAATTATTCAGATATATTATTCAGATATTTTGAACAGAAAGGTATATAAGCAGAAAGTTGACGTACAGGAAGTTGTCAGAGAACGAAGCTCCAAAGAAAGGAGGAACAAAATGGACAGAGGAAAGGAAGAGAGCCCATGCAGAAAAAATGAGAGCAGTTGGGGAGGGGTTCGTAGGTTGAGAAACAAGATCATGTGGCACTGGAAAGGTGTGGGAAATGACGTGAAAATATGGCACAGTGGCGGAGGGAGAGGCATGCCACCATCCTATGGTAACCTATTCATGGACCATCTAGAGGAATATTTCCTAAACACCCAGAATCCTAAACCCCTCTCCTGGTCCAGATTCATTGATGATATCTTTGCGATCTGAATCTAGGGTGAGGATGCACTGTCCACATTCCTCCAGAATCTCAACAACTTCTCTCCCATTTGCTGCACCTGGTCCTACTCAACCAAACACCTTTCCAGATGTTGACATCCACCACAAAAATGGCTACATCAGTACCTCCATCCATATCAAATCTACCAACCACAAGCGATACCTCCACTTTGATAGCTGCCATCTGTACAATACCAAGAAGTCCCTTCCATACAGCCTAGCCACCCGTGGTCGTCGAATTTACAGTGATGAGCAGTCCCTCTCGAAATATACCAAGGGTCTCACTGAAGCCTTCAAAATCAGTAATTATCCTTCCAAGCTTGCGCAAAAACAAGTCTTCCATGCCTTATCTTTCCAGTCTTCCACCACCTCCCAACGTCGCACCGTCCAGCCACAGAGGAGCATTCCTCTTGTAACTCAGTACCACCCAGGACTGGAGCAACTGAATTACATTCTCTGGCAGGGTTTTAACTACCTCTCATTGTGCCCTGATATGAGAAATGTCCTGCCCACTATCCTTCCCACCCCTCCCACAGTCGTATTCTGCCGTCCACCGATCCTACACAATATATCATCCATCCCTACCAACCCCTGCTCCCAACCCATTACCTCATGGCTCATACCCCTGTGATAGACCTAGATGCAAGACCTGTCCCACACACCGTCCCACCACCACCTACTCCAGTCTGGTTACGATCATCAACTATCCGATCAAAGGCAGGGCTACCTGTGAAACCAGCCATGTGATCTACAAGCTAAGCTGCATTCTATGTGGACATGACAACCAACAAGCTGCATGAATGGCCACAGACAAACTGTGGCCAAGAAACAAGTGGCCCACCCTGTTACTGAGCATGCTGCCAAACATGACATCCTTCATTTCAATGACTGCTTCACAACCTGTGCCATATGGATCCTTTCCACGAACACAAGCTTTTCTGAAATGTGCAAGTGGGAACTCTCCCTACAATATATCCTATATTCCCGTAACCTCCTTGGCCTCAACCTTCATTAGTCATTGTCCTCATCCATCCAGCTTCTTTCCTGTTCCTATTCCAGCACTACAGAGCCCTCATTCCACCATCACAGCCTGTCTTTTTATTTCTCTCCTTTTCCGCTATTCCCGTCACCTCTCGCCTGTCCTCCGTGTAACTTGGAGCACTCCCACTTCACTGTCCGCCACCCCTACCCTATTATTCTTCCCCCCTCCCACCCTAGCCTCCTCCTTACCCCCACCCCAGTCGCGCGCGCGCGTGTGTGTGTGTGTGTGTGTGTGTGTGTGTGTGTGTGTGTGTGTGTCATCTATTTCTGATGGAGACATTACTGGCTGAAAGCTTTATTTGTGACAGTCTTTTGTTGTGCCTATCTGCGACCAGGCATCTCCACTGTATGGTGAGTAGCAACTTTCATTTTCATAATATTGTTACATTCCATCCTGGATTTTCCCTTGTTTGGTGTATTCGTTCAGATATCAGGAAAAGGTTCACACCTCACCTACCACAAGATGGTGCCACATGGGAAGTCTTACAGGAAACCTTGACCAATAAAAATGGATCTAAATGTGCAAACTAGATGTGTAGCAAAAAACTAACATTAAGATATCCATTGTAGGAGCTGTCACTGTTAGTTCCATGAAAAAATGTTCCATATTAAGCAATAATTTGTAAGTGACAATTATTCAAGGTCTTGTCTCGTATATGCTAGTGGCACCTGTGACAACAAATCTATAGATATAATGAGAGAAAAGAATGATATTCAAAGTGATACATTTGCTCTAAATACAAATTATATTTCTATGAAGGATAAGTGGACATTCTTGGAAAGGAAAGTGCATGTCTCTCGATCACTAGACCACAATCAAGAATTTGTCATAAACAAAATGGGACATACTGGTTCACTGTACAAAGTGTATATTATTAAAAGAAGACCGTCATAACGATGAGGGAGCTGCAAAACAAATCTCATCTCCATGCAGTAATCTCAGATGTTCTTATAGACACATGTAAGAACAATTCTTCAGAGACGTATAGTGAATGGAAAATGGACAACATTTTAGCAAAGGAAGAATTGTTACAGATGATGGTGAAATGATTTGTCAACAGTCTTGCATGCAACATATCGGAAGTACTGGTAAACTATGTTAATGACAGTGATCACCTTTCTGGCATTGTAAAACCTGAAGCAATTTTTGACAGTGTTATTGTGAATGTAAACGAAGAATGCTTCAATCCCACAAGTAATAATGGTCGTGGTCTCTTAAGAGCTGCTAATAACGTCTGTAGAAATGAAGCTAGTGCCTTTATTACAAATTTCCTCACAGTGCTGCAATTCCTGCATTTCACCAATGTAACTGTAACAACCTTGCCTCTCAGGTAAGATCCATAAGACTGCTTGAGTGTACATAGAGAAAATAGACTAACTGATCTGAAACTGAAAAATCTCTTTACAAAATTTATTAACGTTGTGAGACATTAGTAGTTATGAAAGAAAGTACTTAACATGGCATGTATGTACTTCAATAAATGTTGCTAACGAGTGCTTGCTTCTGACATAAGCAGTGCTGCAGAGGAGATTACTCTTGTTAACAAAATCAGAAGTAAATCTGTTGTGAGCTGGATGCTCCTCAACAGAGAAACAAATAAATTGGACCAGTTCTCGCGAGTTTTGGCCCGAAACTAACAAAGTATCACAGGAAAGCAATGTAAAAATTCAGACCCACAGAAGTAAGTCTGTATTAGTAGACCAGTCACCAAACTTTGAACTCAGACAAAATTTTAATTGCTTGAACAAGGAACTGTTATTAGAAACCAGATGCGTAGAATTTGTGGACTCCTATATATTAGTTGTTAACATGTACTTTAACCCTGGCTAGTCAATAACATGCTTGCAGAAGAGTTGTGTAAAAGATCATTTGTGTTTACTTTTAGAAAGTAATAAGATCTGAAGATAGATTTGCCAGAATTTTTTAAGGACCTGGTATCTACAAATGACCCGATACCAAATTTTAGTCAGAACACTACAGTCACAGAATCTGCTGTAACATATATAGGAATATTGTAAGCAGTGTCAATTATGGTGTTACAGAAAATTTCATTTTAAACAACTTGGGGATATCGGACCATTTGGCTGTTTTTTCCTCATTGCTAAATTTAGATAGCACCTATTAGTGAAAAAAGTTAGGAGCTTTAGTCAACAAAATGTCAATATATTTGTGTCTAAACAGAATAAAACTGGTTGGTCATTCAATAAACAGAAACTGCAGTGCCTTTGTATCTGAATTCATGGGTTTATTCAATTAAGGTTTCCCCTTCATAGAAGTATGCAACAAATGCAGTAAAACAAAACCAACATTGATTCCGTAAGGAACTGTTGTGCACAGCGACTGTAGACTATAAGGAAGGGGAGCCACTCAGCAATCAGTCGCAGTCCCATTAGTTTTTATTATCCTTTCATATCTAGATTTCGACTATAAATAGCCGTCATCAGTGCATTTGAGTTACGATCCAGCAAACTCGCAGCAGTGTGTGCCACCATACAATCTTATTGGTGTAAAGGCAGGAGGAAACTACCTACACACCACTAAGATTGTATGGTGACAGGTACTGCCGTGAGTTTGTTGGGTTGTAAATCAAATGCACTGAAGATGGCTATTTATAGCCAAAATCTAGATATGCAAAAGTAATAAAAACTAATGGGACCGCGACTGATTGCTGTGTGCCTCTCTTTCCTTAAATACAGTAAAACAAACTCATGGACAATTAAAGGCATCAAGATATGTAGATTCGAAAGAGGAAGCTGGACATAGAAGCAAACAGCAAATGCGATATAGAATTTCTGAAGTATGTAAGCAAATGCAAATGAATATTTGACAGTCAAGACACACAAAACAAATGGCAAACAGCAAATTCATATTAGTTGCCATAAACAAATCACATGTTGTTTTGCAGATAGTCAAGTCTGAAGCAGAGGCTCAGAAAACTACTCACTTTAATCCCAAATCTGAAACTGTCAGAAGCTCCAGACAGACCCGTGAAGAATGCAATGTGTACTTTATAACTTCAAATAAGTAAATAACTTCTCTCCCCCTTTGTACGATGTGTGATCAAAAAGTAACAGGGAATTCTTAATTTTGCAGATTTTATATATCCGATTGTTTGCATGTTCATCTGTTTTGAACATTTAGTAATTGTTGACAGTTGAAAAGGTACTACATGTTTTTGAATGCTCAGCAAATTTTTATTTTCTAAAAAGAAGGATCAAAGAATTTGCATTACATATTGTTTAGAAAATGGAATAAAGTGCAGCTCCATATTCAAAGTGTTGCCTGTGCCTTTTAGTGAAACTTGTTTGGGTAAGACAAGAGTTTACAAGTGGTATAAATTTTTCAAAGAGGGTTGCGAAGACTGTGAACATGACAATGCCCAGATACACTTTCACATCATTTACTGATGACAATGTGGATCTGGAAAATACTGAATTACAATCAAAGATGTTGCTGATGACATTGGCATATCCTTTGGCTCATGTCCAGTAATTATTTTGGATGTTTTGAGCATGAAACATGTAGCAAAGATGTTTGTTTTGAAATTGTTGAATTACGACCAAAAGTGACATCAGGTAGACATTGCTCAGGAATTACTGAATGAAGTCAACAATGATCCAGAACTTCTAAAGAAGGTTCTAATAGGTGATGAAACATGAGTATATAGGTATGACACTGAAACTAAGGCCCAACCATCCCAACTGCCTGAAGAGCCAAGACCGAAAAAAATTCGACATGCTCGATCACATGTGAAGGTTCTTCTCACTGTTTTCTTTGATTACAATGGGATAGTGCATCATGAGTTCCAGCCATATGGTCAATAAGGAATACCACCTAGAAGTTGCGTGCTGTTTGAGTGAAGCAATCCGAAGGAAATGACCAGAATCATGGTAAAACCACTCACGGAAATTACATCACGATAATGTTCACGCTTGTACCTAAATGCTTGTTTGTAATATTTTGCCAAAAAGCAAAACTGTTATGTAGTTACAGCCATCGTATTCACTGGATGTGGCCCTGTGTGACTTCTTTCTATTCCTGAGGCTGAAGAGAACCATGAAAGGAAGGAGCTAACATCATAACAAAAAGTAAGTTTCAGAAGTGCTCCCAAGACTGGAAGAAGTGCTGGCACAAGTGTATTATGTCTGAGGAGGATTACTTTCCTGGGGAGAAGGTTGATGATGATGATTAAAGATCCTTTAAGAAAAAAAAATTCCCATTACATTTTGATCACACCTCGTAAATCCCAACAGAATGCAGCAACGATCTGCAGGATTTAAATTCACTCTTGTTTTTATTGTGAAGCAGCTAACATTATAAAATCCATAAAAAACTTAAACCTGTAGGCTGGGATGAAATTAAAACCAATACAATTAAGGCAGATTGCCATAATAGCCCCTCTGCAACATAACAATTCAGCCAACTGATGATGGTTGCTTCACCTACAGGCTGAAATATGCATCTACATCTACATTTATACTCCGCAAGCCACCCAACAGTGTGTGGCAGAGGCACTTTACGTGCCACTGTCATTACCTCCCTTTCCTGTTCCAGTCACGTATCGTTCGTGGGAATAACGACTGCCGGAAAGCCTCTGTGCGCGCTCGAATCTCTCTAATTTTACATTCGTGATCTCCTCGTGAGGTATAAGTAGGGGGAAGCAATATATTCGATACCTCATCCAGAAACACACCCTCTCAAAACCTGGACAGCAAGCCACACCACGATGCAGAGCGCCTCTCTTGCAGAGTCTGCCACTTAAGTTTGCTAAACATCTCCATAATGCTATCACGCTTAACAAATAACCCTGTGACGAAACGTGCCGCTCTTCCTTGGATCTTCTCTATCTCCTCTGTCAACCCAACCTGGTACGCATCCCACACTGATGAGCAATACTCAAGTATAGGTGGAATGAGTTTTTTTTGTAAATCACCTCCTTTGTTGATGGACTACATTTTCTAAGGACTCTCCCAGTGAATCTCAACCTGGCACCTGCCTTACCAACAATTAATTTTATATGATCATTCCACTTCAAATTGCTCTGTACGCATACTCCCAGATATTTTACAGAAGTAACTGCTACCAGTGTTTGTTCTGCTATCATATAATCATACAATAAAGGATCCTTCTTTCTATGTATTCACAATACATTACATTTGTCTATGTTAAGGGTCAGTTGCCACTCCCTGCGCCAAGTGCCTATCCGCTGCAGATCTTCCTGCATTTCACTGCAATTTTCTAATGCTGCAACTTCTCTGTATACTACAGCATCATCCGCGAAAACCTGCATGGAACTTCCGACACTATCTATTAGGTCATTTATATATATATATTGTGAAAAGCAATGGTCCCATAACACTCCCCTGTGGAATGCCAGAGGTTACTTTAACGTGTGTAGACATCTCTCCATTGAGAACAACATGCTGTGTTCTGTTTGCTAAAAACTCTTCAATCCAGCCACACAGCTGGTCTGATATTCCGTAGGCTCTTACTTTGTTTATCAGACGACAGTACGGAACTGTATCGAACGCCTTCCGGAAGTCAAGGAAAATGGCATCTACCTGGGAGCCTGTATCTGATATTTTCTGGGTCTCGTGAACAAATAAAGCGAGTTGGGTCCAACACGATCACTGTTTCCGGAATCCATGTTGATTCCTACAGATTAGATTCTGGGTTTCCAGAAATGACATGATACAAGAGCAAAAAACATGTTCTAAAATTCTACAACAGATCAATGTCAGAGAAATAGGCCTATAGTTTTGCACATCTGCTTGATGGCCCTTCTTGAAAACTGGAACTACCTGTGCTCTTTTCCAATCATTTAGAACCTTCCATTCCTCTAGAGACTTGTGGTACACAGCTGTTAGAAGGGGGCCAAGTTCTTTCGCGTACTCTGTGTAGAATCGAACTGGTATCCTGTCAGGTCCTGTGGACTTTCCTCTGTTGAGTGATTTCAGTTGCTTTTCTATTCCTTGGACACTTATTTTGATGTGGATCTGCAAATTTGCATTATGTATTGTTTAGAAAATGGAATAAAGTGCAGCTCCATATTCAAAGTGTTGCCTGTGCCTTTTAGCAAAACTTTTGATAACACATCATACGAAGGGGGAGAGAAGTAATTTAGTAATTTGAAGTTATAAAGTACACATTGCATTCTTCACAGGTCTGTCTGGAGCTTTTGACAGTTTCACCATAAGTTTCTAGTTTGGGATTAAAGTGAGTAGTTTTCTGAGCCTCTGCCCTATTCATAAAAGGGCTAGACAGAATGAGATAGGAAATTACCACCTAGTACTAGTACTATAAATTTCTTTCTAAAATATCCAAGTGAACAGTGTGTAATCAGTTAGAAAAGTACTCCCTTTGTCAGAAAAGTTCCAGGGCAGCCTTTTTTAGAAAATTTCACTTACCAAGTAATGATCCTAGCTCCTATCAAAGTACTCCCCTTGGCTATCTATACACAGTTGCCAACGTTTCTGGAGGTCTTGGAAGCAAGCAGGGAAGTTATCAACTGCAATGCTTGTAAGTTCATTTGTCACAGCCTGTTGGATGTCTGTGATATGTTGATGAAAGCTTTCTTTCCAGTCACCTTTACACTCGCATAAACAAGAAAAAATTACTAGGTCAGAGTTTGAGTGAATATGGCGGATTTGGGGTGGCAATAACAGAATGTCTGGCCAGGTACTCATAAAACATAAAGCAGTATGGGGTCTTGCATCACCATGCAGAAAGAAACGTTTATGAGAATGTCACAAATCAGAGTGGCAACATCAAATTGCTTGTTGCAAACTTTTTAAGATTTCAGTGTCAAGAGTTTGGTTCACTTTTTCACCTGAAAGAACATACTCGTGGTGAACTAATCCTTTACAATCAAAGAATGCGATCAACACTGTCTTTGTTCTCAAATATTTTTTTTCAAGGCTGATGATTCAGGACTCTGTCATTCAGCACTTTGACGCCTTGTGTGAGGGTCATACTGGTAGCACCAACTTTCATGCCCAGCAATAATCTTTGACAGGAGTATGGGATCATGTCTGGCTCTATCCAGTAGTTCAGCAGAAGTTCTTTGCCCCACTTTCTGTTTGTCTTTAAGTGTTTGAGGTACGAGTTTCGCATAAAGTATCCATTTCCCTAAATCTTCACATAAAATTGTGTGACACACATCATGATTCAAATTAAGTTATCGCAAAGTTATGTGATGGTCTTCTTGCAATAACTGCCCTCCATGCTGAATTGGTATGTGCTGTAGACAGGCAACCAGCTCTGGGATCGTCTTGCATTAATCTCTGCCTTCAAAACCTTTCGTGCCACTCGAAAACATGACTCTTCGAAGTGCCTAACCTGCATATGCTTTCTTAATCATCGTCCACGTTCCACTAGGCTTTTTCTCGAGCTCAATGCAGAACTTAATGTTCACTGTTTGCTCACAATCAGCATCCATTGTGTCGCCATAATTAATGTGCTAAGAACCTAAACAGTGTGTTGCTAAGCACAGCCCTGCCACCTAGTAATTTTGTGCAGAAACATGGTCAAGGTCATTTCAAGGAAGCACACATACCAGGTAAGATAACAACATTTGTTCCTTTTTAGTATTGCAAACTCAGAAATAAGAAAACCTGCCCTGACAAAGGGAGTATAACAGAATTTATGACATTATTCTGAATAATCAGTACAGATTTAGGTATGGATGGAGTGCTGCGCATGCTTTTGATGAACTCGTCACTAAAGGAAGGAAATGCCTTGATAACAAGCTGTGCGTATCCATTGGCTTTTGCGATCTCACTGAAGCATTTGACATAGTAAACCATAAGCTGTTGTTCCACAAAATGGTAGCTTACAATTTCCATAGAAAATCTTAAAGTTCTTTCTCATACTATCTCAAAAATAGAAAACAGAGGATATTCTTGCAACAAAAAGGTGAAAGTGCCTAATTGGAAGGAGATACAAGCAGCTGTACCCCACAAGTTTATATTAGGACCATTACTGCTTCTCTATTATGTAAATAAAATGTCATATAAGATAAACTTGAAACAATTCTGTACATAGATGATTCAATAGCAGTAGTTTGTTGCAAAAACAATAAAGAACTAGCACAGAATACAAAACAAGCTCTTCAAGAACTTACAGGTTCAATACATAACAATGACACAAAACTGAACCTTACAAAAACACAAATTGCACATATCAGGACCAAACTAACTCCTGAATATATACCACATTTCAATTATAAGGACAAAGAGTTGATCACTGCAAACAGTTAAATTTCTTAGAGTTTATATAAACAAAAACTTGTCATGGACTGTTTAGTGAAGTGTTTAAACAGTTTTGTTCATGCAAGGAAAGTTCTAAATAATGTAACAGATTTAGTTGTCAAGAAGTTGTTTATCATGTCTATTTTACAATGGTGGATTGATAAGTACCCGATCCAACAAAGAAAACACAAAAATTTTGGAATAAAGTATTTATTTTTCAATATAATCTCCTTTAAGCTCTATACACTTTCGGTACCCTTTTTATAATGAGAACTGTCTAACTCCTCAAAATAGCCATTAACTGCTGACATAACAGCTTCATTTGTTGAAAATCTTTGACCACCAAGCCATTTTTTCAAGTTTGGGAACAGAAAATAATCTGATGGGGGTTAAATCTAGTGAATAGTGTGCATGAGGTAGCAGTTTGAACTTTAATTCATTAATTTTGGCCATTGCAATAATGGACTTGTGAGCTGGTGCATTTTCCTGAAGGAACAACACTTTCTTCTTGGCCAAATTCAGCCATTTTTGCTTGATTTCTTTGCCCAAATGTTGCAATAAATTCGCATAATATTTGCCTTTGATAGTTTTTCCTTTTTCAAGGTAGTCAATGAAAATTATCCAATGCGCATCCCAAAAAACCTGCACCATGACCTTGCTTGCATATAAAAGGATCTTCGCCTTCTTTGGAGTGGTTCTCCAATTTGTGTCCATTGTTTTGATTGTTCTTTTGTCTTGGGAGTGAAGTGGTGGACCCATGTTTCATCCAAGATTATCAAATGATGCAGAAAATCAGCTGTGTTCCAGCTAAAATTCGCTAAGCACTCAATTGAAACATCTTCACCATACTGTTTTTGCTCGAGTGTGAACAAACACGGCACAAACCTTGTGTACTGTTTTCTCATGTCCAAATTTTCACATAATATGCGATGTACCACACTTTTTGAAATTCCTGATATGTCTGCTAGTTCGCGCACTTTCAGGCAGCGATCATCCAGTACCAATTTGTGGGTTTCCTTCACCATTTCTGGAGTCGTCACCTGATTTGATCAAGCACTGTGATGCTTGTCGTGGCAGCTCGTATGGCCTTGTTGAAACTCAGCTACCCAATATTTTACTGTTGTCAATGAAGGAGCAGACCTCTCAACATAGAATCTAGCTCAGCTTTAATATTGGTTGAGGGCTTTCAAAAAAAAAAAATTGTATCACATAATGATGACCAATTTTCTCCATTTTCACAAGTTCACTCACAATGTTCACTATTGATGGCTGGCAAACAAATACTAAACAGTGTGACGTCTTCAATCTTGAGACATATGCTTCATAGATCGTATACTTTCTAATCCAGAGATATTTTTCAACAATGACTGCTGTCTCTTGCTCAGTCCGGGTAGTTATGGGACTATCTGACGTTAGATATGGAAATATTTTTGGGATGTTGAAAAAGCAAATCACCTCAGTGTTTGTACACTACAGGAAACATCATCGAGGTTGAAATTGATTCTGATTGTGAAGATATCTGGATGCAAGTAAGTGACGTAGGTGAACTCAATTGAATCACTGTAACAGTTGAAGAATCATTCAAAGAAAGTCTATGTTCAGTAGCACAGAAGTATTCCAACCATGGAGTTTTAGTTGGAGGTGACTAACATAACCTAATTAGTATACACTATGTAACATCATAGATTAAGTGCTGACCTGCGACAGCAATCGCCCAACTTGCGTACGGGCCGCTAGACGCCACCACGAGCGCTAAGAGTGCATTGCGATCGCAGGCGCACGGATTGCATACGGGCCGCGAGGTGCTGCCACGAGCGCAACCGTATATAAGTGCCAACGGAGTTCGGCCAGCTCTCATTTTGTTGGCATCTCATATTTGCCTATTCTCTTATTTGCTTAGTTGCTTAGCTCTTATTCGTTTATGGCTCATATAATTGTGCTGTCTTTCAGCCATTCTGATTGTTTTGATTTACTCCCAGTTGAGAAGTGCTCATTTTGGCATTTCACTTTTGCATATTTCTCATCTAGCTAATAATATGCTCCTTAGATTTTCACAGCTGAATTGATTAACATAGTCTCGTGTACTGTTTGTTCATTTTAGGCTGTTCATATTTTGATGTTCTTTAAATACTGCAATAATTATCGGAAGCATTTCTTCCCTTAAACTTGTGTAAAGTATTCTCGATGTAGGATTTGTTCTGTGACACAGGTGTAAGGTTTTGAATATAAATTATATTCGAAACTGTGCTTTAAAAGGAATTTATTTTTTCAGTTTGTACTACATCAGATGACAATTTTGTGATACGAGGGAGAAATTTGAGGGGCGAACCCATGGAAATAGTCTTAAGTGATCCCCTTTAAAAACAAAAATTTGTGTGACACTGAAAGACGTGACACTGTAGGCACCGAAAATTTATATATATAAAATTATACGTCACAACTAGGACATCTATGGATCCATAGCAGTCAGTCTTGTGAAGTAGTTCAGAACACATTTTCCAAAAACAGTCCTGAGTAGCTAGTTCAACAACCTGCCACAATGAAAATAATTTAGACCTGGTAGCTACAAACGTACCCAATCTTGTGGGGTATAACACGGAACCCATGCCCAGGGTTACGGGTGAAGACCTTAATGGTCTGCAGTTCTCTTAGGTTGTTCGCAGATGATGCTGTAATTTACCATCTAGTAAGGTCATCCGAAGACCAGTATCAGTTACAAAGATTGCTGTATGGTGTGGCAGGTGGCAGTTGACGCTAAATAACGAAAAGTGTGAGGTGATCCAAATGAGTTCCAAAAGAAATCCGTTAGAATTCGATTACTCGATAAATAGTACAATTCTCAAGGCTGTCAATTCAACTAAGTACCTGGGTGTTAAAATTACGAACAACTTCAGTTGGAAAGACAACATAGATAATATTGTGCAGAAGGCGAGCCAAAGGTTGCATTTCATTGGCAGGACACTTAGAAGATGCAACAAGTCCACTAAAGAGACAGCTTACACTACACTCGTTCGTCCTCTGTTAGAATATTGCTGCGTGGTGTGGGATCCTTACCAGGTGGGATTGAGGGAGGACATTGAAAGGGTGCAAAAAAGGGCAGCTCATTTTGTATTATCACGTAATAGGGGAGAGAGTGTGGCAGATATGATACGCGAGTTGGGATGGAAGTCATTAAAGCAAAGACGTTTTTCGTCGCGGCGAGATCTATTTACGAAATTTCAGTCACCAACTTTCTCTTCCGAATGCGATAATATTTTGTTGAGCCCAACAACCTACATAGGTAGGAATGATATTCAAAATAAAATAAATCATTGCTCGAACAGAAAGGTTTAGGTGTTCGTTTTTCCTGCGCGCTGTTCGGGAGTGGAATGGTGGAGGGATGGTATGATTGTGGTTTGATGAACCCTCTGCCAAGCACTTAAATGTGAATTGCAGAGTAATCATGTAGATGTAGATGTAGATGGCAGTGACAGCGGAGAAGGAAGACTTCGGAACGACGTAGCTGGCAGATGAGGCAACCCTCCTTTCTGGGGATTAAATGAGAAGGGAACCAATGCCTTGTGATGGAAGAGAAACTCCAAAGGCTAAGGGAGACAACCCCAACAGAAAATCCTTTCTTGCATTAGGGCTAGCAAGCCAGTAGGAAAGTCTTCATATATTGCTTTCGAAACACAGATGAGCCTTGGAACGAACCACTCAGGATTTGACCCCCACTGCTTCTTCAAGTACTGGTGCATATGATGGGAGACCTGATGATATTCATCAATACAAGAAGATGAAACCAACTGGACTAAAAAATAACCTAAATATTGGCACCCTTAATATATTAATCCTCAATGGAAAAATGTAAGAAATGACAGCTGTACTAACAGAGAGGAAGTTAGATATATTGGGATTAAGCGAAACAAAGTGGAAGGGAGAAGGTGAGAAGATTTTAAGAGGAGGAGGAAAACTGTACTGGGGTGGGAATAACAGGTCTGGAAGAAATGGTGTGGCAGTGATGGTGAATAAGAATGTACAAAGCTGTATTGAAAATGTGAGATATATATCAAGACAGGATCATAATCTTAAACCCTTGATTCCAAAAAGAAACACTAAAAGTAATCCAGATTTATGCACCTCAAGTGGGATGTAGCGAAGAAGAGAATATGGACTTTGAAAATGTGTTAGAAAACCGTATAGAGAGTGCTAATATAGTGATGGGAGATTTTAATGCACAGGTAGGCAAAGACAGAAAGGGATTTGAGCAAGTATTGGGATGTTTTGGATATGGAGGCAGAAATGAAGAAGGGGAAAGACTCCTGGATTTGTGCCAGAGGAATGGAATGAAAATAGCAAACAGCTGGTTTATGAAGAGAGAAAGTGATGTTATCACCAGATACAGTTGGGACGGAAGAACCAAGAGTGTAATTGATTATATTCTAGTAGATAGCGAATGGGGAGAGAAAGTAACAAATGTGGAGGTAATTCCAAGTGCGAGTGCAGATGGAGACCATAGATTACTGGTGGGACAATGGAAAATGAATCAGTGTGTGAAAAATAGAAAACAGAAGAAAGTGATGAGAATATGGGATTGGAAACTGAAGGAGAGTGAATGTGCTGAGAAGTACAGAGAATTAATCACACAAAAATTTCCAAAAGAAGTTTCCTGCGATGTAGAAAAAGAATGAAGTTTATTCAAAGACACTTTAGTCGAAGCAGCACAAAAAGTACGTGACAGAACATCTGGAAAGGAAAAAATAAGACAGACAAGTTGGTGGGATGATACCACAATCCAAGCAGTTAGAAGAAAAAATGGAGCATGGAGAAAGTGGTGGAAAACTAAAAATGATGATGACCATAAAAGATATATAGAGGAAAAGAAGAAGTGCAAAGAAATAGTGGAAACAGCAAAGAAAAAGGCATGGGAAGAGTTTACAAAAAAACTTGAAGAAGATGTGAAG
The DNA here is from genome assembly GCF_021461385.2 of Schistocerca piceifrons. Lineage (NCBI taxonomy): Eukaryota > Metazoa > Arthropoda > Insecta > Orthoptera > Acrididae > Schistocerca > Schistocerca piceifrons. The sequence goes on from NC_060139.1 coordinate 849,789,647, forward strand.
AGCAATAAGAAAATGTTCTATAAAATGATGAAAAATAAAAGGAAGGCTTCTGAAGTACCAGTAAAGATGGAAAAAGAAGATGGTACCATTATTGAAGATCCAGGGAATATGAAAGATCTCTGGAAAGAACATTTTAAGAAGCTGTTAAACGCTAAGGAGCAGGTACATGAGGAAACAACAAATAATGGAGAAGTTGGGAAGCAGAATTAGGACAAATTACATGGGAAAAAATGGAAAAAGCTGTGAAGAAGATGAATGGGGGGAAAGTCCCAGGACCTGATGAAGCATCAGTGGACATGATAAGAGCAGCAGGTCCAGTGGGAATGCAGTGGCTGTATAGAGTCCTATCAAGCGTGTGGAGAAATAGTACAATACCTGATGACTGGAGAACAGGAGACATTGTTCCCATCTTCAAGAAAGGCAATAAGAGACTTTGTAAAAACTGCGGGGGAATAACCCTTACAAGTCATACAGCCAAGATTTTTGAAAGAATTTTACTAAATCGAATAAGTGAAAAGATTGAAAAGGAGCTGAGTGAAGAACAGCATGGGTTCAGGAAAGGAAGAAACACTATCGACCTGATATTTTCTATCTGTCAACTGATGGAAAAAAGTTGGGAGTATAACAAAAGGTTGATAATGGTTTTTATAGACATAGAAAAGGCATATGACTCAGTTGACAGGGAAAGACTCTGGGAAGAAATGAAGAAGATAGATATAGAAGATGGATACATTAATGTTATAAAGACAATGTACAGAGGACACAATTGTAGAATTAGAACACCATTGGGGAACTCTGACTACTTTGAAATAAGACAAGGACTTAAGCAGGGAAGTATTCTATCTCCTGCACTTTTAATGTTGTGATGGAGGGAATGAATAGGGCAGTTAAAGATATAGTAAAAGAAAAAGACAAAAAGATGATTTTTGCAGGTGATATGGAATATGGGGTGATAAAGAGGTAGATGTACAGTTACAGCTTGATGCGTGGAAGGAAATAATGAAAAGGTATGGATTAAAAATAAATAAAGATAAGAGTGAAGTAATGATATTTGGAAGAGAGAAAGGGATCAACGGAAAAATTACCTTGAATGGAGAACCCTTCAAAGTGGTAGAAAGTTTCACTTATTTAGGGAGTGAAATATCTAGGGATGGAAGAATAACTAACTAAATTAATATTAGGTTACAGAAGGGAGGCAGTTTCTACCAAACAATAAAACACCTGATTTGGAATAATGAAATTTCAGAAAGAGCAAAACTCCTTATGTATAAGAAGTATTACGTCCCTATTGTCACCTATGGTGGAGAAACATGGACAATGACAGAAAGGGACTGGAGCAGACTGCAAGCAGGGGAAATGAAATTTCTCAGAGCAGTTAAGGGAAAAACAAGAATGGACAGAGTAAGGAATGTAGAGATTAGAAAGGACCTTAAACAAGAAAGTATGAGAGAAGAAATTGAAAGAAAGAGATTAAGATGGTGTGGCATGTTAAAAGGATGCATGGGCAGAGACTCCCCAAAATTATGGAAGAACTAAAGATGGATGGGAAAAGACCTAGGGGCACCCAAGAACATGGTGGAAAAGTGAGAATATCTGTAGAAAGGAGAGGTGTGGACTGGCTGCAAGTGGAGGAAGAAAAGTGGTGGGAGGACCGAGCCAAATGGAGAGGACTCATCAGCACCCAGACCCGGCAGTAGCTGGAGTGGGATTCGGATATAGATAGATAGCAACAAACATACCTGCCTTGTCAACAGTGTCAGTATAGAGACAGGGATTAGTGATCATGATGTCAATATAGCGTCAATGGTTACAGCAGTTCACAAATACATCAAGAAGGCTAGGAAAGTTTTTATGCTGGATAGATGAGATAAGCAGTTATTAGCATCCTACTTAGATGACAAACTATTATCATTTAGTTAAATTATGATGTATGTAGGGGAATTATGGGCAAAGTTTGTACTGATGGTAAATCATGCTCTGGAGAAGTATGTGCCGAGTAAGTTAATAAGGATGGAAAAGACATGCTGTGGTTTAATAACAAAATTTGGAAAAAACTGAGGAAGCAGAGTTTTGCACTCTTGGATCAAAAAAGGATGTAGAAAAGTTGATAGGCAAATGTTTGTAGAAATTCCTGCAACTATAATGATATCAATGCATGAGACATACAACTAATTCCACCATCATAGATCAGAGAAAGATCTTGCTGAGAACGAGAGAAAATTCTAGTTATGTATAAAACCATTAAATTGGTCAAAGGCTTCTATCCAGTCATTCTTTGAGCAGTCTGATGGAGCATCAGAAGACAGCAAAAGGAAAATTGAAGTTTTAAATTTGGCATTTAAAAATGTCATTCACAGAGGTGGATCATAGAGACATGCCACCATTTGACCATCACACAGACTTCCTGGGTTTGAGAACCAATTGAAAGAGTTGAAAACAAATAAGTCCAGGTGGCATCGGAATTCGGCTTTGCAGAGTAGTCCTCAGCACTGGTTCCTTTCTTAGCTTGCATGTATCATGAATCTCGTGCCCAATGTATAGTCCTAAGCGACTGGAAGAAAGTGCAGACATAAGAAGAGTAAAAGAATGGATATGGAAGATTACAGATGAGCATCCTTTGCTGCAGAATTCTTGAGCATATTCTAAGTTTGAACATAAAAAAATTTCGGGGGAGAACAGCTTCTTTCCACAAATCAGCATGTATGTAGAAAGCACTTCTTCTCTTTCCAAGCAGTCATCCCGACTTGCGGGGCCTGCTGTTATGGTTAACCGAATTTGGCATGTTAATATTAAGGGGTGGCTGGATGCCCTTCCTGTCACCACACCATACCCCCCCAGGACGGAATGTGTGTACCCCAACTGTCTGCATCTAGTGTGATCCATGGAACAGTGCAAACGTGTGTTGCAAATGTCTGTGAGTCATGTAACTGAGGTGGAATATGGGGACCAGTCTGGTATTCACCTAGCGGGATGTGGAAAACCACCTAAAAACCACACTGGCCCTCGTCGTTAGTTCACTGGGCGGATTCGATCCAGGGCCGGTGTGCCTACCGAGTCCAGGAAGCAGCGCATTAGCGCTCTCGACTACCCTGGCGGGTATGGAAAACGGCTCTGAGCGCTATGGGACTTAACATCTATGGTCATCAGTCCCCTAGAACTTAGAACTACTTAAACCTAAGTAACCTAAGGACATCACACAACACCCAGTCATCACGAGGCAGAGAAAATCCCTGACCACGCCGGGTATCGAACCCAGGAACCCGGTTGTGGGAAGCGAGAACGCTACCGCACGACCACGAGCTGTGGACAGCGGGTATGGATTTAGAAAGCACTGCTTCTGTGAAACTCAACTTGCCCTTTTCCACAGGATATCCTGTTAAACACAGATGAAGGACAATAGACAGATTCCATATTCATAGATTTTCAGAAAGCATTTGACACATTGCTCCACTGCAGACTGTTAGTGAAGGCATACAGAATAGGTTCCCAGACATGTGAGGGGCCCAGTGACTTCTTACGTAATAGGACTCTGTATATTGCCCACAACAGTGAGTATTCGTCAGAGACAAGGGTATTATCAGCAGTGCCCCTGGAAAGTGTGATAGGACCACTCTTGTTCTCATATACACAAACGATATGATAGACAGAGTGAGCAGCAATCTGCGACTGTTTGCTGATGATTCCGTAGTATATAGGAAAGTATCATTGAAGGATACAGGATGACATAGACAGAATGTCTATTTGGTGTGATGAATGGTGGCTTGCTCTAAATTTAGAAAAATGTAAGGTAATGCAGATCAGGAGGAAAAACAACCCTATAATGTTTGAATACAATATTGGTGGTGTGCTGTTTGACACAGCCTTAACAGTTAAATAGCTGTGCATAATGTTGGAAACTGGTATGGAATGGTATGAGCATGTAAGGGCAACAGTAGAAAAGAAGAATGATATATTTTGGTTTATTGGGAGAATTTTGGGAAAGTGTAGCTCATTTTGTAAAGAAGATCATTTTATTCTTGAGTGCTTAGGACTCCATCAGGTCAGACTGAAGTATGACACTGAAGCAGTTCAGATATGCTGCTGCTATATTTGTTACCGATGTGTTCGAGCGACATGCAATTATTACAGGAATACTTCATGAAATCAAATGGGAATTCTTGGGCAGAAGACAATGCTATTTTTGTGAAACACTATTGAGGCCTAAATGGGGCTGGTGCAAGCCTAACTGCTGCCCTGTGTGAGCTACAAAATTGCCTCCTACCCATTTTTAAAAAGATGTTTGTGTAATATTAAAATCTGTCAATTTTTTGGTAGATGAGGAAATCTGACATGAAAAGTCAGCCTCATAATTTAAACAAATATACCTCTTGATAATAATTTTATGGCTACTGTAAATGAACCTTTTTTTACAGTTGTGTACTGATAATGTATGCTGCAGAAAACAAAATACAGGGTTATTACAAATGATTGAAGCGATTTCACAGCTCTACAATATCTTTATTATTTGAGTTATTTTCACAATGCTTTGCACACACATACAAAAACTCAAAAAGTTTTTTTAGGCATTCACAAATGTTCGATATGTGCCCCTTTAGTGATTCGGCAGACATCAAGCCGATAATCAAGTTCCTCCCACACTCGGCGCAGCATGTCCCCATCAATGAGTTCGAAAGCATCGTTGATGCGAGCTCGCAGTTCTGGCACGTTTCTTGGTAGAGGAGGTTTAAACACTGAATCTTTCACATAACCCCACAGAAAGAAATCGCATGGGGTTAAGTCGGGAGAGCGTGGAGGCCATGACATGAATTGCTGATCATGATCTCCACCACGACTGATCCATCGGTTTTCCAATCTCCTGTTTAAGAAATGCCGAACATCATGATGGAAGTGCGGTGGAGCACCATCCTGTTGAAAGATGAAGTCGGCGCTGTCGGTCTCCAGTTGTGGCATGAGCCAATTTTCCAGCATGTCCAGATACATGTGTCCTGTAACATTTTTTTTGCGCAGAAGAAAAAGGGGCTGTAAACTTTAAACCGTGAGATTGCACAAAACACGTTAACTTTTGGTGAATTGCGAATTTGCTGCATGAATGCTTGAGGATTCTCTACCGCCCAGATTCACACATTGTGTCTGTTCACTTCACCATTAAGAAAAAATGTTGCGTCATCACTGAAAACAAGTTTCGCACTGAACGCATCCTCTTCCATGAGCTGTTGCAAACGCGCCGAAAATTCAAAGCGTTTGACTTTGTCATCAGGTGTCAGGGCTTTTAGCAATTGTAAACGGTAAGGCTTCTGCTTTAGCCTTTTCCGTAAGATTTTCCAAACCGTCGGCTGTGGTACGTTTAGCTCCCTGCTTGCTTTATTCGTCGACTTCCGCAAGCTACACGTGAAACTTGCCCGCACGCGTTCAACCGTTTCTTCGCTCACTGCAGGCCAACCCGTTGATTTTCCCTTACAGAGGCATCCAGAAGCTTTAAACTGCGCATACCATCGCCGAATGGAGTTAGCAGTTGGTAGGTCTTTGTTGAACTTCGTTGCACTGTTATGACTGACTGATGTGAGTGCATTTCAAGCACGACATATGCTTTCTCAGCTCCTGTCGCCATTTTGTCTCACTGTGCTCTCGAGCGCTCTGGTGGCAGAAACCTGAAAGCGGCTTCAGCCGAACAAAACATTATGAGTTTTTCTACGTATCTGTAGTGTGTCATGACCATATGTCAATGAATGGAGCTACAGTGAATTTATGAAATCGCGTCAATCATTTGTAATAGCCCTGTATAATAACAACACAATTTAAAATTTTCATATTAATTTGCTTTGAACAGTAATGTGTACCATAACAATTTATTTTGCATTGAACAAAATAAAAAACAACACAGTAAAGAACTAAGCAAATGAATATTTAAAAAAAAAAAATAAGACAAATTGTACCTTCCTGGCATTCGCTTGCACAAAACCTTTCACTCAGTCCTCATAATTTCAGTCTTCTGCATGCCCATGCTCAACTGATATGGTTGCAAGTTCACCTAAATGAGTTTAGCTTATTGTACAGGAGAACTGTTGGAGCAATGTTAACATTGGGTCAAAAATTATATCTTCCTATATACTTCAAAGTCTCTATTGGATATATTCACCAAACACCGAAAGCACTGCATGTTCTTCCCTCAACTCCAGTGCATCAACATCACTTGACTCATTGTCTTGCAAAACCACTGCAAGGTTTCTACACTTTTCATCCGGGATATCAGGAGATGTATTCTTCAACTTGCCATTGTGCAGAAAATCAAAATGAGACCTCAACTGAGTAAATTTCTCATCCAAAGATGTGGTGATTACATCTAAAAGATGTGCTTTCATCCTTTCAAGCATTTCCTCTGCCTCAGAAATATTTATGTCAATGCTTTGGAAGGACTACATGAGTGTGAAGTAGTAGAGAATTAAGAAAGGTGTAATTTTTTATTTTATTTCCAAGTGCTGAGGCTTCGTGAGTGGTCATGCCATTGAATTCTTCTCATAAGTGAACAAGCACATCATAAACTCCTCCAATTTGAAATCTCATGGGAGTAAGTGCATCGATGCAGCTTTCCCACCTAGTATCACTCAGCGGCTTCAACATCAGTGCCGAACGGAGGACAAGAAGACATCATACATACTCTTCATTGTTGAAAACATGGAAACAGCTTACTGGGAAGGTATAGGGGAATCGTTTACAGCAAGAGTCAGTGAGTGAATGCTATATGGTAAATAGAATGCTCTCTTGTTCAAACCTAAAATTCTTTTCCGGAGACCAGATTGCTTTCCCTTCATGTTTGCCCAGTTGACGTACCCTTGACCTCTCATAGTAACCAACGAGAGTTTTTCATCTTCCATGAACTTGAGTACAACCTGCGCCAAAGCGGAGCTTTAAGAACCAGCCATTGGAAGAAATCCCAGAAAATGCTCACAAATTTGGACATCATATGCACCTTACAGTTGTGTTTCCTGGACGAAGTGTACCATGACTGTCGTCTGATCAACATTTGAATTATCTGATGTACAGTCCAGATGGACACTGTAATACTTTGCAAATTTCATCATTAATAAAATGGTGTTGGTTATAGATGACCCAGTTAGACGAATTATTTCATTCTTTGTGTCTTTTCCAAGATGATGATTACCCTTGTTCTCACCTTGCTTTGTTCTGTGCAGGTACCCCCTCATCACAGCAACAAACTTTCCATATAATTCAATGAATTTCAAGATGTTTCTGTTGTCATGTGAAAGACATGACTCTCAAAGGCAAACATTGCTGACGCAGGATGTTTGTCATTGCTATTAAATACTGAAGAACATTTTTCCAGTGTTTGTTTTCAGTATTCAGTAGCCTTTGATGAGGGAAATCAACAGCACTTGAATTTTTCGGTCCTTCCGGAAGCATGATACACTTTTTGTGTGAATTCAAGTGTATGGTACACTTCCCATTACTTTTGGGATAAAAAGTGAGGTCTTGCCAGTCACTTATATCAATCTTTGCAATTTTTACTGAAGACCACTAAAAAAAGTTTGCAATGAAAGCAAAAGATGGCGTCCTTGCTCTTTGCATACTTTTTCTAGATGCTTCAAAAAATAGCAGTAATGTGCTGGGTTGAAGTGCTGGTTGTCCACGTTTTTAGGACATTCTTCAACTTCTTTAAGGGCCTCTCATGACCAAAGTCATTCAAACACAATCATCAATAATATCCGGCTACCTTCTGGGATCTGAGTCAATTGTGTCATCACATTTGGGCAAGCCTTCACGACATCTGTGGTAGTGACTACTGCAGCTGAAGTCCCTCCAGTACTTTCTGAGTCAGGTTGCCTAATTTCAGTTCTGCCTGATGAGTCATTCTTGGAGCTTCCCTAATAAAGCAGGTCTTTTGTCGAGTGGAAGCCTGTTGAACATCTTGTGGATTACCAATGTGAGCATTGCTGCTGTCTTCGGTGATCACAGGGATGTTCTTATCAGATTCGTAGTGATGTCCTGAAGATGAAGACTTAGCTTCAGTAGTTTCATTAGTTTCTTTGGTCTGTGGGACAGGACCCATTTTTCAAGCCTCCATGGTGTTATTTCATTTCTCTTTGACTTGAGTAATATGTTCTACCAATCGGTCCCTTCTTCTAGTCAAGTTGTGCCACAAACTCCTCTTCTCCCCAATTCAATTCAATATCTCCTCATTAGCTATGTGATCTACCCATCTAATCTTCAGCATTCTTCTGTAGCACCACATTTCGAAAGCTTCTATTCTCTTCTTGTCTAAACTATTTATCGTCCATGTTTCACTTCCATACATGGCTACACTCCATACAAATACTTTCAGAAATGACTTCCTGACACTTAAATCTGTACTCGATGTTAGCATATTTCTCTTCTTCAGAAACGCTTTCCTTGCCATTGCCAGTCTACATTTTATATCCTCTCTACTTTGACCATCTTCAGTTATTTTGCTCCCCAAATAGCAAAACTCATTTACTATTCTAAGTGTCTCACTTCCTAATCTAATACCCTCAGCATCACCCGACTTAATTCGACTACATTCCATTATCCTCGTTTTGCTTTTGTTGATGTTCATCTTATATCCTCCTTTCAAGACACTGTCCATTCTGTTCAACTGATCTTCCAAGTCCTTTGCTGTCTCTGACAGAATTACAATGTCATCGGCGAACCTCAAAGTTTTTATTTCTTCTCCATGGATTTTAATACCTACTCCAAATTTTTCTTTTGTTTCCTTTACTTCTTGCTCAATATACAGATTGAATAACATCGGGGAGAGGCTACAACCCTGTCTCACTCCCTTCCCAACCACTGCTTCCCTTTTATGCCCCTTGACTCTTATAACTGCCATCTGGTTTCTGTACAAATTGTACATAGCCTTTCGCTCCCTGTATTTTATCCCTGCCACGTTTAGAATTTGAAAGAGAGTATTCCAGTCAACATTGTCAAAAGCTTTCTCTAAGTCTACAAATGCTAGAAACATAGGTTTGCCTTTCCTTAATCTTTCTTCTAAGATAAGTCGTAAGGTCAGTATTGCCTCACGTGTTCCAATATTTCTACGGAATCCAAACTGATCTTCCCCAAGGTCGGCTGCTACCAGTTTTTCCATTTGTCTGTAAAGAATTCGTGTTAGTAGTTTGCAGCTGTGACTTACTAAACTGATAGTTCGGTAATTTTCACATCTATCAACACATGCTTTCTTTGGGATTGGAATTATTATATTCTTCTTGAAGTCTGAGGGTATTTTGCCTGTCTCATACATCTTGCTCACCAGATGGTAGAGTTTTGTCAGGACTGGCTCTCCCAAGGCAGTCAGTAGTTCTAATGGAATGTTGTCTATTCCCGGGGCCTTGTTTTGACTCAGGTCTTTCAGTGTTCTGTCAAACTCTTCACGCAATATCGTATCTCCCATTTCATGTTCATCTACATCCTCTTCCATTTCCATAATATTGTCCTCAAGTACATCGCCCTTGTATAGACCCTCTATATACTCCTTCCAACTTTCTGCTTTCCCTTCTTTGCTTAGAACTGGGTTTCCATCTGAGCTCTTGATATTCATACAAGTGGTTCTCTTTTCTCCAAAGTCTCTTTAATTTTCCTGTAGGCAGTATCTATCTTACCCCTAATGAGATAAGCCTCTATATCCTCACATTTGTCCTCTAGCCATCCCTGCTTAGCCATTTTGGACTTCTTGTCAGTCTCATTTTTGAGACGTTTGTATTCCTTTTTGCCTGCTTCATTTACCACATTTTTATATTTTCTCCTTTCATCAATTAAATTCAATATTTCTTCTGTTACCCAAGGATTTCTACTAGCCCTCGTCTTTTTACCTACTTGATCCTTTGCTGCCTTCACTACTTCATCCCTCAGAGCTACCCATTTTTCTTCTACTGCATTTCTTTCCCCTATTCCTGTCAATTGTTCGCTTATGCTCTCCCTGATTCTCTATACAACCTCTGGTTTGGTCAGTTTATCCAGGTCCCATCTCCTTAAATTCCTGCTTTTTGCAGTTTCTTCAGTTTTAATCTACAGGTCATAACCAATAGATTGTGGTCAGAGTCCACATCTGCCCCTGGAAATGTCTTACAATTTAAAACCTCTGTCTCACCATTATATAATCTATCTGATACCTTCTAGTGTCTCCAGGATTCTTCCATGTATACAACCTTCTTTTAAGATTCCTGAACCAATTGTTAGCTATGATTAATGTATGCTCTGTGCAAAATTCTACCAGACGGCTTCCTCTTTCATTTCTTAGCCCCAATCCATATTCACCTACTATGTTTCCTTCTCTCCCTTTTCCTACTCTCGAATTCCAGTCACCCATGACTATTAAATTTTCGTCTCCCTTCACTACCTAAGTAATTTCTTTTATTTCATCATACATTTCATCAACTACTTCATCATCTGCAGAGCTAGTTGGCATATAAACTTGTACTACTGTAGTAGGCGTGGGCTTTATGTCTATCTTGGTCACAATAATGCGTTCACTATGTTTTTTTGTAGTAGCTTACCTGCACTCCAATTTTTTATTCATTATTAAACCTACTCCTGCATTACCCCTATTTGATTTTGTATTTATAACCCTGTATTCACTTGACCAGAAGTCTTGTTCCTCCTTGAACTTCACTAATTTCCACTATATCTAATTTTAATCCATCTATTTCCCTTTTTAAATTTTCTAACCTACCGGCCCGATTAAGGGATCTGACACTCCATGCTCTGATCCATAGAATGCATTTTCTTTCTCCTGATAATGACGTTCTCTTGAGTAGTCCCCGCCCAGAGATCCAAAATGGGGGACTATTTTACCTCCAGAATGTTTTACCCAAGAGGATGCCATCATCATTTAACCATACAGTAAAGCTGCATGCCCTCGGGAAAAATTACGGCAGCCGCTTGCAGTTCCAGCACAGCAAGGCCGTTTTGGTTGGTGTTACAAAGCCAGATCAGTCAATCATCCAGAGTGTTGCCCCTGCAACTACTGAAAACGCTGCTGCCCCTCTTCAGGAACCACACGTTTGTCTGGCCTCTCAACAGATACCCCTCCGTTGTGGTTGCACCTACGGTACAGCCACCTGTATCGCTGAGGCACGCAAGCCTCCCCACCAATGGCAAGGTCCATGGTTCATGGGGGAGGAGGGGGGGAGGGGGGGGTTATTTAACTACTTTCTTGAAAATGTTTCTCTGCGCTTTGGCTGACCACAAGTGGGTGTTTGTAATAAGTATGAGGAGCAAGGGGTTAAAATATGAATCTCAAATTTGTGTGACTCTGACAAGGCAGCACCCGTTGGGGAACTTGTGGTTCTCAAAGATTGTTGTAAGATATTTTATTTTAAAATATAAGAAGCGCAGGAAAAATGTACAAACAATATGCTGTACTAGAAGCGTGTTTCAGTTTTATATGGAACCTTTTTTTGTAGCATATATCACGACAAGAAATATTCTGTTATAAGCAACTGTAGTATTAAGAATCTTAAAGACATTAAAACCTATTTCTTTACATTATATGAAGGCAGTTTCCAAATAAGGCATGTTCATTTCTGCTTCATTATTTTCAGAATAATAGCCTCTCATCAGTGAAAGAACTCTGTATTTTCCAGACAAATGAAGGGGTCAAATTAAAAACCTTGGTTTTATTCAACTTACACTTGCTCTGATTCATCTGGGAATGTTTTGTAAGACCATTCCTATTTGAACAATGAGGTCATTCATTTATGAAATGAAAAGTTAGAAGACCAGACAGTGTGTAATTGCAAGAACAAAATAATACATCAATCAAGTATGCTAGCATAAATAATAAATTTGCTGAAAATGCAGTCACTTCTAATGATCTTCCAAACTTAAAAAGACTGGTGGCCAGAATATTATTAGAGGACCTGCTGCTCAACAGTCATACTCAGGGTAAAAAGCAAAGAGAAAATAATGTTTTCTCCAGTGCAAGTTTAGTATTTGCGATTTCAAACAATAAACCTGGATTTGTATGTGCTAGATTTTACACTGGCAATGAAGCTACTCAGCATTTTCTTCACAAAAACCTGGCACTGTATGTGTAACACTGCTCAGACGAAAGGCACTCAATGTGAAAATTTCCATCACTATGAAAAAACTTCAGAACATTCAAGAAGAGAAGCAGAACATTCTGACACAACACAGTTGCTTCTATAAAGATACACGAATGGTCATCTTGTGACAAGGAATGAGCTGAGGACAAGGTTTGACAAAGTGATGCTTTATATATCTGAAGTTCTACCTTTAACTTTGGGGGTTCACTTTGAAATATCTGCTATAAGACTGAAATAGCTCTTTATTAAGCTGTAATAAAGGTTACTGAAAGCAACTCCATTTTGTCTCTTTAATGTGGAGTTATTTTATCTTATAGGACTTTGGCTAAGCAGGATGTTTACATTAATGCTTCATTTCCTGTTGCATTTCAATATATTGCATTTTTTATACTACAAACCAGTAACAAAATGCTGCTTCCTATGCAGTGCCTTTCAATTCTTTTTATAGGAGTGGCTGCTGTATGGAGGGGCACGTGGTCAACACACCACTCTCCCAGCCATTTGGCTGACTTGTCAGATCATGGAGCCACTACTTCTCGTTCAAGCAGCTTCTCAATTGGCATCATGATGCTGAGTGCAACCCATGGCTGTCCTCCCACAAGGAAAAATCCTGCGCAGTAGCAGGAGTCAAACCTGAACCTTCTGCAAGACAGCTACCTACACTGATCACTCACCTATGGAGGCAGGCTACACTTCAAATATGCACTATTAATCTTCTTGAGCATTAAACTGAGCCCAGGAAAAAGGCTATAAATATTACTTAGTTACTGAAGGAGAAAAATGTTTTATTATCTCAAAAATTACATTCCTCAACATATCCCCCCTTTTGTAATGACCAATTTTTGAGAGAGAGAGAGAGAGAGGGGGGGGGGGGGGGGGGGATATGTACAACAAAGTGAAACTGTAAAAATGAATTGTTGGCTTACAATACTCTATTTTTCTCTGAAATCAATCACTATCATGTCATGTCATCTACCATCGCACCACAGTATGAATTGTTTCATATCATAAATAGCTGTTACATGAAGAATACAAGATGACTGCTGAGCAAATGAGGCACATGTTGCATCATCAGACAGGGTACCAGTAGATTATTGTCCGAATGTGCAGTAGTTTCAACGATTCAAGATGTCTGGCAACTTGTACCCAACAGCTATCTTGAAGTAAGTATAACCTATATCCACAGGGTCATCAAATCAGAAAAAGGATTTTGATTTTACTGGCTAAATGCAAGATAAGTGACTGCATGGAGTAGCTAAATGGGTGAACTTTGGTTAAGTAAAATAAGCATTGAAAGATGGTTTCTGGCAACAGTACTGGTACAAGAATTGCCAATAATATGAAGTCAACATTGTTGAGAACAGCATCATCTTTGATAAGCAGCTGTACAATGAAATAGTTAATTAAGATTCATCAGGGCAAAAATGCTAGTGTACAAGTGGGAGGAATTAACTGAGACACTTATTATTTAGCTGCCGTTGACTGTGTTGGGGAAAAAACACTTTAGTACTGAGTGGAGAACTTGTGGAAGTATGCCTTCTGTTCAGTATAACTGAACCTATGACATGGAAAGAAGACTGGTAAAATGGAACAATTATAAATACAGAGCAAGAGAATCACGGATAATGGAGGAAAGGGAATAGAATTATTTGTAACACAAACGCAGAAGTAACTCAAAGAAACACCACATAAGAATGAATTTAGCCTCAGCATTTTGAGCAACATTATTACAAAACTAACATCTACAGAAATGGATAAGATAAACCAGTGACATCACCATGGAAATATCATCACAAGGATGACTGTATCACAGGAGAGGCTACAGCATGCAGCACAACACACCATCAGAGTTGCTAAAGGAGGAAATAAAGCAAGTAAATATGCTCACATTTTGTATTCATTAACAGTTACTACATTCACTCACACAAAATGCTGCATCTGTTTAAGCTGCTGGCACCAGCAGTGATGGATGAGGTAGCAGTTGCTCGCCTCTCATCAATTAACAAGCAGCTATGCCAGCTACAGCACTGTGCTGAACATATGAGCTTTCAGTCAAAAGGCTCCTCCTACTTTAATTTAGGAGGAGGACTCATGGCCAAAATCCCAAAAGTATAGCAGTGTTTTTGTTGTGCCTGTCCACAACTCAACATTTCCTCTAGATGATGAATAGCAGTCAGTCATTTTCATGATACAATAGTTATTTCACCCTGGATTTTTATAGGATGTATTTAATAGTCTATACTGAATAAAAGAAAATTATGTGAGTACATATACACTAATTTCAGTTTGATTTTTCTGCCTTGGTTTGTTCTGTAACATTTGCTAAGTAAGATCATAAGTGCTATGTTACCTATCCAGTGATAAGGAAGTTTTAACAGAGCTGTCTTCTGTTACTAGAATGATACTAGAAAGTCCTGGGTGGAACACATATAACAGAAGGAGTAAGGATAACCACTCAATGTTTAGATGAGATGTCAAGCACCAACAGGAACTTCAAATAGGCAAGAAATATTGCTGGGCTTTCGGTCAATCTCCTTCTTCAGAGCTATCTAATACAAAATGTACATTCACATGCATGTCTATATTGCTTCACCTGGATAGACTGTTCTTATGCACAGCTCAACTACTTGTTGACCTGTCATGCCTCAACTAAATGGTGAGTGGTTACCTAGTCTCCTTCTATTATTTGGCTTTTGTTGCTGTATCATTTCAAACGGTTGCTAACTGTGTCCTTGTAGCACATACATATCAGTTTTTTGCTGTCCTATTGTGTCAGTGATTGATTCAGTGATTCAATAATTCAGCAACTGATGTGAATTAATAGTAATTTCATTGCTGTGTACAAGTGCTTCATTATTGTTTTCTGTACTGTCAGGATGTAAGTGCACAAAACCTACAAACATCTTTACTGAAGTGCAGTTTGAATTAGTAGCATGTTACTAATGAATATTTTTAATCTAAAGTGGAGTAAAGAATGAAGTCTTAATTATGTCTTCTAGTAACATTTGACATCTTTACGCCACTTTCTATAATCTATGTAACAGTTTCTGGTGGGAACCTTATGATCCCCAATTAAGGCATATACACTCTTGATCAACAAATGCTCAAAACACTGAATTTTGCTAGCAAATTTTAATCATCTACTTGTATACATAGAAAAACTGCAATGAATATTCAGGAACTAATCCATAATGGCAATCTATATATCCTGTGACATCATAAAAAAAATGTATACTTGGGATTTAATTTTTTATATTGCAAGTAGTAGTGGTGCTTCAAACCACGGGTGTTTTAAACATCATAGTGGGTTACTAGACATGGTCCTATTGGAAGTGGTATATCCTGGCCTCAATCTTTAAACTGATTTACTCAGTCAATTATAGGAGATCCTACAGTTAACACAGTCTCTGAACCACCATGGAACTTGGCATTTTTCACATTTACAAATCATTTCCAAAGGCAAAGAAGCTATAAGTGGTAGAAAAAAATCCTATGACTGACTGGGTCTTGAACCCCAGACCTTTTGATTGGCCACATGGCACTTATACACTCATTAACCACAGTTGGCTATGGAGATATGACACAGTGGTGCAAATATTTGTGATATGCAAGAGTTCTTTGCACCTGACAAAGGTAAATCAGTATAAATGATTCATTAAACATGTTGTTGCAGTTATGATGGTTCTAAGAGACTGACAAGATAGACAATATTCTGAACAAGACAGAGACAATACAATACAACTACAGATTTACGTCCCAAGCAATGTTTTTAATTAAAGTTCAGTGTATACTGCATATGCACAACTGTTTTAAAACTTTTATTAGTGATAATGTGAATAACACTTACATTTTCTAAGCAAACTATTAAATATTTTTTTTTAATATTCAGCACAATTTGGAACAAATATTTGTTACATAACAAAATTACAACGTTACAGCAATCATCTATACTATATAGTAAGCATCTATACTATTGGTTACACACCATAAACATGCAGTTTTACATGCAAAACACACACACACACACACACACACACACACACACACACACACACACACACACACACACACAAAATAAGAATCATAAAGAGGAATATGTGATGGTGCATCTTATCTTAGGAAATACATATTCTAATTACAAAAACAGGGATTTAATATATTTTATCATGATCACAATAACTTCCATGATAAATTGTAAGACTGTCAGTAATTTAACACTGCAGTCATTAGGGAACTGTCATATTACTCATCCACATAATCTACAGGAGGAAACTTTGTCAACTGATTACTTTATAAAAATAATACCACCCATCTCCCTTTCTAAGCTGAATGACAATTCTGATTTTATTTAGAAATCTCTAAACTCTCTTGCATATCTGTCTGTCCCTGACTGCTTCAGGGGCTCCTCTCTATATTGGTCAAAGTTGCTTGAATCCCCAGAAGATTTTAAAGATGGTACATATGGGGGTTTGATTTCTCTGTTTAAGATTTCCATCCAGTTAATACTATTGAACCATCTGTGATTCTTAATGTCCTCGACACCATTTTTAAGATTACCAAACCTTCTGGTAACATCAACCTGAAGCAAGTTTTTTATAAGGTCTTTAATGTCACTACCAAAAGAAGGTGCATTTCGATACTTGCCCGATAGTATTTTCTCATAAATCTTCATTGGCTCTTTGGCATAGAAAGGTGGAAAGCCAGCACTCATTTCATATACAAGAACACCAAAGGACCACCAGTCAACAGCCATGCCATATCCCTTACTTAAAATAATTTCAGGAGCTATGTATTCTGGTGTGCCACAAAGTGTCCATGTTCTAGAACTTATAACTTTGCAGAAACCAAGGTCTGTAACTTTTAAGTAGCCAAATCTGTCTATTAAAATGTTTTCTGGTTTTAGGTCACGATAAATAATATCAAGATAATGCATGTATTCTAAAGCCAAAACTACCTGCGCTGCATAGAATTTTGACTGTGTTTCTTCAAATTTTCCACTCTTTCGGAGAAGAGAGAACATTTCACCACCAGATACAAATGGCATTGCAAAATAAATATAATTACTATCCATAAAAGAATATTCTAGGTAAACTATAAAAGGGAATCGGAGACCCTGGAGTATCTTCTTCTCATTTAATGTATGTTCTATTTGTCTTAGTTTAACGATTCTTGATTTATCCAGAATTTTAATAGCATAATAATTTCCAGATCCCTTATGTCTGACAAGCATGACACGGCCAAATGAACCAGTGCCTAGAGTTCTTATACAACTAAACTCTTCAATAGACATGGTGGTCGATACTTTCTTGTTGAAGGTATTTTCAAAGTGAGTTTTTGACTTTTTCAGGAACTCTTCATAATCATTAATTACAGGGAATGAATCATCTCTTTCAGTGTTTAGACTCATCTCGGTTTCACTCATTTATTGCTGAAAAAAGAAACAGACCACATAATCTCAGTATAACTGTCCACTCCAAATTCTCTATTTTTTTCTTTTTGGAAATGTAAGACATTTTTCATAAATAAATATTACAGTTTATTAATGCAATAATCAATCATCACAATAATTTTTACTATTAAATTTAGTTTTATAATGCTGAAAATATAATATCTGTAGTGCTCAATTGTAAAGTAAAACAACTAAATAAAGATAGGCAATGAAGCTTACAGAAATGCATCTACACAGCTTACACAAATTTCTCAATACACATGGCAGTCCTTTACACCCATAAAACTCCGTAAGAAGCATTATATCAAAAGGAAAATTCACTTGACAAAACTATGAAATTATGAGAAAAAAGAATGTATGAATCACATTGCAACATTGCCACTCATTTGTGATAATGGTTTCCATGCTGTCACACTTCATACCAAGTTCAACATTGTTCAAGTGATAATAACTTTCTTCAGAACATGAACAGTACTTTACATTGTCTGCTACAGATTTTCGGAGGACTTGACATTTCCTTGAAGCACAGGAGCAGGCAGCAATTCATGTTCAGTCACTGTGATAGTATGAGGAAACAAAAAGTCAAATTTTGCATAATATGATCAGGACACATTTTACCTGTTCGCATAAAATTTTTTGTACAGAAATGTACATGTGTATTAGTCCTCTTGTCTATAAAAGCAGCTTATGCATAAGACAATGCACAAGTTGTTGTTTCCTCTGATGAAGTGATCACAAATATCAATGTTTTCGCACAGTAGTTTACAGGATGATGACGATATGACATGGTTGTGTGCCCATACTGAAACTTTATAATTGTCGGTAAAGGTCACAAATTATTAAAATGTGAACTGCAAAATTAAACATAAAGAATGCCTCAATCACGCATGCACATGTGTGTGCATGTGCACACATGCACACACAAAACAAAAAATAACAAAAATCACATTGTTATACCCAAAACTTATAGTAAAAAAGGGAAAAACAGGCAGTGGAAAGAATTAATGTAATACAACAGATGGCTAAGGCTGGATGATTGCAGGAATATGAGGGATGAGCCAGTCACTCTGCTACACACTAAAATCTCCAGCTTAGAAGTTTACATCAGAGTCCAAACACTTAACAAAATTTTAAGAGCTTTACCACATTCATCATCAGCTAACATAGAGCACAGTTCCCCACCTAAATCTGCTTCTGCCCACTTATCACAATATAAGATGCACCCATTTAAAATGTGGCACACAGTGATATACCAGCCATAGGCATTACAGACTGGGGAGGGGGAGGGGGGTGTCTTCTCACGTGAGTAGGAAGCTATGTGTTGGGGACAATGGCAAATTCAGAAGTTGGTCAGGATCAACTCATCCTGCTGGAGTGGCTAGCATGAGGAATGGCACAGCTAGATAGTTGACTTCACCAACCTTAGCTTATTGTCCCTCCATACCAGCCACTTCTCTCCCACAATTTTGTGGGTCTCTGATACCCTAGTGAAATGACAGCATCCAGTGAAATAAAATATTGTGTCACATCATGTTCTCTGCCGGCCTCCTTGAAAGCTTGGTGTGTTTGTCACCGTGTTCTATAGACTATAAGATGCTATGGACTATAGGATGCACCTTAATTTTTAAGCAATTTTTTTAAATAAATTTTTACCATTTTTATTATTAGAGTGCAAAGCCCGACTAAAAAAAAAAACCTCTTAGTTTATAAAACACAACTGGCCTTTAAACTCCCTGAAAACTGACATCTGAACTTCCTTCTTCTTCTTATTCTTCATCATCATTGTTGTCCTCTTCATATTTAAGATGGTCTTCACTGCCATCAAGAGCATTACTTACGTCACACTTCCTGAAAGATTTAACAATAATGTCTTCTCTCACTCTAGACCATGACTTTTGTATCCACTGACACACTTGTTTGATTGTAGGTAATTTTAAAGCTCCTTTCAGTGTGAATTCATGTTGGGTTTCATTCATCATCCATTTGTGCCATTCCTCTCTTGTATACACTTTAAATGGTTTATTTATGAAGACATCAAGCAGCTGCAATTGTCATGTAAGTCCTATCAGACTAACAGCAAGCTCTGTATTTCCCTGTCTCAATTTCTCCTTCACAGAATTTTTCAAATGGCTACTAAACTTATCTAGCACAAGAAGAGAACTCTACTTCAATAAAGCACTTTTCCTTCTCTTACACACTCTGTTAATCCATAATTTTGTACCACCAAGGCCGGCCAGTATGGCCGAGCAGTTCTAGGTGCTTCAGTCTGGAACCACGCGACCACTATGGTCGGAAGCTCGAATCCTGCCTTGGGCATGGATGTGTGTGATGTCCTTAAGTAGTTCTAAGTTCTAGGGGACTGATGACCTCAGATGAAGTCCCATAGAACTCAGAGCCATCTGAACCATTTGTACCAGCAAGGTCCATCCAGCCCTTGTCATGTACATGAACAACAACACCTAGTGGTATTTCAGAAGGTTTTGGCAATGTTTTGTGCTTGAAAAGTTTAGTACTTTCTATATTTGCTTTTGGCTTAGTTCCACACTGGTTTTCTTTTGATGTTAAATAATAAAGTGATGGAAAGATAATATCTTCTCTTCATACTCTTTTGGCATTTTCTGAGGTACTTTGGTTTTGGTTTGCATCCTAAGTCCATGACGTTTCATAAACCTGTAGCACCAACCATCTCCACCCTTAAAGTCTGTCAAGTTCCACTGCAGCGCTAGCTTATGAGCTTGTATTTGAATTATTTGTGTATTAATTCAAATGCCATTTTAAGGGTGCCCTTGAATAGAATTCAAGTTCTAGTTTTGCCCATTGTGCACATTTAGTCTTCCTCATTTTTTTCAGTTCTTCTTTACTATCCCATCAATTGCAAATGGTTTTTTCTGTTGGTGGAGGACCAAAATGCTGCTCTGTTTCCATGTTCTTAAGCATATGCTATTACTTTCAAATTATAGCCCGTATCATAAGAATACCATTCAGTTTTTTATGCTATGAAACAAGTTACTAACAAAAATATTGTACTACAACCAATAACACAAATCGCTTTCAACAGAAGTTCACTGGCACCGTAGACTGCCATGACACATCATAGCCTAGATACTGTTCTGGGATTATGATGGCAGGACAGGATGGAGACAGTGTTAGAAAGCTTGTGAATCCCCACAACTCATGTTCGTCGCATCGGTGCACTGCTGCTGCCAGTTGAATCCAGTGTTGCCAGATAGAGATAGGTTTCGCGCAGCATCAAGTATATGGCCATTTTTAAGACTGGTGGGAATTTTAAATCAAACACTGTACATTTTTATATCAATTTCGAGTATAAGATGCACCTGAATTTTGGAGGCAATTTTTCGAAGAGAAGGTGTGTCTTATAGTCCATAAAATACAGTAATTTCCCCAACAGAATGATACTTGCTTTTCCCATTGTTGAGGAAAGTACAGTTGTTGGTGTATTAACTGGACTATTTTCTCTGTTGGGTACACATGCTGCAGTGACTGTAGGCCACTAAGGAAATCAGAGCAGATGAGACACAGTTTGTCCTGACGGTGCCTCATCTACTTGCTTGGTGCTTAGCAGTACATACAGTATATTCACAAGGAAGGCGAATACTGAAGGCAGAGTGTAGACAACTTTGAAACTTTGATGTCTCTGCCCCTGGAGGAGCCAAGGTGCAGATCTGCTCCAACCTTGAAGTAAAACTTTAAAATCAGCCATATCCAAAAGGCAAGCCTTCATGTCAATTGCATACGGCCGTGTTGCTCTTTGATGATGAAAAAACCTTTCCATTAGTGGCTGAGCAGTGGTGTGGTGCGCAGGTGTGTTTGTGGTGAACATTGTTTTATAGGCCTGTCAGACTAGGAGGAACTGCTGCTTGATGTTGAGTGGTGGCTCACTAACTTCAGCACAAAGATTCGTATGGGTCTAGTTCAAAAGACTCCAGTAGCCAGTCTAATTCCTTCATGACACATTAAGTGCAACATTTTTAAATGCATCCATAATCAAGCCACATGAAGGCTCTGTAAAAGGAGCAGACAAGTTTGTTCTGTTCCCCTTGAATTTTGGCTAAGATAGTTTAAAATACTGAGTGTGTTGAGGAACTGTCATTTCAGATCCATAATGTGTGGCAACTATGAAATGTTGGAGCCAAATGTGAGGTCCAGAAACCTCACTGTGTCTTTAAAATTTAGAAGTGTCCCCTATCCTCAATTCAGGTAAGTTTAAAACACAATGTGAGTGGTTAAAAACAACACAAACCTCTGCTCTCCATCCATTCCTCCTACCATCAAATGGTCAGTTCCAACTGATGAATTGTTGGTGCAAAGGTCAAGAAGGAACAAACTATAAAGAAGTCACCAACAAGCATAGAACATTGGACAGGGCCGAATTCATTTTAATCTTCACTGAGGTGAGGACAGACGCCGCCTTTATCAGAGAGACAGCCACTGTGACGATTTGGCTCTGTTTAAATGATGCCACTGAGCCTTATACACATTCAACCAAATGACAGTTTTGGTAAAAACATGGCCCTACACAGATGTTCTACTGTTTTCCTGTTTACGCATCATGTGTGACACTGCAGGAGAGCGATACCCACAAAAGAAGAGGTATTATTTACATTTAATTTAAGCATATACACCGCGAGTGCCATATAACAAGGCTTATCTCTCGATGCCGATTTGTATTTGGTGTCCCTAAGTGTCAATCTGCAGTAGGCTGCTGTTGGCTGAGCAATGTGCAGTTATGTTATACAATTAACAGCTATGACAAAGACAGTCAAACTTAAAATAATACCTTGAGGAACACCATTCTCTTACTCCAAGTGGTCAGAGAGGACATCACTGACTCGATATTCAAAATAGTGCGGTAAGAGAAAAGATGATATAAAGATGGGAAAACATCCACAAAACCCCCATTCATGGAGCTGTCCAATGATACTGTGCCTACAAGCAGTATCATAGGCCTTTCTAATGTAAAAAATACACACATTACGTGAAGCTGGTACAGTTAAGCCTATTGTATAGGTGCTTCCAGGAGGACCAGGTTATCAAAGGTCGAGCAACATCTTCTGAATCCACACTCAAAGTGACTATGAGGGTGCCTGAATTCTAAGATCCAGGCAAGGCAGCAGTTGAACATCTGCTCCAAGATCTTTCTCATTCTTTCTCATACAATTAGTGGGGGCAACACTATGATAAGACTTGAGTATCTATGGTCCTTCCCCATGTCACCACGAGTCGAGGAAGTGTCCTGACTCCAAAATGAGATTAAAAAAGGTGAAGAGGATTTCTTTGCTTTACCCTGTGAGGTGCTGCAACATACTATAATGGACCCTACCATGATCACGGAACATGTCACAAGTTGCAGATAACACAGAATCCAGCTCCTACATGGAAAATAAGTAGTTGTATACTTCATCAGTGGTGGAACTAAAGCCCCAACTGCCCTTCTAAGCAGCCACTCTGCAGCTTTTCAGATGAACCTTCTAAATGTTTAACAATAATAAATACATTATCTACCACACAGAATGTAGTCTGTTACTATTAATACTTTCTCTTATATAAGCAGATATCTTGGGTGGACTAGCCACAAAAGGCCTCTTTGGGCTTGGGTTTCAATACTCCCACTGAACCACCTAAACCACTGGGTTTTGTATGTCCATCCTTTTGGCAGGAGATCTCTGGGACAACGGCTGTTTACTATCGTGACGAAATAAAACACCTACACCCATCATTATGATTTTATTTTATTTTGTTGCTACCAGTTTCAACATTTCAGTGCATCATCTTCAGGCTGTTTTAGATGCGCTATGGGTTGATATGAGACCCATACATAGCACCCCAGTTGCCAGCATTACTGGATACACAGATAATGTGTCTGCACTCCAATCATCAACTGCAATTTATGATTGGAGTGCTGACACATTATCTGCATATCCAGTAATGCTGGCAACTGGTGTGTTACATATGGGGCTCATATCAACAAGTACCGCATCTAAAACAGCCTGAAGATGACGCACTGAAGTGTTGAAACTGGTAGCAACAAAATAAAATAAAAATAAAATCATAAGGATGGCTGTAGGTGTTTTAATTTGTCACAAACCACTGGGGTATTAGAAAGAGATGTAGGCTTCATGGACATCCCATGAGTATGTAGGGAAGTAAATGTCCAACCAGACAGAGTCCTGTTCGCCTCAGTAAGCCTTAGATAAATGAGGTTAGGCAGCTTCCCCAGAGGTTGCCCATTAATGACTGTTCTGCAATGACTGTTCTGCCTCAACAGGAATGTGCCTCATCAGTGTGTGGCACATCTTGAGATTGAGGATCTTTTTACTTGATTTTTATACCATCCTTGCAATTCATATGGTAAAGCCAAGATCCCTATTCCTTGTGACACACAATGTTCCACCACCATGCCACAATGTGATTGCTGAAGCACGCCCAGAGCTTATGGTTACAGAAGGCAGGTGGCACTTCCCCAGCTCAGGAAACTCAGTTTAACCAATCTCATACCCAGAAAGTGAATGCTCAACTCTATGAGGTACTTGCCAGTTACAACAATCCATGGGGAATGTGTGGCTTTATCAGCAATACAATCAACATTGCAAGCATCACCTCTGTGGTTTGCATGAGTCTCTAGACATGATCCTGATGACCCATTTTTGCAAACTGAATGTGCTTTAGCTGCTTTCAAGCTTTTTATGCTTTGCTGGGACCGCCGCATAGTATATATCAGTATAAGACATTATGAAAATGAATGCTTCAATAAAGTAATATGTTGTTTTAATATTTTACACAACAGTCTTGTTTCACCTCATTGCCATTATGAAGTGGCATTTAGTTGGAAGTGACAACCATATTTCATCTATATAAAGTCTTTCTGTCTTGTCTTGGTAAGAATAATATTTCTCACAGTTATGAAATGTAAAAATACATTTTTGGCAGATATTCTAACAGTTCAGTTTTGACAGTACTTTACTATGATGTTACATATTTACATTTGAGTTTCCCCAAAATGTGCCTCACATATAAGGTGAGAATGACATTAAGCGTGATATGCACTCTTTACTGTTTTCTCACTACAATAGAATTTTAGTGAGCAAAAAAGACAGCAGGTTTTGCTTAATTTTGCATTCTGATATGCCATATGCTAATTGTATTTGAAATTGGTTTGCAACTGTAATCCTAAATATTCAGTTTCTGTACTGTTACCAAATGGTTCATCATTGACAGTGACAAATGGGATGTGCATATCCTTGTTTAGAGTAATGTGAAATTATTTTACTGTTTATTATGAGCTGATTTGTCTGGTATCATTTGCTAATTTGTTTTATGTACCTGCTGTAATTCTTCTTTACTTTCCCCTTTAATACAACTGTGATGTCATAAACAAATATGATAGCTTTATGAGAATCTATATTTAAGCTTAGACCATTAATGCATAAAAGGAACAGGACTGGCCCATTACTGATCCTTTAGTTACACCATATTTAATTAGATTATACTCTCGTAAGCGTTTGAAAATTGAAAATAGTGTGCTTGATGCTTACTGCTTATTTATAATTACTTAGGAAGGAACTCAACCAGTTGTTGAACAGATCTCAAACCCCATACTATTCAACCTTTGACAGTAAACTTGGAAAATGGAGAATAATATATGAGCGTGAATCAAATATAAACCGGAATTTTTGTTTTTCACATCATTCTGTAAATAGCGAGCAGTGTGCTCTCTGGTCATTGTTGCTTTCATTTGCAATGATTGTTTTCAACGACTAGAACCTTTTCATACCATTACTTTACTCGAAATCAAATTGTCAGAACAAGAGGTACTGTCATCCGTTGCACAATACATTACAATCAAGTTTCTCACAACAGAGGGCATAAAACTGTCCAAAATTTTGAAAATACTTGTGGCACAGTTTGGGAGAAACACCTTGAGAAAGACTCAGGTGTTCACATGGCAACCACAGTTTTTATGAAGACAGTTGAGAAAGCAGCTCACCACTATCACCTGAGGCCCAGCATGACTGAGAACAGTATTCGCTTTGTTAGCAAGCTTACTGAACAAAATTGCCAAATAACAGTTGCTGGAAATGCTACCAACATTGAAATAAACTACAATAGCACTCAGATGATCATGACTGGTAAACTACGATTTCAGAAAGGCTCCAAAAGGTGGGTGTCTTGTCTTCTCACTGTAGAGCACGAATTTAATCGTCCTGAGGTGCACAAACAATTACTGACACACTACCAAACTGAAAGAGAACATTTTAGCACCAGATTGTGACCTACAATGAATGTGGGTGCAGCATTACATCCCAGAATTTTAAAAAAAGCAGCATTTAATAGTGCAAAAAGGAAAAATGTTCAACAGTCAAAGTCAAAAACCTTCTTCCCATGGTAAAGGTTTCTGCAATAGACCTTTTTTATTTTAAAGGAGTTCTTCTGGCTGATTTTCTCAATGAACATCGTACTGGGAATGCTACATACTACTGCCAACTGTTGGATCAGACAAAATGTTCATATCACCAGAAAAGGTGCTCTTTCCAATCTGGAATGTGATCGTACTTCATTGGATCAGGGGAGACTTGTCGGACAGGATGAAAAGGGAAGACTGATTGTTGGGAACTGCACCAGATGAGATTTGAAAACCTGAAAGCTTAAAGGTGAAAGATAGGGTAATATGCAAAACAGACATTACATGCATGAGTTAATAAGAGTGAAAAGCCAAGTATGTGACAGAGTTGGAGGGGGAACAGTGAAAAATAACAAATCAGAAAAATGAAAGATGTAGAAAACTAAAATGGAGTGAAGAAAGGAGTAGTTACTGTGAACAAGTGCTGAGATGGAAGGGACTGACATAAATTAAGGCCAGGTGAGTGGTTAGAACTAAGGATATGTTGTAGTGCTAGTTCCCATCTGCGGAGTTCTTAGAAACCGGTGTCCGGGGAAGAATCCAGATGGCACATGTGGTGAAACAGGGACCGAGGTCATGACTGTTGTGTTGTACAGCATGCTCTGCCTACATACAACCTCTGTCTACGCCCGTTTGTCCTGACTGATAACTGGGTGGTAGCCATGCCAATGTAAAGGGCTGAACATTGTTTACATGACAGCTGGTATATGACTTGTTGTTTCAAAGCAGCTCCCCCTCTGATACTATATGTTTTGCCAGTTACATGGCTGCAATCAGTGGTGGTAGGAGGGTGTATAGAGCAAGTCTTGCAGTGTGGATGGTCACAGACGTAGGAGCCATACGGTAGGGAGATGGGTGCAGAGTCTGACAAGGATATTGCGGAGATTGGGAAGGCGGCAAAATCCTATTCTAGATGTGTGGGCAAAATCTCAGACAAAATGGATCTCATTTCAGGGCACAATTTTAGGAAGTTGTGGCCTTGTAGAAGTAGCTGATTGGTACATTCAAGATCAGAATAATAATGGGTGACAAGTGGTGTGCTCCAAAGTTGTTTTTTGGAGGGATCAGCAGTACCAGGATTGGATGTGATGGCCTAGGAAATCTGCTTTTGAACTAGGCTGTTGGGATAATTATGTCCAGTGAAGGCCGAAGTGAGGGTGGTGATGTATTGCTGTAAAGAGTCTGCATCTGAAAAAATACATTTGCCTTGAATGCCAAGGCTGTAAGGGAGGGAATGTTTGACTGGCAACTGTCAGAATGAAAGTACTGTTGTTTGTTAGCAGGTTTGATATCGATGGAAGTATGCAGCTGGACATTGTTGAGAATGAGATCAACATCAACAAAAGTGGTGTGGGATTTGGAATAGGAACATGTGAAATTTAATTGGGAGAAGGTATTTAGAGATTCCACGAATTTTAACAGGTCAGCCTCACCATGAGTCCATACAGCAAAGATGTCATCAATGTATTGAAACCAAACCAGGGGCTGAAGATTTGTGGATCCTTGGACTTACGGATCCTTGTTCCCATGGCTGTACCCCTTATCTCTTTGTATGTCTGCCCCTCAAAAGTGAAGTAATTGTTGGTAAGTATACAGTTGATTAACATGAGCAAGATGGATGTCATAGGCGTGGAGTCAGATGGGCATCGACTGAGGAAATGTTCAGCAGCAGACATACGACATACATGGGGGATGTTGGTATAGAGGGAGATGGCATCAATGGTGACAAGCAGCACGTGTTGTGGGAGTGGGATAGGAACAGATTTCAGACGACCTAAGAAAGGTTTGGTATCTTTAATATAGGAGGGCAGTCTTCATATTATGGGTTGCAGGTGTTTGCCAACTAATGCAGACATATGTTCGGTGGGTGCTTTTCAGCCAGCAACTGTAGGATGACCAGGATGATTGGGTTTGTGGATATTAGGAAGAAAGTAAATGGTGGTTGTGCATGGATTGAGGTTTAAGTCCTTGTGAGGGGCCTGGGGGTTTTAGGAGGGACTGCAGGTCAGTTTGAATCACAGGGAAGGATTTTGACAGCAGACACTGTATGTAGAGACATCAGACAGCTGGTGTAGACCTTCATAACATACTCCTCTTGGTCAAGTACCACTGTGGTAGATCCTTTGTCTGCTGGGAGGATAATGATGGAGTCATCAGCTTTTAGGGAACATGCAGTCTGGAGTTCTGCAGAGGGCAGGTTAGGGTCATGTTGTAGGGAAGTATTGTGAAGAAATACTGGATGTGAGGAACTCTTGGAAGGATTGTAGGGGTTGATTCTGAGGTAGTGGTGGTGGATCAAGTTGGGATCATAGTAGGAACTGTTCAAGGCAGGGCTGAATGTCAAGTTTGCTGTTGAAAGGTTACGGGACTGGGTTGCAAAGGACTTACTCCTCAATCCATGTGCCCCCACCTTGTACCTTCTTCCTAAGATCCACAAACCCAATCATCCTGGTTGTTCTATAGTTACTCGCTTCAAAGTACATACCGAACATATATCTGCCTTAGTTGATCAACACCTGTAACCCATAGTACAAAGACTTCCCTCCTATATTAAAGACACCAACCATTTCCTACATCATCTGAAATCTACATCCCACCACACACATTGCTTGTCACCAGTGATGCCATCTCTCTCTATACCAACATCCCCCCCCCCCCCCCTCCTCCTCCTCCAAGTGACCCACAAAAGATTGACACAGGAAGGAACCACCCTTGTTCCCATGGCTGTACCCCTTATCTGTTTGTATGTCTACCCCTCAAAAGTGAAGTCATTGTTGGTAAGTATAAAGTTGACTAACATGAGCAAGATGGATGTAATAGTCTTGGAGTCAGGTGAGCATTTACTGAGGAAATGTTCAGCAGCAGACATACCATGTCTAGGGCTTTCCTGGGATCCGTAAGTCTTCAGCCCCTGGTTTGGCTTCAGGCTTTCCTGGGATCCGTAAGTCTTCAGCCCCTGGTTTGACTTCAGTACATTGAGGACATCTTTGCTGTAATGGACTCATGGTTAGGCTGACCTGTTAAAATTCCTGGAATCTCTAAATACCTTCTCCCAATTAAGTTTCACATGGTCCTACTCCGAATCCCATGCTTTCATTGATGTTGATCTCTCCCTAACAGTTGCCATCCTTTCCATGGTAAACATTCCCTCCCATACAGTCTTGGCATTTGACGCAAACGTATTTGTTTACAGCAATACATCACCACTCTCACTTCAGCCTTCACTGGACATAATTATCCCAACAGCCTAGTACAAAAGCAGATTTCCTGGGCCATCACATCCAACACCGTTACAGCTGATCCCTCCAAAAAACAACTTTAGAGCACACCACTTGCCACCCAATATTATTCTGATCTTGAATGTATCAATCAGCTAGTTCTACAAGGCCACAACTTCCTAAAATTGTGCCCTGAAATGAGATCCATTCTGTCTGTGATTTTGCCCACCATATCTAGAATAGTGTTTCGCCACCCTCCCAATCTCTGCAATATCCTTGTCAGACTCTGCACCTGTCTCCCTACCCTATGGCTCCTACACTTCTGACCATCCACACTGCAAGACTTGCCCTATACACCCTCCTTCCACCACCGATTTTAGTCTTGTAACTGGCAAAACATATAGTATCAACGAAAGAGCTGCCTGTGAAACAACAAGTCATATACCACCTGTCATGTAAACACTGTTTGGCCTTTTACATTGGCATGACTACCATCCAGTTATCAGTCAGGATGAATGGGCATAGACAGAGGCTGTATACAACACAACAATCATGACTTCAGTGCCTGTTTCTTCACATGTGCCATCTGGATTCTTCGCCCTTCTCAGAACTCTGCAGATGGGAACTGCATGTCCTTGGTTCTTGCCACCCAACTGGCATTAATTTACGTCAGTTCCTTCCATTTCAGCATTTATTCTCAGTAACTACTCTTTTCTTCACTCCATTTTAGTTTTCTACATCTTTCATTTTTTTGACTTGTCTATTTTTCACTGTCCCCTCTTCCACTCTGTTACATACAATGCACTTAGCTTTTCACTCTTATTACACTACTGGCCATTAAAATTGCTACACCATGAAGATGATGTGCTACAGATGTGAAATTTAACCGACAGGAAGAAGATGCTGTGATATGCAAATTATTAGCTTTTCAGAGCATTCACACAAGGTTGCCGCCGGTGGCGACACCTACAACGTGCTAACATGAGGAAAGTTTCCAACTGATTTCTCATACGCAAACAGCAGTTGACCGGCATTGCCTGGTGAAACGTTGTTGTGATGCCTCATGTGAGGAGGCGAAATGCGTACCATCACGTTTCCGACTTCGATAAAGGTCAGATTGTAGCCTATCGCGATTACGGTTTATCGTATTGTGACATTGCTGGTCGCATTGGTCGAGATCCAATGACTGTTAGCAGAATATGGAATTGGTGGGTTCAGGAGGGTAATATGGAATGCTGTGCTGGATCCCAACAGCCTCGTATCACTAGCAGTTGAGATGGCAGGCATCTTATCCGCATGGCTGTAACGGATTGTGCAGCCATGTCTTGATCCCTGAGTCAACAGATGGGGACGTTCGCAAGACAACAACCATCTGCACTAACAGTTCGACGATGTTTTTTTCAGCAGCATGGACTATCAGCTCGGAGACCATGGCTGCAGTTACCCTTGACACTGCATCAAAGACAGGAGCACCTGTGATGGTGTACTCAACAACGAACCTCAGTGCACGAATGGCAAAATGTCATTTTTTCAGATGAATCCAAGTTCTGTTTACAGCATCATGATGGTCGCATACTGGCATATCACCCGGTGTGATGGTATGGGGTGCCATTGGTTACATGTCTCAGTCACCTCTTGTTCGCATTAACGGCACTTTGAACAGTGGACATTACATTTCAGATGTGTTACGACCCGTGGCTCTACCCTTCATTCGATCCCTGCGATACCCTACATTTCAGCAGGATAATGCACGACCACATGTTGCAGGTCCTGTACGGGCCTTTCCGGATACAGAAAATGTTCGCCTGCTGCCCTGGCCAGCACATTCTCCAGATCTCTCAACAATTAAAAAAGTCTGGTCATTGGTGGCCGAGCAACTGGCTTGTCACAATACGCCAGTCATTACACTTGATGAACTGTGGTATCATGTTGAAGCTGCATGGGCGGCTGTACCTGTACATGCCATCCAAAATCTGTTTGACTCAATGCCCAGGCATATCAAGGCCGTTATTATGGCCAGAGGTGGTTGTTCTGGGTACTGATTTCTCAGGATCTATGCACCCACATTGCGTGAAAATGTAATCACATGTCAGTTCTAGAATAATATATTTGTCCAATGAATACCAGTTTATCATCTGCATTTCTTCTTGGTGTAGCAATTTTAATGGCCAGTAGTGTAACTTGTGCATGGTTTTATTAGTAATCTCTGTCTTGTATTTTAGCCTGTCTTTCACCTTTAGGCTCTCAGGTTTTCAAATCTTGTCTGGAGCAGTCTCCAGTAATCAGTCCTCCGTTTTCATCCTGTCCGATAAGTCTCCCCTGACTTGGGGTTCTGGATGACTTTTCTGAAATGTACGCCTTTCCGTAAACCTCTCCAGTCCTCTTTCTTCACCCCTCTTCCTTCCCCTTCAACTCTTCTGCCAGAAGAAGGAGCCACTGGCTCTAAAAACTTGTAAAAGTTAAATCTTTTTGTTATATCCTAGCCAGTAATGCCACCCGAGCCCGCTGCCAAAAGGTTGGCAGCATCAAAGTCCGGACGCCGTCCGCATAAGCAGCGCCAGCGAGACAGGAAATCGCCGCAAGTCTGCGCGCGCCACCGCTGGCTTCTGGTTTCTTAAGCGCTGGAGTCGCGAGCACTAGGACAGTTCTGTATTCGCCGCTCAGTTGTATACTCGCCACCGAATTGTGTACTTGCTAGTCAGTTGTGTGTTCATCGCAGCAGAGTTGTTGTTTGTCGTCAGCCGACGCTGACCTAGCCGCTCCGACTCGAACTAGACAGATTTCTGTAGACACCGAGTTCACTACTGTGTTTCTGTATCTTCGTTAATAAAGATAAGTACCGACTTTTATTTAATCAGAGTGTTTGGGTTTTCATCTTTCTGTTCACTGTTCCAGCGGACCGGTCGGCCCGCTATTAAAAGTGTGGCGGTGACTTCGTAAGCCGTTTCTACAGCGAATTGTTTGTCGCTACGAACGCCGCCACAAAACTGGTGACGAGGACTTCCGAACTCGTGTGCAGGGCTGGTTCAACTTGTTTCTGGTTATACTAATTATAGCGATAAAATTTTGGGGGCTGATTTAATTTGTGTTCACTATGTCTGCTGAATTACAACAGTTGATCTTGTTACAGAGTCAGCAAATACAAAGTTTGGTGGAAGCAATTGCCAAACAAGCGGCTCATCCTCCAACACAAAAGGAACAAGCACAGGCAGCACCACCTTTCCGTGCTTTTGATGCATCAAGAGAAGAATGGCGAGAATATTTCGCGCAGTTGCAGGCGCACATGACAGTCTACAAAATCACGGGTACTGAGCGGCAGCTTTATTTAATTTCCACTGCAGGCGTGGAAGTCTATCGACTACTTTGTAAGTTGTTCCCGGAATCCAAGCCAGAAGCTTTAGACTATGACGTTGTTGTTAACAAGCTTGCTGAGTATTTCGAGTCGCGAGTTCATGTGGCAGCAGCCAGATTCAAGTTCTTCAGATTAAAGAAACTGCCACATCAATCTAATAAACAGTGGTTAACAGATTTACGGGGCCTCACCCGTCAGTGCCGATTTAATTGTGTGTGTGGAGCTTCCTACAGTGATGTCATGTTACGAGACGCTATTACTCAAAACATTGCAGATTCTCGTATTCGTGCTGCTATCTTAAAGTTGCCTGACCCATCATTAGAGACTGTGATGAACATCATTGAAGCCCAAGATACTTTTGACTATGCTGAGTGTGAGTTAGAACAGCCATGTATTTCTCAAATTGCCTGTGCTAAGCAAGTTATGTCACGCCCGCGGCCCCACCGGCAGAGTCAGACTGTAAACACTAGCCGGCCGCGTCATGTTAAACACATTCATCAGCCGCGTGTGCAAAATGATAGAGTTAAGTCTTGCCCTAAGTGTGTTCTTGCTCATCCTCGTGAACGTTGCCCGTTAAGAAACACGGTTTGTCACTTTTGTCAAAGGAAAGGACACATCCAGACTGTTTGTTTGCGTAAACGCAAGAACAATTCTAGTGCTGCCCGGCCCATGGATATTCATGTTCTTCAAAGCCAGCCCGCCCAGAAGGTCGCGTTTAAAGACTCTTCCACGGTTCGTGTGGGTAATAAACTTGTTAGCAATAAGCCACCCACCCAGCCCTCTGCTATGCGACCCAAGCGTAATTCAAACGCTGTAAAAAGTAATGTACAGACTGCAAGTGAAGCGGGAGTTGTTGTTCCACCCGCCCAACCCACGAGTTGTCGTAAGCGGCGAACACGCACTCAACGCGCTGATTTTGTGTCTTCCGCCTCCACTGCACCGATCCAGAGACAGTGTAATAAACTATTTGTGAAGCTACGCATCCAGGATAAGACCTTCAATTTTCAATTAGACACTGGTGCGTCTGTGACTCTCATAAATAGTGCTACGTATGCGGCTATCGGCCGCCCTAAACTTTCAGCGGCAAAACATTCTTTGGCTACTTATAGTGGAGAACAAATTCCTGTGTTAGGTGTATGTAGCGTGCCAGCCACATTCCGTGGCAATACAAAAACGGTTTCATTCACAGTGCTCCGCGCTACAGACAGTGTAAACATTTTTGGATTAGACTGTTTTGACTTGTTTGGCCTGTCTATCCAAGACAATGTGTTGCAAATTAATTCTGTTGTTGTTCCTCAAGACAGCATAACCGATTTGTGTAAACAATACAGTGACATATTTAAAGACGAACTAGGTTGTGCTGCGAACTTTGCCGCTCATATTACGTTAAAAGATAATGCTCAGCCTCGATTTTTTCATGCTCGTCCAGTGCCTCACGCCCTCCGGGCACCTGTAGCAGATGAACTTCGTCGTTGGCAGCACAACGGTGTTATTCAACCCGTTTCAGCGAGCCATTGGGCTTCTCCCTTAGTTATTATAAAGAAACCGTCTGGCAAGTTACGTTTGTGTGCTGATTTTAAGTCGACAGTTAATCCTCAGACTGTCATTGATTCTTTTCCTTTGCCTAGACCGGACGAGCTGATGGATAAGTTAGGGGAAGCTCGTTTCTTTTCCAAAATTGATCTCCATGAAGCATATTTGCAATTGCCCCTTGACGAGCAATCACAACAGTATTTTGTCATAAACACGTCGTTGGGGTTGTTCCGTTTTCTGCGTTTGCCTTTTGGTTGTGCGTCAGCTCCAGCTGTTTTTCAGCGTTTTTTGTCACAACTTCTGGCTAATGTGCCATCATGTTGCAACTATTTAGACGATATTGTTGTGTCCGGTCGGACGCCTGCTGAACATTTCCGTAATTTGGAGTGTTTGTTTACAGTGTTGTCTCAGGCAGGCCTACGTTGCAACATCGGTAAATGTTCATTTTTCCTTACGGAGATGGAGTATCTGGGACATGTTATTAATGCTCAAGGCATTCATCCCTCCCAGTCACATTTAGCAGCTATTCGTGATTTGCCCGCCCCTCGCAATCTGCAGGAATTGCAAGCAGTTCTTGGCAAATTGACATATTATATTAGGTTTATACCTAATGCATCACAGATTGCTGCACCGTTGCATCGTCTCCGCCGTAAGAATGTTCCGTTTGTGTGGTCAGCTGATTGCCAATCAGCCTTTCAGCAGCTTAAAGAGGCTTTATTGAATGATCGTTGTCTGGTCCATTACGACCCTAACAAGCCTCTGGTGTTAGCTTGTGATGCCTCTTCTTTCGGCCTCGGTGCTGTGTTGTCTCACCGAGTCGGTAACACCGAACGTCCTATTGCGTTCGCATCTAAATTGCTAAACAAAGCTCAGTGTAATTATAGCCAATTGGACAAGGAAGTGTTGGCTATTGTGTTCGGTGTCACAAAATTCCATCACTACCTCTATGGTAGACCATTCTATTTAGTAACAGATCACAAGCCCCTGACGTCACTGTTTCATCCGTCTAAACCAGTTCCTCAGCGGACAGCTCAGAGACTACAACGTTGGGCTCTTTTGTTATCACAATACCAGTATGAGATACTGTATCGCCCTACAGCTCAGCATGCAAACGCTGACGCGCTTTCTAGATTGCCGATTGCTGCGGATGATGTCTTCGATTCCTCTGACGACTCTTGCCATCAGATTGACGCCAATGAGCATCAATCCCTCCAGGATTTTCCGATTGATTATCGTCAGGTGGCACGTGAGACAGCTACGGATCCTCATCTGAGTTTACTATTACGTTTTGTTCAACGTGGTTGGCCGTCCAAGGCAAAGGACATATCGGATCCTGTGGTTCGTCGCTATTATCCGCAACGTCATCTGTTGTCTGTTTCGCACGGAGTTTTGTTGTTACGCACCGAGAATGACCAGCTTCGTGTAGTGGTTCCCCAAGTGCTCCAATCCAAGGTCCTCGACTTGTTGCATCAAGGTCATTGGGGAGTGGTCCGCACCAAGCAGCTTGCCCGCCGTCATTGTACATGGATCGGCATTGATAAGCAGATTACGCAGATGTCTACAGATTGTTCGACGTGTGCCGAACACCAAGCTGCTCCGCCTCAACGCTATTTTGAGTGGGCACGCCTGCCGGTCCCTGGCAGTGAGTACATATTGATTTCGCTGGTCCATATTGGAATTCTCGTTGGCTCATCGTGATAGATGCATTTAGTAATTTTCCGTTTGTTGTGCCCATGCAGTCTACAACGTCTGCACAAACTATACAGGCGTTGACTTCAATTTTTTGTATTGAGGGTCTTCCAGAAGTTTTAGTGTCTGACAATGGTCCACAATTTACCTCTGCTGAATTTGAAAGTTTTGGTTCTGCCAATGGCATTCGTCATGTTCTTACTCCGCTGTTCCACCCTCAATCGAATGGTGCAGCGGAACGTTTTGTACGCACATTCAAGGATCATATGGACCGCCTTCGTGCTACGCACTCTCGTCAGCAGGCCCTCATCATGTTCCTGTCGTCGTACCGGACCACGCCACGCGATGGCCCTTCGCCTGCGGAGCTTCTCCACAGCCGTCGTCATCGCACCCTACTACGGTTGTTGCACCCCCCGGATCGACCCGCCGCTTCTGAGCATCGCACGCGTTTTCAGCACAACAATGCCGTTTCTTTCAGAGTTTATCACGGTCGCCGTCGTTGGGAACGTGGTACCGTGATAAGTGTCCAGGGTCGCGGTTTTTATACTGTTCAAGGTGCTACTGGGGTGCACAGGAGGCATCAGAACCAGTTGCGCCGCGCTGGCGGCCCGGATTCTGCCGCTCGTTCTTTGTCCACAGATTTGGTCCGCGGCGGGTTCCAGCTGCGCCTTCCGACTTCGCTACTGCCCCCAGGGCAGCAGCAGCAGCCGTCGCCGCTACCACGCCGACAGCCCGTCCCGTTGATGCCTCCCGCGCAGCTTCATCCGGGAGCGCCCCAGGTGGTCGCTCCGGCGCCTGCGGTCCCTCTTCAGTCGCCACCGCCTTCGGAGCTGATGGACGTCGACCCCTCAGCCGGGCCGCCTTCCCAAGCGGTGGCTGTGCAGCCTGTCCTGCAGCCGCTTTGCTTGGGCACCCCCAAGGAGTCTGACACTGCAGCGCCTTGTCCGGCGCCCACTCAGCAGCCATCGACGCAGCGTCAGGAGACGCTGCCTCTCTTCGTGGGTCCCGACACCCCGTCGTGTCCAGTACCAGAAGCTGCGCCCGTGGTCACAGGTGTGCACCCTGACCTCGGTTTTCAGTCGGTGTTTCCCGAGGCCCCGCGCAGTCAATGCTGGGGTGCGGACCAGGGACTGCCACCGACAACAGTCTCCGCCCCGGTCTCGTCCGCTACGCCTGCGGCCAGACCCCTCCCCCGCCGTCGACGCTCGCCACGTCATTATTCAATGACGGTGCGGCGATTTGGGGGGGAGGAGTGTTATATCCTAGCCAGTAATGCCACCCGAGCCCGCTGCCAAAAGGTTGGCAGCATCAAAGTCCGGACGCCGTCCGCATAAGCAGCGCCAGCGAGACAGGAAATCGCCGCAAGTCTGCGCGCGCCACCGCTGGCTTCTGGTTTCTTAAGCGCTGGAGTCGCGAGCACTAGGACAGTTCTGTATTCGCCGCTCAGTTGTATACTCGCCACCGAATTGTGTACTTGCTAGTCAGTTGTGTGTTCATCGCAGCAGAGTTGTTGTTTGTCGTCAGCCGACGCTGACCTAGCCGCTCCGACTCGAACTAGACAGATTTCTGTAGACACCGAGTTCACTACTGTGTTTCTGTATCTTCGTTAATAAAGATAAGTACCGACTTTTATTTAATCAGAGTGTTTGGGTTTTCATCTTTCTGTTCACTGTTCCAGCGGACCGGTCGGCCCGCTATTAAAAGTGTGGCGGTGACTTCGTAAGCCGTTTCTACAGCGAATTGTTTGTCGCTACGAACGCCGCCACAAAACCTTTTGTGTGTGTTCCCCTGCCACAGCTTATTGAGTTGATTTTTTTTATCTATCCATTTATATTATACTATCAATAATTTATTATTTTCATTGTTATATACAGCATATATCCCTACAGTCCAGATTTATCACTCTGTGATTTTCATTTGTTTGGACCACCAAAGAAAGCAGCTGGAGGATACAGATTTGACAACAACGGGGCTGTCAAAGTCTTAATGTGCAAATGGCTGCTGTCACAGCCATGTTCATTTTACAGAAATGGGATCAAGAAACTTCCTGTCTTGTGGGGAAAATGTGTTTCCTGTTCATGAGACTATATATAAAAATAAGTTCATGTGTATGAATTTTTTTGATGCTTAAATGAATATATGTATAATAAAAATCTGGTTTATATTTGATTGACCCTCGAAGACGAGTGATGAAAACCTCTCAATTAGTGGTGAATTTTTGATTTTTTACTGACTCTGTCCACTTTGTTTGTTTAAGGTCCTGCCTGTGAATAAATTGTGGCAACTATCTGAGTGTAGGGACATGTGCA
Organism: Schistocerca piceifrons; assembly: GCF_021461385.2. Classification (NCBI taxonomy): domain Eukaryota; kingdom Metazoa; phylum Arthropoda; class Insecta; order Orthoptera; family Acrididae; genus Schistocerca; species Schistocerca piceifrons. The sequence goes on from NC_060139.1 coordinate 849,827,693, forward strand.
TTGCTATGATGACATCACAGAAAACATTGTCTTGGTGTCCGCTAAAGGGTTCCAGATGTAGGATCACCAATGAGGCTCAGTGGTGACATCATTAGGTTTAAGGGTGCATGTCTGTAAGTAATGCCTGTAAGTAATACTTAAAACAATCACATAATATTAATTAAATGAAAATGAATCTAATCAAAATAACACAGTTAAGATAGCAAATTGCTTACATAAAAGGAGAAAGGTGTGCAAAAACTATTCAAAATTATGTAAAGAGCTACATAAAATAATTCTAAAATTTCTGTTACAATCATTGATTACGTCTCAACATCTTATGAACACCTGGAAACAAATGCAAATCTCTCATACGTTCAGTACCATCAATTCAAAATACAGGGCAAGTTTTCACTTAGACTTCAGGTTGCCATCTCATTAGAAAACTAAATGCACTCCAAATATGTTTTGTATATATGTCACAGGCACTGCAAGCTGATGTGCCCTCATGTCACAAGAATGAAGTTTCCCATTCTGCTGTGGGGCTAGAAACAGCTAAACTGTGACAGGCTACTACATTTTACCTATTGCATCTCATCATCTCTCATTTTCAGCCAACACCCCTCCACTTAATACTAATACAAATGCAACTCCTAATTATACAGTTTCTCATTCATTTGGATTTCAATGAAGAAGTTCATAAGATTTTGGTTTGAAGCAGAATTGCTGGCCAGTACTTTCAGCAGGCAAAATGTTTAGTACCACTAACAGACCTACATAAAAATGAAAGTAACAACACTGTTCTATACTTCAGAACTAGTCATTCCTTCCACAGGGAGGAGAGAGGGATAAGTTGGAGAAGATTAAAAAGGAAGGGCAGCCACTCAGACAACATGGTGAGATGGAACTATCAGTAGTACTCATCAACAGAGTAAACAGAGTTGAGAGCATGCAATGAAAATAACTGTAACACAGTGACAACCAATGTCAACACATAGCATAATTTAAATTACATGAACTTCACAGCATCTTATGCATGTATAATGCAGACCAAAATGACACACAAATTAAGAAATTTATTGAAATCCCACTCCTTGCTCGGAGCACCTCTACCCACAAACACCTATCCTAACCCAGTTAACACCATCATCAACCCCTCATAGCTCCCAGAAGCTACCATGACAACCTATTCTATCTGCCACATCCCCCACAACTCCCTCTAAATATCCCAAAAGCAAACAGAGCCTAAACAAATCAAAAATACTGTTGTCAACCTACCCACCAAAAAATCTCAATCTTACAGAAGGTACAATCCTGTACAAAGGCATCACTTTCAGTCCTACACCTAAGTACAGTCGTGCTGAACTCACAGTCCTACTCTGTTTTTCCAAATCCCAACAGAGGAAACACTTTTAGCTATGTTATAATACAATGGCATCACAAGATTGTACTATCCCACCTGTGAAAGTAGTCATCATATATCATATGCAATTTCTACATAGCATTTTACGTGAGTGTCCACCTGAATGAATGGCAACCATCAAACTGTGGCCAGGAACACTGGTGAAACATGCAGATGAGCACAAAATGCTCAATTTCAGTGGCTACTTTAGAAACCGTGCTGTCTGGATCTCTTCCCTCTGACCAGTTTTTCTTAACTACATCGTGAGTGTTATCCTTGCAATAAATGCTCAATTTCACTGGCTACTTTAGAAACCGTGCTGTCTGGATCTCTTCCCTCTGACCAGTTTTTCTTAACTACATCATGAGTGTTATCCTTGCAATACATTCCTCATTTCTGAGATCCCCCTGGCAACAGTTTTCATTAATGCCCTATCCCAGGGCCACAAGTTCACTCATATTACATCTGCTGTGTCATCTGAACAAGAGACAGCCAGGGTAAAAAAAAGCACCACAGGCACTAAGATGCGATTCGGTGCCAGTGCCTAGAGACTCACTGCTTGCACAAGTTCCACCAGCACCACAGGCGGCACTGACAATAAAGATATTGACTTCATCTTGGCCAATTGTTGGCTGAGTACAATCCGACCATGACCAGATGTCAATCGACAGAAGCCTACTTGAAAGATAGAAGAGCAACTCTCAACCACTTGGTTATAGATCTTCGTCCAGAACCACCTTAGACAAGGAATTTTGTTTAGTGAACTCTTACAAGTGAACAGACTGTTGTTGTAAATTGCATTTGCTATGTACTGTGAAGTTTACCTACAATTATTTGCACCTAGTCATTGAGGGCTTTTCTTGCATTATACACTCCTGGAAATGGAAAAAAGAACACATTGACACCGGTGTGTCAGACCCACCATACTTGCTCCGGACACTGCGAGAGGGCTGTACAAGCAATGATCACACGCACGGCACAGCGGACACACCAGGAACCGCGGTGTTGGCCGTCGAATGGCGCTAGCTGCGCAGCATTTGTACACCGCCGCCGTCAGTGTCAGCCAGTTTGCCGTGGCATACGGAGCTCCATCGCAGTCTTTAACACTGGTAGCATGCCGCGACAGCGTGGACGTGAACCGTATGTGCAGTTGATGGACTTTGAGCGAGGGCGTATAGTGGGCATGCGGGAGGCCAGGTGGACGTACCGCCAAATTGCTCAACACGTGGGGCGTGAGGTCTCCACAGTACATCGATGTTGTCGCCAGTGGTCGGCGGAAGGTGCACGTGCCTGTCGACCTGGGACCGGACCGCAGCGACGCACGGATGCACGCCAAGACCGTAGGATCCTACGCAGTGCCGTAGGGGACCGCACCGCCACTTCCCAGCAAATTAGGGACACTGTTGCTCCTGGGGTATCGGCGAGGACCATTCGCAACCGTCTCCATGAAGCTGGGCTACGGTCCCGCACACCGTTAGGCCGTCTTCCGCTCACGCCCCAACATCGTGCAGCCCGCCTCCAGTGGTGTCGCGACAGGCGTGAATGGAGGGACGAATGGAGACGTGTCGTCTTCAGCGATGAGAGTCGCTTCTACCTTGGTGCCAATGATGGTCGTATGCGTGTTTGGCGCCGTGCAGGTGAGCGCCACAATCAGGACTGCATACGACTGAGACACACAGGGCCAACACCCGGCATCATGGTGTGGGGAGCGATCTCCTACACTGGCCATACACCACTGGTGATTGTCGAGGGGACACTGAATAGTGCACGGTACATCCAAACCGTCATCGAACCCATCGTTCTACCATTCCTAGACCGGCAAGGAAACTTGCTGTTCCAACAGGACAATGCACGTTCGCATGTATCCCGTGCCACCCAACGTGCTCTAGAAGGTGTAAGTCAACTACCCTGGCCAGCAAGATCTCCGGATCTGTCCCCCATTGAGCATGTTTGGGACTGGATGAAGCGTCGTCTCACGCGGTCTGCACGTCCAGCACGAACGCTGGTCCAACTGAGGCGCCAGGTGGAAATGGCATGGCAAGCCGTTCCACAGGACTACATCCAGCATCTCTACGATCGTCTCCATGGGAGAATAGCAGCCTGCATTGCTGCAAAAGGTGGATATACACTGTACTAGTGCCGACATTGTGCATGCTCTGTTGCCTGTGTCTATGTGTCTGTGGTTCTGTCAGTGTGATCATGTGATGTATCTGACCCCAGGAATGTGTCAATAAAGTTTCTCCTTCCTGGGACAATGAATTCACGGTGTTCTTATTTCAATTTCCAGGAGTGTATTACATGCAGTATTGCAGACTTCATTATTCAACAAGTCAGACAGAGAGATAAGTAAACCTTTTTAATTCAATTTTGTGAGTTTGTTGCTAATTTTTTGGAATGTTGTAGAACACTCGTGTTACCTGACCCTGGGGTATAGCTGTGTAATAGTGGCAGGGAGAAATTATCTCAGCAGTGTACTGCACCAGAAGCCATTCCACAAACTCAGCCTACTGTAACAACGGTGGCAACTCAGCCTCCACAACAGTAGCAATGAGGTCTTTACAAAACTGGTGATGAGGGCTTGCATAAACATCAACATCCTCTTTCTCACAATTTCCTCTTCTTTTGCTGTATCGCCCTGTCTCCATCCATTTCTCCACATCAGCTTTCCCATGTGCTGCATGTACTTAGCAGGTGCCTGTGAACTTGTTATATTCCCATCCCATACACCTGCTGCCTCCCTCTGACATGTCAGCCACCTATCTCGAACAGTTCCTCCAGCTTCCTTCTTCTGTCACTCATTCCATCCAACACATTCTCTCATCCCTGTCTGATGCCGAACTACAATCACACCACTGATAATTCTGGTGGCACAATGGAGCTGGGACCAATGACCTCACTCTTTCATCCCCTCACCCAAATCAGCCAACCAACAACGGAGCTGGAGCTGGATGTGTGTGTGTGTGAAAAGAGAAAGAAAGAAACACTGATGAGATATTGAATGAAAGTAATTTTTCTTCAGAAACAGCGAATGATATGAAGTAGTGATGGAAGGTACATAAAGAAATTTAAGCGTACCTTCATGGCAGTTGTGAGCTAAGTAAATCACTTTGCCAGTTTAAGGGAAAATCAGGATAACAAAGTTCTTACTAAACATCACAATAATAATAATAATTATAATAATATTTATTCAACATCGAATAATCATCACAATCTCAAGAAGAACTCCGTCCAAACAGACCTCGGAAGGCCCAACGGTACCAACTGACTGCCATGTCATCCACAGATGACAGGTCTCCTAATTGGCCTCAGATGGGCTGAGTGCATTCCCCTCGCCAACAACCCTTGGCAGAACTCGATGGTCACCTATCCACATGCTAGCCAAGTCTGATGGCACTAAACTTCAGTGATCTGATGGAAATATGTGTTACCATAGTGGCAAGGTGATCGGCAACAATCTCATGACTAATGCAGACATCACACAGATTATTCCTTTGAACACCTTAGGTAAGAAAAATAAAGTTTACAATTTATAAACAAAGGTTTTGAATTTGACAATATACTTTACATTTTAATATGTTTAACATTTCTTAATGTATATGAAACAGTGTTACATTTTTTCTGTCATCTGACTGCTTGTGACAAATATTTACAAAGGACAACATTTCTATTTATTTTTCATGAAGACAAAAAACTCAGAATAAAATGGATTTTCTATTGAAATTATTCTGATTTAGCCTTTTAATTTGATAATAGGAAGGGCTGTTAAATTTTTAGGAAGGGTAAGTGTATCCTACTGTAAGACACAAACAACAACACACCAAGAATGAACCAAAGATTATTCCTCTTCCACATACAAGTGACCAAGAGCTGAGAACATAAACACAAATATAGAAACAATCCAGGTACTGATATGAGCAGCTGCTGACAATAAGTATAAATACAATATTACGAGTGCCTACTACACTGCACTTATAAACTCTCCCACACCAGCAGTAGTAGAACCAACTCCTTTACCAGTAATAGCAGAAACAACTCCTCCACCAGCAGCAACTAAATCAACTTCACCAACAGCAGAAACAGTACAAGCTCCTCCTCCATCACCTTCAAGAGTAGCAGAAAAGAATAGACCAGTCACAGTAAGTAAAGTATCATCTTTGTCTCATGATGAAGGGATACCAAATGATTTGGGAAAACATGTTCCTATAAAACTTGTGGACAGTAAAGTGAAACAAACTTCCAACCGTGTTTCAAACAGACCCAAAAAATTACCTAAGAGAAATGAAGATTTTTTATGGTTTATCCCAAGGAAGTCCAACTGCCGCCTAACGTAGATTCCAGGGCTGAAAAAACAATTAAATGTTCTCCATTGCCCCATAATACTGTACTCCTCCCCTCCTGTGACAGTAACTCTATCTTATTTCTGCACTTAAATGTCAGGTCTCTGAAAAATAAAGCTGATGAGCTTGGTATACTATTAAAAAGTAACAAAAGAATGATTTTATGTATAAACGAACATTGGTTAAAGGAAGAGGATATAAAACTGTATGTACTATCAGGTTTCAGATTAGCTACATACTTCTGCAGATCCAGTGAATCCTATGGGGGTTCATCCATATATATTAGCAATGATCTAGACCTAAAGTTTTCTGTTCTTGAAGTTAGTGACCTATGCACTAAAGGTGTTTTTGAAGCAGCTGCTTTTATTATACCTAGTATACAGCTCATAACTGTGTCTTTATATCACACTCCTGAAAGTAATATAGAACAATTTATAGAACGTTTAGAAAAACTTGTGATCAGTATACAAAAATATATTAAATACAAAATTTTAATCTTTGGGGATCTAAACATAGACATTAGGAAAATGACAGCCGGAAATGTTAATTTAGTAAATATGTTAAGATCCTATAATCTCTTTTGTGCTAATGAAAGTCCTACAAGGCACTCCTCCTGTCTTGACAATCTAATAACAAATGTATACAAATGTGATTTTGAGCTAGGCTTACTTAATGTCGATTACCTGTCAGACCATAGAGGTATATGGGTGAAACTAATTACTAAAAAACCAAAAGAAGACGAGGAACAAACTCAGTGTGTCAGACTATCTACAGATACAAATATTAGCAAGTATAGAGAAGAACTTAGGTCTATAGATTGGAATACTGTTATACATTCCTCCAGAAATGTTGATGAAGCCTTCAGCACATTCCTCAAAATCATTTCTGAAATCTTCCACACATGCTGTCCACTGGTTAAAAAACAAAAAAAACAAAAATGTTAGGAAACCTAGCCACTCAACTTTACAGAAGTGGTTTTCACCCCAATTACAAAAACTGAGACTATTGGTAATTACTTGTCACGATAAGGTCAAAAAGGGAGCAGTAGATAAAGAAACTTACAAAAACCTGAAAAGAAAATATAGATCTGAAATTAAAATTGCCAAGTGTAAGGCAAATGGTGATTTCATTAAAAAATCACACAATAAATATAAGGCTGCATGGAAAGTAATAAAAGCAGAGCTAGGTATGGATATAAACTACAAAGACAACACAAATGCTGCTAACGTCACTGCTGATGATTTCAATCACTTTTTTGTCAACTCTGCCAATCTTAGCCTTCCAACCCATAGCAACCAGAATTCCAGTTCAACACATACACCTATTTCTCACCCCATATCTGGCAGAAATTTTCAACAAAACGTTACAAACATAGTGTCAGCTTGTAAATGGAGAGAAGTACAAGTAACTGATATAATTAAAGCAACCTCTAAATTAGGATACTCTAGATCTGAAGATGTGTATGGCCTGTCAAACTATGTAATTAAAAAAATTGTAGATCTCATAACATACCCTCTTTGCATACTGATAAACTGGATGCTCTCGAGTGGACACTTTCCAGAATGTCTCAAAAAAACAGTTGTCATACCATTATACAAAAAGGGTGACAAGTCCTGTATCAATAATTATAGACCAATTTCACTTGTGCCTATTCTTTCAAAAATAATAGAACATTGCATAATGCAGCAAATATGCATACACCTATCAGACAATAATATATTAAATGATTCTCAGTATGGATTCAGGTCAAACTTATCAACAGTCAAAGCAGTTGAAAACCTTATCTCTTTTGTACTAAGCGCATTTGAGTCAGAATTATCTGCTGAAGCCATTCTAATTGACTTGAGTAAGGCTTTCGACTCAGTTAACCACAAATTATTATTAGATAAACTGTGTTGCTATGGAATCAAACACTTGGAACTCTCACTTATTGAATCATACCTCAGCAATAGAAAACAAATAGTAAAGCATAATGACCAACAATCACAGACTTTAAGTATAAAACGAGGTGTTCCTCAGGGCTCAGTGCTTGGCCCTCTACTATTTATATTGTTTGAAAATGACTTTCCGAACAACTTACCCTGTAAATCTATCCTCTATGCTGATGACACAACATTAGCTAATTCTGGAAAGGATATAAACATATTGAAGGAGGAAAGTGAAGAGTGTCTCAAAATATCTAATATCTGGTTTAAAGCTAATGACTTATCTATGAACCATGGAAAGACTGTCAAGATAATCTTCAGTTTATCAAACAGTAACATGGAGTTATCATCTGTTAAACTACTAGGAGTATACATTGACTCAAAATTAACTTGGGACACACATACAGATTATGTATGTCGAAAGCTATCACGAGTTATCTACCTACTAGCCAAACTACACACATGTGTTACACAAGATTTATTGCTTCAGTCATACTATGCCTTCTTTCATTGCCATCTACAATATGGCATTCTTTTATGGGGTAACTCTCCAGGAGCCAAAAAAATTTTCCCTTGGCAGAAGAAAGCAATTAGACGTTTGTACGGAATCACTGACAAGACCTCATGTAGACCTTATTTTAGAGACTTAAAAATTCTCACAGTCCCATCTCTTTACATATATTGTTGCCTATTAAACATAAAAGAAAACTTAAACCACTACACTATAAGGAAATCAGTTCATCAACACAATACTCGACAAACAAATATGATTGATATACCCACAACCAGGCTTAAGAAAACCCAATCTAGCTATGAATACATAGGCATAAAATTATTCAACACTTTACCCGTACAGGATCAATTGGTTTCAATGGATACTTTCAAAACTAAAACCAAAGTGTGGATGAAGAAAAATACTTTCTACAGTGTAGAAGAATTTCAGAATAGTTGTAAAGATGATCTAATTTATTGATAAACTGAGGCTTACTATTATGTATAGTTATGGATGTAGAGGCAGCTAGCTATAAGCTAATAGGGTACAACACTATCTTTTTTTTCCATGTAATATTTTTGCTATATGAAACATAATGTACAAATAGCTATAATACTTCTGACAACATTGATTGCATGTTAATGCTGATAAATTATGGCTTACTGTTATGTATGGATCTAGGTGTAGAGGCTGTTGTAAGCTAATAGTTTACAACATTGCTATATTTTTACTATGTAATATTTTGGTATGTAAAACATAATGTACAAATAGCTGTAACTCTTCTGACGACATCGATTGCATGTAGGTGCTGAAAGATGGATAAAATAAATAAATAAATAAACAGGGTGCTCTGGTACATGGCACAGTTGATGCCATGCTGTATGCACAAGGTATGTGGCCCACTGCAGGTGGCCTTCGGTGGCCAGCCTGCACTGACGCTGTTGGTGGAATATTCAAAGTGTAGCACACTAGCAGTCACAAAGAAGGAAATTCTGGACCAGAACCAGTGTGTAGGAGACAAAGTGGTACAGCCGTGGACATGCTTGTTGCCGCTCCCCTGCAAAGTACCATAAGAGAACTGGCGACTAGGGTGTTGGTAGCATGGACATCCGGTTGCTTGATGTCATTTAGGTGTTGGCCACTTGGTCGGAAGGCACTGGGGATACCGGTGTTGAAGGGGCCCAAAGGTGCTGGCCCAGCTGAGGGTGGAATTGCCAGTGGCAGTGAAGCATCGTGCAAAGGCCCGGCAGTAGGTGCAGGAGAGCTGGAGCCCAGAAGAGAGACAGGAGGTGGCAACATCCTCAAGGAGGGCAGGTCCACCTCTGCAGCAGGGATGAACCATGTGGTTGGGACGGGTGCTGAGGGAAGAGGCAGAGGTGGGGGACCCATGCCCCTTGCAGTGGTGCAAGGACACAGCTGGTCATGGTAGCACGCCACCAGCCCATCACTGGTGTGCACCATTCAAAGGCAGCAGCCTCAGTAGCTGTGGATTATGGACAGAATACTTCAATAGGCAGCAGAACACGAGATCCCAGAGATGGAGCCAGGAATGAGCTGCCATGAGGGCCATGACAACAAGCATTGGTGGGGCAGGATGGGCCTTGCAAGAAAGTGTGTGGCTGGTGACCATGGAGCATCTTGACCAGACTTTGATACCCTGCCTATGTAAAGAAACCTGTAGGAACTCAAGAAGCATGTCAACCACAACCAGGAAGAATTTAGGAAGTGTACCACAAAATCAACATGGACATGTTCCCATAGGTGCTGTGGTGAGGGCCACGGAGAGGGCATTGCCCACAGCTTCACATGTTGGGTACCACACTAAGAGCACGCCATGTCAAGATGTACAATTTCACAATCGATGCTGTGCCAAAACATGTTACGATGCCCCAGTAACTTGGTACTTGAGGCCCCACCCAGTCCCTGATGTAAGAAATCAAGCACATGCTGCCAATGATGGAGGACAAAATAGTTACACAAAGGATCAGAGGCCCTGACCAAAAGCCTGTCTGGCCAAACATGCTGAAAGAGGTGAACAACTTGAGGCAAAACAGGATTGGCAGCAATAGCAGCTACAAATCGTGAACCTGTAATAGGAAACCCTTCCACTATATGCTGTGCCTCAGCATCTAACAAAAAAAAGGAGTTCATCCTCATAAAAAGTATTATTCAGCCCAATAGTAAACTGGACATTGCATCGACCCTGCAATGTTGCTTGACAGGCCGAAAATGTATTTCAAAACTGTAGTGAGATAGAAACAAGGCCCAACCTTGGAGGCGATGTGCTGCTTTGTTGGGCAATGAAGAAGAAGGATTTAACAATGAAACCAAGGGATTATGGTCAGTAATGGGGTGGAAGTTAGACCCACGCAAGAACACATGAAACTTTTTGTGAGTGTAGATGATAGCATGTGCTTCCTTTTCAACTTAGGAGTAGCGCTGCTTAGTGAAACTGATAATTTTGTTGCATAACCTATTGGATGTTCAGAACCATCCTCATATCAATGTGCGAAAGCAGCCCCAAGTCCATACTGAGAGGTGTCCACAGCCAAAACCAGATGGTAGCCACGATGGAAAGCAGCCAACAACAACTGAAAAGAAATATTGTTGTGCAGTAACTTGTTGAGAGACTGGGCCAATCCAGATGCACCCAGAAAAATTTGTGATAGTAATCAGTTTTACCTAAAATTGCTTGGAGCTCTTTGACATATCACGAGTCGTTCTGAATCCTCATCCAACAGAACCTGTCAATAGGCTTCTGACAAATCAATTCTGGGGATAAACGGGCCCCCGGTGAGTGTAGCCAATCACTCATCTGGATGGGGCAAAGGGCTGGTGTCAATGATAGAGGGAGCGTTAACCGAAACTTTAAAGTTGCTGCAGAGGTGAAGCTGACCAGTCAGTTTTTTAACAGTCATGAGAGAGGTTAGCAACCTCACTCAATGTAATAGGATATGACCTCCAGCAATGTCAGCCTGTTCAACTATGATTTCACTTGATCATGCAAAGCCACTGGAATAGGGCGAGTGAAAATGCGCGACCATACTGTAAGGTTTCAGGGTAATGTGGGCTGCAAAATTAGTGGGGCAACAGAACCCATCACAGAAAAGAGACAAGAACTCAGAACACAGAGAGCCTAATTGATAGTAAGGGGCCTGATTGGAAATAAGGAGCATCATATCCGTGATGGAAAAACTGAAAGCATTGAAAGCACCCAGACAGGACAAATTTGCGGTACCAATATCATCTACTACCAAAAAGTCAAGGAGCAAACCACAGATTTATACACAGTGGGAACCATAAATTGTCCCAAAGTTGGAGTTTGCTACTTGTTGAAACTCACCAAATGTCGAGTTATTGGAAACAATGCAGGAGATCCCAAATCCACATAAATTTGTGAATTCGGTAAAGTCACAGCTGCATCCATGTCCACTTGCAGTTTGAGCACTTTGTCCATCACTTGCACTTTGATAAACACTTTGTTATGATTCACAAGCACTGGAGATACACAATTAACATCCATGTCCACATCTGCATGAAGGGGCTGGGAATGACACATAGATGCTATATGTCCTTTTATTCTACAGTTGTTGCAAGGTGCCCAGCACTTAGGGCACATGACCTATTGCATTACACGAAACAGTATGGGTGAGATGGAAGTGCAGAGCCCTGTCATTGCTGTGGTTGTTGTGGGGCATGTCACTTTCTAGTGCAGCATGGAGGCTGCTTTTGTACAGCTGCCACATCATGCTCTCTCCAAGAACATACTGATGCCCAATGATCAGAAACAGGGGCCACTATGGCCATGTTTCACCAATCCTCAATCTTATCACCAGCAGCACAAGATTCCTTGAAAGACAAAACAATATTTAACACTTCAGTCGAAAATGGATTCTCGACTGTAGTGCTCGATGACGGACTTCCTTGTCATGAGCCAACCGAATGATTGTGTCACAGACCTTATAATCAGCAAAGGAATCACAATAACCATCAGCAACAAAATGACATTTGCAACTGAGACTGTGGAGTTCAACCTCCCAAGCCCAGTAGGACTAATGGAGCTATTTGTGCCAATGATAGAACTCTGCATGTATTAATAAATGAAAAGCACCAGTTTGCTTTTGTTCTACAATATTATTTTTATTGCTAACCGGTTTTCGACTTACAAGGCCATCTTCAGACATTTACTCTACATGTGCTGCAATGACAAGTGAGTGTTTACACTGATAACTGGGCAACATTTCATCAAATGAAAGCAACACAAGTTCCTGGAATGGGGATAACTGTCACATTTGGTAGGTTTGAGGAGAAATCCAAGAAAGCCTTACATATGTTTGCAACAGTGCCACTAAAAATGAGAGGGTATTGCTGAAGCCACCTTTCACAAGCCTCCCAGTCTTCGGCCACATCATCATAATGGAGACGGGCAGAGAGTATGCTGACAGCATGGAAGCCTGCATAGTCAATGTGTCCAACAAGTTTGTGACAGTGATTGTAAGAGTCTGCAGCTGCTCAAGTAGTGATTGGAACCCTGCCTCCATGGACACAAGAACCGAAGGAACAACCACCTAAGTAACTGGAACTGAACACCACACTTGTTGCCAACTGTAATGTACTGTAGAACATAAACAACAGTGTGACCACAATGAACCAAAGTTTATTCTCCTTCCACATACAAGCGCACAACAGTTGAGAACACAGACACAAACATAGAGACAACCCAGGTACTGATATGGGCCATTGCTGACAATAATCATGAACACAATATGAGGGTAGTGCCTGCTGCAATGCACTTACAAAGAAGAGGGCTCTGGTAGACAGCGCAGTGGATGCCACACTATGTGCATAAGTCATATGGCCCACAGCAGTCTGGTGGCCAGTCTGTGCATATGCCATTGATAGTATATTCAAAGTGTAGCATGCCATAGCCAGACCTGCGGCATGTATCCGAGTATTAAATACAGGGCTACAGCAGTAAACGCACAATTTTGGAAACAGGTTATGACATGAATGTCTGGGTTTGGCAACACAAATAATTCTGACAGCTTTTTTCCGCAGCATTTAGTTTGGTATGTGTTCTTGCACCCCATTATTCTATGCTTTAGTTCATGACACAAAAGAAAATATGGAAAAGTCTTCTGCTAAGGAAACAAAATTACACAAGGTGGAGAGAAGCACAGAAAAAAACAGACTGGTGCAAACAAACAAACTTTTCTTAAAAACAGAGCAGTACTTGTATTAATGTCACGAAATGCTGTAAGTTTATGGAAATGAATGCCTGAAGCACACAAATGAAAGATTATAAGTGAACAATGGAAAGATAAATAAAAGAAGAAGAAACTGACATGTGTATCTTATATCTTTATCAACAATAAACAATTTTACAATAATATGAAAAAGATGGTTGCTACTCACCATATAGCAGAATTGTTGAATTGCAGATAGGCACAACAAGAAGACTGTCAGAAAGTGAGCTTTTGGCCAACAATGCCTTTGTTGAAAATAGACAACATACATGCACACACTCATGCAAATGCAGCTCAGACACACACGTCTCTGGCTGCTGAAGCCAGACTGCGAGCAGCAGTGCATGATGGGAGAGGCAACCAGGTTATGGGGGTAAGGATGAGGCTGGGGCGGGAAGGGAGTGGGGGAAGAGGGTAGGGGTAGGGGACAGTAAAATGCCGTTTGTGGGAGTGTACATGGATGAGGTAGAGAGGGTAGGGCAGGTGGGCAGCTAGGTGCAGTCAGTAGGTTAGACAGAGGATGGGGTGGTAGCAGAAAGAGAGAAATAAAAAGACTCAAGGTGCGCTGGTGGAACAGAGGGCTGGTAGTGCTGGAAAGGCAACAGGAAGGGGTTAGGTGGGTAAGAACAATGACTAACAAAGGTTGAGGCTATTAGGGCTATGGGAATGTAGGATATATTGCAGGAAGAGTTCCCTTCTGCACAATTAAGAAAAGCTGGTGTTGGTGGGAAGGATCCGTATGGCACAGGCTGTGAAGCAGTCATTCAAATGAAGAACATCATGTTGGGTGGCGTGCTCAGCAATTGGGTGATCCAGCTGTTTCTTGGCGACAGTTTGTTGGTGGCCATTCATGCGGACAGACAGTTTGTTGGTTGTCATGCCCACATAGAATGCAGCACAGTGGTTGCAACTTACCTTGTAGATCACATGACTGGTTAGACAGGTAGCTCTGCCTTTGATGGGATAGGTGATGTTTGTGACTGGACTGGAGTAGGGTTGGTGGGAGCATGTGTGAGACAGTTCTTGCATCTATGTCTATTACAGGGGTATGAGACATCAGGTGAGGGGTCGAGAGCAAGGATTGTGTAGGGATGGACAAGGATATTGTATATGTTTGGTGGGCGGCTGAATACCAGTTTGGGAGGGGTGGGAAGGATAGTGAAAAGGACATTCCTCATTTCACGGCAAGACTAGAGGTAGTTGAAACCCTGGTGGAGAATATGATTAATTTGTGCCAGTCCTGAGTGGTACTGAGTCACAAAGGGAATGGTTTTCTGTGGGCGGACAGTGGGACTTTGGGAGGTGGTGGGTGGCTGGAGAGATAAATCATAGGAGATCTATTTTTGTACAAGGTTGGGAGGGTGATTATGGCCTGTGAAGGCCTCAGTGAGATCCTCAGTATATTTCAACACAGGCCACTTGTCACTACAGATGTGACAACCAAGGGTAGCTAAGGCTCCATTGAAGGGACTTCTTGGCATGAAACAGATGGCAGCTGTCAAAGGAAGTACTGCTGGTGGTTAATACGTTTGATTTGGACAAATGTACTGATGTTGCCATCTTTGAGGTGGAGGTCAATACTGAGGAAGGTGGTTTGTTGGGTTGAGTAGGACCAGGTGAAGCGAATCGATGAAAAGGTGTCAAGGTTTTTGATAAATGTGAATAGGGTTTCCTGACCCTTGACCCATATCACAAAGATGTCATCAATGAATCTGAACCAGGTGAGGGGTTTGGGATTCTGGTTGTAGATTGGCATAGGCATAGGATGGTGATATGTGGGTGCCCATAGCCACATCCTGGATTTGTTTGTAGTAATGCTTTCAAAGGAGAAGTGAGGATATAGTTGGTTAAGGTGACTAGGTAGAAGATTGTTGGTCTGGAATCTGCCAGGCACTGGGAGAGGTAGTATTCAATAGCGGTAAGGCCATGGGCATTAGGGATGTTAGTGTAAAGGGAGGTGGCATCAGCAGTAATGAGCAGGTCACTAAGTAGTAAAGGAACAGGATCTGATGAGAGTTGGTGGAGGGAATGGTTGGTATCTTTTATATAGGAGGGTAGGCTGTGGGCAATAGGCTGAAGGTGTTGGTCTACAAGACCAGAGATCCTTTCAGCAGGGACACAGTAACTGGCTATAATGGTTCAACCAAAGTGGTTTGGCTTTGGGCTTTAGGAAGCATGTAGAAGGTAGGAGTGCGCGGAATGGTAGAGGTGAGGGGAGAGATGGACTCCAGGGAGAGGTTCTGGGGTAGGCCTAAGGATTTGAGGATAGACTGGAAATCCTGCTGGATTTCTAGAATGGGGACACTGCAGTAGAGTTTGTAGGTGGATGAAACTGACAGATGGGGGGGTCCCTCTATCATGTAATCCTTGCAGTTCAAAACAACAATGGTGTATCCTTTGTCAGGAGCTAGGATTATAAGATCAAGATCAGTTTTTAAATGGTCTGCAGATGTAAGGTTAGTTTGCATGTTGAGGGATTTGGGGAATGATGGTGAGGCAAGGTTTGAGGTTAAGAAATTCTGAAAAGTTAACAGGGGGTTATTTGGTGACAGTCGGGGTGGACCACAGTAGGATGGAGGAGTGAATTGAGTCAGGCAGGGTTCAGCATTGGTCTTTGGTTGAGTCTACTTGGTAGGGTTGAAAGCAAAAAAGTGTTTTCACTGTAGGGGCCCGGAGAAAGAGAAAAGGTCTTTAACAAGTCCTCCATGACTGAATGGGAGTGGGGCAAACAGTGAGGCCCTTTAAGGCATTATGCTTATTCTATTTATTTATATGAATGCATGGTAATCTGTTCTTTCAGACACGCAATTTTATGACAGCTGCTTATCACATATTAATGGATTTTGACCAAGAAACTGAAGGCATATTCAGAAGCTGCATAAACATGGGGAACAGATCCAGTTTACTCAAGCCATGTGGCAATGTAAAGATTTTTTCCAATGATATATTTTATGAGACATTCTTCCAATCTGTCATAAATAACTTAAGCATTGCCAGTTACTGCTCTTTCATCATTTAAAGCATACTATACACAAAATGACTAACAAGGATATAAGTGTGTATCACAATGATATGAAGTAAACCAATGTTGCAATAGTAATTTTATCCCCTTATTCTCAATAGACAATAATGGGAAGAAACTTAGGGCACAAAATGTGAAACAATAACAATACGAAACTTAGGGCACAAAATGTGAAACAATAACAATACATAAACAGATCATTCAGTGTCATAAAATAAGGATATCTACAAACACATATGGATAGGGACATATGACAAGCTGAGAAGAGAGGCATAAAATTTCTTTATGCAGCTTGAATTACATGTAGTTTGTGTTAAATATTCTCAAGTGATTGTGAATGGTTGTCCATGCATTATTGTAAAATCTTGTAACTTTCAAAAGTTCTTGAGAACACTAAGTTCCATATGATATATATTCTAAATGTAACTGAATATCCATTGCAAAACTATCTTTCATACATTTTGAGATTAGTGGTGTAATGTTTTAGCTTTTAAACAAGCTGCTGAATGATGGAAATTGCTCTAAAGAAAACGTTTAAAAGGTTTCTTCAGAAACAGAGGCCAAATGGATTGCATACTGAACTACTTTAAAAAGTATGGCAGCTGTGGGAAGCTCTTTTTGAGAAATCTGTTACAAAACTCTCTTAGTGAGAGAGATAAAGAAAGAAATTGGGAATCCTCACAAAGCACAAGAAAATTAAAAACTATATATATTTAGCTGCACCTTCTACAAATTGCCTGATTAGCTAGTTTCCTGTTGCCTATGAGGTAAGTATCTCCCTGTAAAGTTGTATGACAAGCAGTAATACACTGTAAACAAGGCTATGTTGTTACAGATGTTGGAAAGCATTCTCTTCAAAAATACCAATGCATTCAGATAAATGTTAAGTTTCCAGTAGGAGGCAATCAACAACAGTTTAATATATATGAGGAAGTAATGGATTTCCTTCTAATTTCTTGGTTACTTTTACCTGGTATAAGCACACATACTATCAAGCACTACAGTGACAGTTCATGTTGACACAGTGAACATATTAACTTTCTAAGATTGCTCTGCTCTTTTTGTATGTGTACTGTGATCATTCTGCATCCCAGAATATTCTTCTTTATGGTATATGCAGAACAGAGAATGAACGAATGAATGTCATTGTTGTGCTTGTTGATGTCTGTAAATATGTATGTTATATGATTCAAAATGAAAATCAGACATGAATAAAAAAACTGAACAAGCTTCTAAAAAGAGTGACTGTGAGCAGAGGTAACAAACAAGTAAAATGCAAATCTGTTATCATTCTGAAGATGGGTTTGAGCAGGCCAGCATTATATAACAGGCACAGTCCTCCTGGAGGTACAATCTTGCTGTCCTCTGATCTTTCAACAGGCTTACTCAACTAGTTTAGGAAGATCTTCAGTTTAAAGTAGACTCTGAACCCTGATGCAATTTGCTATTTCTCATATTTGCAAATCATTGGCAGAGACGAAAGAGGTAATACAAGAGATGAAAAAATCCTCGGACTGACTGATGATTGAACCCTTGACCTTTGAAATTGTAGACTGATTGTTACTCAGTTAGCCACAAGGTCAAACTAATAAATACACAGATTAAAACATATTGCAATCAAATTTCTGATTCACGGAATGCTTAAACAGTTACATCAACAGGAAAAAGGTCTCGTAACCTTAGATAGAATAAAAACATGGTGTGAGTATGGAATCAGGAACAGCAAGTTGTTTATAATCTTGGAAAGATGATCGAATGTGTAGTATGATGTTCCGGTGGAGTCATGATATGCTTGGCTTTAGAAGTTAAGGCGTGGTATTGGTCCAATGTTGTCAAACATCCTTTTGAGTTCATGGTGTATAAAGTTTGATGGGAAGCTTGTGTTGTGGTGATGACAGTTGGTGGAAATCCATTACCAGTCATTACTTGCAATGTATCTATTGATAATGTGATAACTTCATGCAGGGTGAGACATGGACTCATACTGTTGTTCTTTGTGTGAAATGCTTTATCAACTCAATTAAGAGAATGTAAGGAATGAGTTTGTTAGTTATTTGCAAGTCCCACAGACCATAATTGTGACCTTTCACAGTGATGTGGAATGAGTCAATTTTACAATTACAGTGTGCTTTCTGAGTGATGATTGTCAACAAACTGACCACTTACATGATTGTTATCTTAAACTATAGATTTGTTCAAGTGGTTTGTAAATAATTATGATCTCTCTCTCTCTCTCATAGGAAGGATAAAATTTGACTGGTGAACAATACACTGTGGAGTCCAACATTGTTCTGTCCTTGGTGGCCTACTATTTCTTGTATATACCAATCACCTACCTCTGTCCTCCAGCAAAGCAAACAACTTCACAAATTATGCAGATAACCTAAGCATTGCTGGAGACAACAAAACATCCACTAACTTAGATTTATATGGCAAATAATTACTTGCAGATTTTCTGAAGTGCTTTGCACTAAACTCTGTAGCTAAAAATCGCAGTAAGACTAATGAGATTCAGTTCCATTCTGTTCACAAAAGCCCACAGGTGATTAATACTGCATATGAGAGTCAGCAAATCCATAAGGTATGCTATTCAAAATTCTTTGGTGTCTGTGTAGATGATAGACTTAACTGGGAACACTATATCCTCCAAACCTTGAAAAGGGTTAGTTCAGAAATACTTGCTTTGTGAATAATGTCTAACATTGAAGATGTCAATGCCTCAAAATCTGCTTATTTTGTCTGCTTCTGTTCACTGATGTGTAATGGAATCACCTTCTAGGTCAATTCACTGCTATCGAAAAAGTCTTTACCATCCAGAGTTGTGTGTGGAAAGCCTCCAAGAACCTCATGCCATAATCTTTTTAAGCAAGTAGAGATAGTAACCACTATCTCTTAATGTCTCTTTTTGAACATGCTATTCATGCTTCACTTTTCTCAATATGAAACAAGTGAGTCATACCATCTTCATGACATAAGAAGCCACATCATTCTGTTACTTTCATGTTCCATGGATCATTTTGTGCAATAAATTCTAATGATGCGGAATGAGTCATTTTACATTCACATCAAAAATTAATTTGTCAATATAGTTACATGCTGAACAAATATGTCTTTTTACTTTTCTTAAAATATACAAATGTGAGTTAGTAATTCCTACCTACCATCTTTTACACACTACAATAATAGAAATTCTTCTACAGGATAGAAGGAGTTATCAAGGAGAACTTTTTCAGCTTTTTTTTCAAATTTTACTTCACTGTCTGTCAGACATTTTATAACCTGGGGTAAGTGATCAAACATTTTAGTTGTACCACTGTGCACCATTTTTTGGGCTAAGGACAAGCTTCATGTGGAGTAATGACTGTCATTTTTCCTCCTGGTATGTACATCATTGTTCCTTTTGAAAAAAATTGGAAATTTGCAGTAAATTCCTGTGGGACCAAACTGCTGAGGTCACCAGCCCCTAGGATTACACACTACTTAATCTAACTTAAACTAACTTATGCTAAGGACAACACACACACCCATGGCTGAGGGAGGACTCGAACTCCCAATGGGGGGAGCCGCACAGACCACAAAAAGGCGCCTCAGAGCGCACGGCTAACCCATGCGGCTCCTTTTGAACTGCAGTAGATCATTTACAACAAACTTAATGAGGGAATAAATGTGCTTTGCAGCACTGGTAACAATGACCAAATCCTTAAACAGATATCTACAAGATTATTGTGGGTGAGCACCATATGTTATCCTTATAGCACTTTTTTAAGCTATGAAGACTTTCTTTCTTAAAGACAAATTCCCCAGGAACATTATTCCACATGACATTGTTGAATGACAATATGCAAAATATCTGAACTTATTGATCTGTCTCTCCCCAAGATTTGCAATGACTCTACGTGCAAATGTGCCTAAGAATTCCAAAATGTACTTTCTCCAGTTTAAATTCTCATCAATACAGACAGCTAAAAATTGTAAAGTTTCCACACTATCTATTATTTCCTCACCATGTATTACACTTATCATTGGTGTAGTACCACTAGACGTGCAGAACTGAATATGTTGGTCTTTTTGAAGTGGAGAGTAAGAATCATTCACAGACAACCAGTCAATGGTTCTTTTAATAACACTGTTTACCATTTCTTCTGTTTCTGTATGTACGCTTGGATTGATTAAAATACCTGTATCACCTGCAAAAAGAACTAATTATGTTTGCTGTATGTGAGATGGAAGATTGTTTGCATACATGGTGAACAACAGTGGATCTAAGATTGAGCCTTGGGTAACCCCACATGGATTTTTGTCCCAGTCAGAATAAGTCCCCTTACTATATTGTTTGAGTTATTAAGTACAACTGTCTGCATTCTTTTGGTTACATATAACATTATCCATTGGTTGGCTATACCATCAAACTCATAAAACTTCAGTTGATCTAGGAAAATACTGTGATTCATACAAGTGCCTTACACAGGTTGCAGAAAAATCAACCAGCACTATTTTATTATTTAATGCTTGTAAAATTTGGTGAGTGAACAAGTAAATGGCATTCTCAGTACACAACCTCTTCTGGAATCCAAACTGTGATTTACTGAGAATATTATTATTGCTCAGCTGAGATACTATTCTAGAATACATCACATTCTCAAAAATTTTGGAAAATTATGTCAGCAGTGAAACAAGTTGGTAGTTATTGACATTTCTCCCCTCTCCTCTCTTAAAGAGGGGTTTGACAACTGCATATTTCAGTCTCTTTGAAAAAATGCCTTGAGTTAATGATGCATTACATATTTCAGATAAGCTTAGCCTTGTTGTGTGGGAACAAATCTTTGGAAACACCATCAAAACCAGATGTGCTTTTATTCTTGAAAGAATACATATTTTTCTTAATTTCAGGAGAGGTTGGTGATACATTCATATTATTGAATTTCATGTGAGTTACTTTTTCAACCCATTGCTATGATTTTTCTCTTGAACTGTTTGTCCCTATACTTTCTCCAACATTTAACAAATTGTTATTAAATGTATCAGCTGCTACAGCAAGAACAAACACAATTTACGGAACATAGTACTTTATAGAGCAACATGTAAGATAAAATGAAGTTCAGGGTGAGCATAGCATTGAACACGTTTACTGGACAACAGTAACACAGGTTACAGAATAGGACAAGAACTTGTTTGTGATCATTTAAATAATACTGTTTCTTTGGCAGTTCACCAGAGTGTGCCTAGAGCCAGCCAAGGTAGCCTCTATAAGCAGGCCTGTGAACTGTATGGATGTGTGATCATTTTCTATCTGTGGCTCATCATTTATAGCCCTTCCTTTCAGTTCAATAGTGATGTTATTCTGTTCTGTGGCTGGCTGCCCTGCCTCTCATTGCACTACTTAAGTCTGTTATCAGACTTACTAATTTCTGACATTATGTGCATGTTCCTTTATTTTTTTAATAATCTTTCTCAGTAATACTGAGCAGTTTTTGTAGTGTGAAACTACTGTACTTGTTCTTGCCACCAGATGTATTTCCATTCTCCTTTCACAAGGTACTTAAATCCCTCTTGTGGTCCATAGTTTTGTATATGGCTGTTTAATGTCCTGTTTAATGTCTTACCTAACCCTGTGATTACATGGTGCTCAGATAGGTGTAGGTTGTCTATCTCTTCAGAGCTCTCTAAATTTTCCAAACAGACAAGAAGCTCTTCTACGTTATTACTCAATCCTCTAATATTTTTATGAAAAAAGCTAACCTTACTTTTCTGTGCATTCTTGAGCCTTTTGTGGGATTCTTCTGCTATTTTGATTTCTTTCAAAACAGGGTGCCTGAATCCCAATTTTAACGCAAAAAGGGTACCTCTCTTACAGCAGTAACCACATGGATATTGCTTTGTGTGATGTTGGTCCCCTGTATGTTATCTACAAGAAGCTCAGCCAGCCATATTTTCCTTTCCAGTTCAGTTGTAGGCTGTGTTCAGTATATCCACAACTCCCAATTGATCTACAGACTCTGCACTCATATAAGACTTCATTTCAATTAGCAGCAGCCCGCTCAACCCATTGTTCTCACAGAGCAGTGTTAATAAGGTTGGTCACGGAACTGCAGGACCTCCAAAAAACTTACATTTGTGTGTCTACGGCTACTCCTTCTTCATCCAGGTCATCCCTAATGCTGTAATTACTGTTCTTAGGCATTGTGTTTCCAATTTTAATATCTTTTGCTGTTTTACTTACACCTTATAAATCACATTGTTTGTGTGATGTGATGTAAGTCAAGAAAATAGTCTTTATGCTTTATAAATCATAGTCTGTGCTTAGATAATAGCTTAAATTTGTATTTACAAACTCCGTGTTTGATTAATAGTATTTGTTGGTTGTATTTTTGATTGTTAATTTGTATTTTAACTTCTGTATGTGATTATTAATGACATGAACATATTAATGAATTAAATATTTTGAGTCATTGCTGATCCACATGCTACCACATAATAATGGCCTATGGTATATGTATCACAATAAATAAACAATCTCTCTCTCTTTCTCTCTCTTTCTTAAACAACACATAAATACCATATAATTCTTATCATTCATTCAGAAATTCTTCTTTGGAGCAGGAGAGTTAGCTAGCAGATATGATTTCATTTTGTGTCTGAAGTTAATTTGATCATATACTAAATTCCTTACAATGCTGAATAGGTGGTCAAATATTTTTAATCATATGAGACCTTTGCTTTCCCCAGGATATACAATGCTCAAATAACTTATGGGAATGCAACCGGGTGACATCATTGACAACCACCAATATTTTGAACACACACACACACACACACACACACACACACACACACACACACACACACACACACACACACACACACACACACACACAGAAAACAAACAAACAAACACACTGTAAACACTAGTGCAATCACAAAACCAAAGATGACAGACATCAGAAGTTATTAATAATGAAGTTGCTAATCAACAGGTGAGCTATCAATTCTGTCCCTCTGTTTTTTTATATGTGAGAGAGCAGAATTTCATGCAGAATTTAAATAAAAACTGCCACCTCTATTTATAACATTACTTGATAATTTAATTTCAAAAGTTTCCTTAATAACACTATCCCAATAGCTGGAAGTGCATGCCAGAATTTAAATGAAAACCACCCTCTCTATTTATAAGGCTACTAGCTAATTTAATATCAACAGCTTCCTTAATGACAGTATCCCAATAGCTGGAAGTGCATGCCAGAATCTCTGTATTGTAGTGTTCCATAGGTTGATTAGTGCCAAGACAATTTGCTGCAATGGCAGATTTGCTTGGCTGTTGTAACTGTGTGTCAGCTGCTTATACTCAGTACACAGATCCCCCACAGTCCTTATAGTCTGGCCAATATATGACATGCCACAACTGCAGGGAATATGCAAACCGAGCTCATAGTTTACAGAACCTAAAATGACTCTGATCTTAAATGATTATAGGGAATGCATTTGAATGACTCTGATGTCCTAGTAAGTTTGATCTCTCTCTTCTCTCATGTTCCTCTGTTCATTGCGGTTGATTGAGGTTAGGTTTGGTGCTGAATTAACAAACCTATTTCAGTGTGTGTTGACTTTCACTTACATTTTATTCAATGACCAGTACTACGAGTACAAAGAGGGAGTTGTGATAGGAAGCCCGTTGTCACCCATTATTGCCAACTGTATAGAAGATTCAAGGAACATGCCTTGGAGTCAGTGGCTTTGAAACCTGTGAGTTTTTTCAGATATGTAGATGATACTTTTGTTGTTTGGCCTCATGGCAGTGAGAATTTAAACAGCTTGTTAGAACACCTGAATTCAATCCACCCGAATATTCGTTTCACGATGGCTGACTTCCCTTCCTTAATGTGTAGGTCAGGAGGAAGGGCATGATATGTTGGGAAATGCCATTTATAGGAAGCATACTCATACTGACAGGCTGATAGTTGTCACCATCCTGCTCAGTGTGAAGGGGTACTTCACACCATGGTTCACAGGGCCCATCTCATCTCACACCCTGAGAGTTTGTCAGCTGAGTTAGTCCCTTTTGAAGTCACCTTTTGTCAGAATGGTTATAGTGAAAGATAGATTAGACATGATTTGCACTATCGATCAACTGTGCACTGTGTTAGTGATGATAATACTTAGGTGGCACCAAAGTCTATGGCACCGAGTGAGGTGGAGTGAGGTGGTGCAGTGGTTAGCACACTGGACTCGCATTTGGGAGCAAGATGGTTCAAACTCATGTCTCGGCAACCTCTAGATCACTTCAGGCAAATGCCAAGATGGTTCCTTTGAATGGGCACAGCTGACTTCCTTCCCCATCTTTCCCTAATCTGATGTGACCAATGACCTCACTATTTGGTACCCTACTCCAAATCAACCAACCAACCAAAATCTTTGGTCTTTCTGCATTACGCATGGAGCATTTCGAACAAGAGTGGTCCTATTTCGCAGAAATATTATGTGAAACATGTTTTCAATCACCATCTAAGATCAAGATCATTATAGGTTCCATAAAGGATGAACTTCACTTGTGTAAGGTGGATGTCTACCATATTCCTTACAGCTGTGGCATGTCATACATTGAGCAGACTATCAGGACATTGGAGGACTGGTGTATTGATAATAAACGGCACACATGCTTACAACAGCTGAGCAAATCTGCCATTGCAGAACATTATCTTGCCACCGGTCATCCTACTGAATACAACACGAAGATTCTGACATGCACTTTCAGCTGAGAGAATGTTACTAAAAGCTTTTGAAATTAAATTAGCAAGTAACCTTAAAAATAGAGTTGGTGCTTTTGTTCAAATTCTGCATGGAATCCTGCTCTCTCACTTGTCAGAAAACAGAGGGCCAGAGTTTATTATATGTCACCCATTTTTTGTTCATTCCACTATCAACAATTTCTGACATCAGCCATCTTTGGTTTGTGACGGTAGTGTCTTTGTTGTGTGTGTGTGTGTGTGTGTGTGTGTGTGTGTGTGTGTGTGTGTGTGTGTATGGAATACACAGTTTTCTGAAAACTGATGTTTTAAATTCGCTTGCACAGCACTTACTTGCTGTAGTTTTGCGTAGAAAACAGTAGGGTGTGCTCCTCTCGATGTGTCACCTGGCTGCATTCCTGTAAGTTACACGAACATCTTAATCATTTCCAAGCCAAACTAAGGATGTAAGGTGGAGAGTGAAAGCCATTTCTCATTCTAGTATGACATTTATGAATATCAGTGTTATCTTGAAACTGTAACTGACTGCTATTGACAATGAACTTCTTTAGGCACTAATTGTATGGTTGACTTCTGTCAGAATACCCAACTGTTTGAAGCGCTGTCAACAAGAGGTTCTACACATATTATCCTTTTCCTCAACGTTGAATTACGCCAAGTGCCATTAAGTTATTAGTAAATGAAAACAAGAAAACTAAGTCAAATTAAGCCACTATTTGGCACTTAAATCTCCAACATATGATGTCATCAATAATGTGAATGTTGGAGAGCTTAGATGTTTAAATGGCTTTGTGACATGTGAGCTCCAGTTCAGGTTCTTATCAATACAAACATCAAAGCATCTAGAATATAATGTTTCATTTATTCATTTGCCCTCAGGCATTATATTTAATTGTGCAGTCAGGCCTTGTGCAGTACTTAATTGCATGTACTGTGTTTTATTTAAGTTTAGTGACACTGATTTTCAAGAACATATAATTAACAATTTTTAAGAGTTACAGTTACTGTATTAAGCTTGATTATAATACTTGAATCATCAGCAAAGAGAACTATTTCTGCTTTTAAGATATCTGATGGAATGTCATTTATATACAATAAGAACAAGAGTGAACCCATGATCAGTCCCCATGCTGAAGATGCTGTTTCATTGTGTACACTCCCTCAGTTTTGTAATGTGACACACTGCATCTATTTAGTTTGATAGGTGAAAATTAGTAATTAGTAAAATCTCTGATACCATAATATCTGAGAATCCCTGGGAGAATACTGTGGACTGCGCAATCAGATGCATATGATAAGTCGCAGAAAGTACAAGTTGGCAATGTTTTGTCATTTAAGGTTTGTATGATCTGGTTCATGAACTGAATAGTAGCATATTTTGTGGAGAGACACTTCTGAAATCCAAACTCAAACTGAATATCTTATTATGGGAGAACTGTGCAGGCCTGTTATATCTGTCATACATAATCTTTCCCAGTAGCTTTTAGGAGTAGTGAGAATGGTCAAATTTATTAATATACATCTCAACACCTTCCTTGCATAGTGCTAAGACAGTAATGCATTTCAGTCTGCCTTGACACACCCCATGTGATATATTTCATATGCAACTGAATACATTGCATATGCATTAAGCACAGGATTTTAGTAAATGTTAAAAAATATATCGGCTCAACAACTTGTTTATAGTGTAAAACACTAAGATTCTTTTACTTTTTATTATTCTGATGATGGAAGCTTGACTTCCGAAAGTTGTCATCTTAGTGTTCTACACTATAAACAAGTGGTTGAGCCGATATATTTTTTAACATTGACATTCACAACCATGACCTCTCATCCAGTATGGATAAAATCAAAGGATTTTAGTAATTTATTTTGAGATACACTCCTGGAAATGGAAAAAAGAACACATTGACACCGGTGTGTCAGACCCACCATACTTGCTCCTGACACTGCGTGAGGGCTGTACAAGCAATGATCACACGCACGGCACAGCGGACACACCAGGAACCGCGGTGTTGGCCGTCGAATGGCGCTAGCTGCGCAGCATTTGTGCACCGCCGCCGTCAGTGTCAGCCAGTTTGCCGTGGCATACGGAGCTCCATCGCAGTCTTTAACACTGGTAGCATGCCGCGACAGCGTGGACGTGAACTGTATGTGCAGTTGACGGACTTTGAGCGAGGGCATATAGTGGACATGCGGGAGGCCGGGTGGACGTACCGCCGAATTGCTCAACACGTGGGGCGTGAGGTCTCCACAGTACATTGATGTTGTCGCCACTGGTCGGCGGAAGGTGCACGTGCCCGTCGACCTGGGAGCGGACCGCAGCGACGCACGGATGCACGCCAAGACCGTAGGATCCTACGCAGTGCCGTAGGGGACCGCACCGCCACTTCCCAGCAAATTAGGGACATTGTTGCTCCTGGGCTATAGGCGAGGACCATTTGCAACCGTCTCCATGAAGCTGGGCTACGGTCCCGCACACCGTTAGGCCGTCTTCCGCTCACGCCCCAACATCGTGCAGCCCGCCTCCAGTGGTGTCGCGACAGGCGTGAATGAAGGGACGAATGGAGACGTGTCGTCTTCAGTGATGAGAGTCGCTTCTGCCTTGGTGCCAATGATGGTCGTATGCGTGTTTGGCGCCGTGCAGGTGAGCGCCACAATCAGGACTGCATACGACCGAGGCACACAGGGCCAACACCCGG
This sequence comes from Schistocerca piceifrons, assembly GCF_021461385.2. NCBI lineage: Eukaryota > Metazoa > Arthropoda > Insecta > Orthoptera > Acrididae > Schistocerca > Schistocerca piceifrons. The sequence continues at coordinate 849,855,540 of NC_060139.1, forward strand.
CATCATGGTGTGGGGAGCGATCTCCTACACTGGCCGTACACCACTGGTGATCATCGAGGGGACACTGAATAGTGCACGGTACATCCAAACCGTCATCGAACCCATCGTTCTACTATTCCTAGACCGGCAAGGGAACTTGCTGTTCCAACAGGACAATGCACGTCCGCATGTATCCCGTGCCACCCAACGTGCTCTAGAAGGTGTAAGTCAACTACCCTGGCCAGCAAGATCTCCGGATCTGTCCCCCATTGAGAATGTTTGGGACTGGATGAAGCGTCGTCTCACGCGGTCTGCACGTCCAGCACGAACGCTGGTCCAACTGAGGCGCCAGGTGGAAATGGCATGGCAAGCCATTCCACAGGACTACATCCAGCATCTCTACGATCGTCTCCATGGGAGAATAGCAGCCTGCATTGCTGCAAAAGGTGGATATACACTGTACTAGTGCCGACATTGTGCATGCTCTGTTGCCTGTGTCTATGTGCCTGTGGTTCTGTCAGTGTGATCATGTGATGTATCTGACCCCAGGAATGTGTCAATAAAGTTTCCCCTTCCTGGGACAATGAATTCACAGTGTTCTTATTTCAATTTCCAGGAGTGTATTATCAACTCTTTAGATGTAGTTAATTACATTATTAATTTGTTTGGCAGAGCATGGAGTAATGCAGTGGAACAGCATACATGTGGCATTGTTACTTGGATGTATTCTATCAATGTATCACTTGAATTGTCCATGCCGACATTCTGAGCTACCTCCAGAAGTGAGTTGTCTGTTTCTTTAACAATACACTCCCAACATTCTTTAAGTGATTTCACACTTTCTCTTTTAACTATTTCCTAAACAGATTTTAATTTTATTTGTCTGAATTATTAATTTCAACATTATACTGAGGTAATTTTGTTGGTATTCCACTAACCATGATGGATTAATGTTCCATTTTCAATCAATGTTAAATCTCTATTATAACTAAAAAAAAAATAAAAAAAATAAAAATAAAAAAATATAAAAAATAAAATAAAATAAATGAATAAATAAAAAATTAGTGTGTTCCATTAAACATCTGCAGATTTTAGTCAAGACTTCTCCAGTGGTTTAGGTATGCAGACAAGCTAAATGGAAATGGACATCTGATACAATATATAATAAGGTATGCATCAAACCTGGTACTAAGAGAATCAAAACAGTTTAGAGCAGTGCTTGTTAGATGTTTTTCCTCAAGAGCCAATACTGATAATGTAGTGCAGCATGTTGGGCCACATATGTTCCATCCTTATTGTTAGTAACTGAAGAGTGGAAATGTTAACTGCCAAATCTCATGCTTTTCAGGAGAATGAAAAAAACAATATATTTCTTTTTGTAACCAAAAAACTTGAGAAGGTATTCTATACCACAAAATTTTGGTGCTCAAATCACCAGTGCACAAAATAATGAGACAAATGAGAAAATAAAAATTTATTAGAGACAAATGAGAAAATAAAAATTTATTAGAAACAGTCCAACACATACCTGGAAATTGGCTGGTTCTACGATCTAATTACGATGTTTTGTTTCAAGTATCATTAATATAGAGGCACTACATTTTATCTCTGGTAATACTATTATAGAAATAGAGCATGAAATTTTAACTAGTAGAATTGAAGTCAACAAAAAAATCACATTTCTTTTAAGTTTTTTACAGGGAATAAATTAACTAAATGCAAAGAAAAAATATCTCAGCATCAATTTTGATTTCTCACACAATTTCATTCTTGGCATCAGCTGTTGCAAAGTTTACTGTATAACTCCCTATGTTGTTGAGGATGAAATGGCAACATTGTGAGCAGGTCTTTCTGTTTTACAAATGATTAACAAAGCTGGTCTTTCAGACGAAGTGTGGCATGGCATACGTCTGCAATGGTCATTCCTCTTTTAAATACATTGACATTTTTCAACTGAACTGTTTCAAAGTAACTTTTATAAAGCTTTTTGAGGTGGGCAAATATGAGGCACTGTGACCGCACTGATGCTACATTTGGTAGATTTCATACCCTGCGTTGACAAGAATGTTTCAGAGCATCTTTGATTTTAAATAAGTCAGATATATGCACTGGAATTACATGGAACAGATTCATAGCTTTAGCTGACTCATCAGTCTTGCATGACACTTGTGGAACAAAGGCCTTGCTCATCTTTTTTCATTTCTCTTTAATTGCAAAATCTCTGTCACAGTTCAAAAAACTATTCTACTCACCACAGAAATAAATGTTAGCACCCATGTTACATTGAGATCTTGATGTATGGCATTTGAAACTCCTTTGGGTACAACTGATAACACATGAAGGCTGTACACCATCTAGTAACAAATATTTCAAACTATTTTCTCTATAACCTGACACTTGGAACATGTCCAATGACATGCAACAGAGTACTGAGAACACGAAAGCACTGAAAAAGCATTTTCTGAAAAAATGGCAATGAGACTGTTTTCCACTTGCACTCTTCAGTTGTTAACCAGCATAAACTTAGTGTTACGACCCCCCCCCCCCCCCCCCCCAAACAGATTAACTATAGTAAAAAACAGCTATAGGTATAATACAAAATTTGACACAATAGTTCAGAACAAACAAGCTAATAATAAATAATGAAAAAACAGTGACAGTCAATTTCCACAATTCACAGAAACTACATCCTGCAAGACTAATTTTTAAAATTGATGGAAAAACTGTCTCATCTGTGAGCGACACAAAATTTTTAGGTATACGTATTCAGCAAAACCTAAAATGGGAGACATATCTTAACCATGTAAATAAAAAGCTAAACACACTTACATATGCAGTAAGAATCCTCGCACAAAATACAAGCCATGCATCTATGATCACAACGTACCATGGCAGTAATTAGTCACTGCTGATGTACGGGATTATCTTTTGGGGGAACTCCATAGGTACAAACAAAACATTTAGGCTACAGAAAAAAGATTGTTAGAATAATAAACCATGCTAAGTACAGAGACTCCTGTAGACCAATATTTAAAATCTTAGTATACTGCCTCTTCCTTGCTTATATATGTATGAAATATTAAATTTCACAAAAGGAAGTATTTTAAAAGATGGAAATATCTTCAAGTATAACTGTGATTACCACCCTCATGATACTAGGCAGAAGCATTACTTGCATGTCAATACGGTAAGTACAAACATTTGTAAGAGAGGAGTGTATCATACTGGCATAATGCTATACAATCACATGCCATCCTATTTGAAACATATTCAAAATTTACAAAAGTTTAAAGTGAAACTGAAAGAGTACTTGCTTGAGCACTGCTTCTATTCTGTTTCCGAGTTTTTAGAGTACCAGAAAATTGCTCAATTATTCTTAAGAAGTCTATCATTTTATTTTATTATATTAAATTTGTCATCAATATTCAACATGTATTGAATAATTTTTAATTATTTATCCTTTCAAAATAACAATGTGTATGATGATGTATATACTGCACCAACCTGACTTGTCCTACATCATTTGTGCAAAATATGTACCTAAACACGATTTACAAGACCAATAAAGAAATACAAATACAAATACAAAATACAAACAACATGATAATTTGGCTGTCAGCTCCCAAGTACTCAAACTTCATGTCAACTGTTCTCTGTTTCAGGTTGCTGCCACCTCAGTGACCCCAAAGTTGTGACACTGTTAAGGTCTGAAGAAGTGTTACTGTGTTGTCTGTCTGTGTGATGACTAACTGATTAATGATAGTAGCTGTATTCAAATCATTATGCTGCATGAACCATGACGACAAATGTTTTGAACATAGTTTTTCTTCTGCTCATTGTGTTGTATTACATCATCATCATCTTGGACAGTTTCCAGCCACTGGCTGGGTCTGTCGGGAACACAAGCCTCTCCATCGTGTTCTGTCTTTCCACCATTCCCCCTCTTCCACCTTCGTCCAGTTCTCTCCTCTTCTCGTCACACATTCCTTCACTCCCTTCACCCATCTATCTCTTGGTCTTCCCCTGGGCCTCTTCCCCTCCAGTTGCAGATCAAACATCCTCTTTGGAATTCTTCCCTCATCCATTCTCTTCATGTGTCCATACCACTGCAGTCTTGATTTTTCTATCCTGTCCTGTACTGGTTCCTCCTTTAGTCTTTCCCTCACATACACATTTCGCATTCTGTCTCGTCTTGTTACACTCAACCTGCTCCTCTGGAACTTCATTTCACTAGCTTGTATTCTACTTTTGTCGATTTTGTGCGTTACCCATGTCTCACTTCCGTATGCCAATATGGGGACAAAGTAGGTTCGGTATATAATTCTCTTGGATTTCTGTGGCACCTCCTTGCTCCAAATAAGCCCCCTAATGCATTTGAAGAACTGCCCTGCTTTTCTGCACCTTTCATTTATTTCCATTGCGTTTCCCCCCTTACTTTCAATCATGCTTCCCAGGTACTTGAAGTTCTCTACCACTTGTAGTTTTTCCCCTCCACAAGTTATATCCACATTTGGCCTATTCTTCTTCCTTGTTGTGACAATTATTTCACTTTTCTTTGCAGAGAAATGCATTCCATATTGTGCTGCCGTCGCCTCCCATACATCTAACTGCTCTGGCACCTCCTTCTCGCAATTTCCCCATAACATCAGGTCATTGGCAAAAAGCACTGCTTTCATTTTATGATCTCCAATTGGATCTGATACTTGCTGTAGGATTTCATCCATAACAATAATAAACAATAAAGGCGAAAGTGCACTTCCCTGTCGCAGCCCATTGTCCAGCTTGAACCATGCAGTACGTTCCCTCCCCACTTTCACACAACTCTCACTTCCCTCATACATTTTTCTGACTTTTCGTGTTATCTCTTCATCTATCCCTTTTGCGTTCAGCACATCCCAGAGCTTGTCCCTATAGATACTGTCATACGCCTTCTCAATATCTAAAAAGACCATGATTAAGTCCTTCCCGTACTCATAGTGCCTTTCCTGCAGTTGCCTCACCGCAAATATGAGGTCTGAAACCATACTGCTCCTCTTGCAGTCTACTTTCAATACTGCTTCTTATTCTCTTCTCCAGGATCTTTTCATAGATTTTTCCACAGTGGCATAGCAGGGTGATTCCTCTGTAGTTCTCACATCTCCTTTTATCCCCTTTCTTGAAGATGTGTTGTATTACAGTAGATTTAATTTAATTTTGTGTCTGTTGCTGCAGATATGTACTGTGCTTGAAGATGATCATCTCTGCAATGTGCATGCATCATGATTTCATGTTACTTCCCTGTCCTTCCACAGCAGCTGATTGGCGTGAGTCACGAATGCCCTTGAGTTGTCAGTACTCAAAGATAAACAGTAAAATATTCCCATCCACGCCAACCCCTCCGAAGTAGCTGCAGTAGTTACCCCTCTGATGCTGAAGAAAGCAGACAACTTTGCTTAGCTCAAGGCTGAATTCAGTGACAACTTACAATATTACTGTCTCTTAAGTATTTGTTACTGAGCAGGAGACCTACACTCTTTTAATTAGTTGATGTTTTCAGATTTGGCTGTTAGTTGCTTGTTGCACGTTATTATGAAATACAGCTGACTACTGGGGGCCACATGAATACTTGATTTGAACCGCATGTGGTCCATGGGCCACAATTTGATGATCACTGGTCTTGAGGTTCCCTCATGAGAAGGTAATGGCAGGATTAATTTAGAGTTCCTTGGGTCATGAATAACATGTTATACAACTATTTTTAACACTCATGTAGTTGAAGTGAAGGAGTTCTTTTTTAACTTGAAAGTAAAATAACACTTTATGAATTAAACAAGGGGATGCTGATAGAAGCAGTCTCGTGCAGCCAAAGACAGCATTTCTCATCAAAAGAAGTGTACTAGTACCAGACACAGACTTTGCCTGAGAAATAAATTTTTGAGAATGCACAGTTGGACTATAGAATTGTATAGAAGTGAAGACTGTGGGACAGTATGAAAGGAGAGAATCAAATGGACTGATAAGCGGGATCATACAAGGACATTGAAAATTAAGTGGACTTATAAGATAAGAAATGAATAGATTCTCTGCAGAGTTAACAAGGAAAAGAATACATGGGAGACATAAGTAGCAGAAGGACTTACGTTAATAAGTTCCATTGCACTAGAGGGGGCTGCAGAGAACAACAATTGCAGGGTAAGGGAAAGATTAGAACATATGCAACGAATAATTGAGGACATTGGGTGCATTATTCTGAGATGAAGAGATTGGCAAAAGAAAGGTAATTATGGCAGACCAAGTCAACCTATTTATTATTTATTTATCTATTTATTTAGCATCCAATAGATCACACATGTGATATAGGATTTGTCATTTGATTACACGTAACACATAACAACACATACACATAATAAATTGACAAACATATACAAACAGCAAACAAATTACATACACATAGTACATAAGTAGTGTACAAGAACTTATTACCCAAAAAACAAAAGTACGTGCTCACGATAAACAATTTTAGATCATGAACTATGCCTTATACACAAAACGTGTTACGGATAAACACAAAACGTATTACGGATATTTAACAGATTTTTCCTAAGTATCATAATTACAAAGTTGAAAACATCATAAAATTAGTCTGAATTTTTAAAAAATAAGTAGGCTACAGGTTTCAATCCACAGTCTGAGACAGGTATTCATTTACACTGTAGTAGCATTTTTCCATCAAGTATTTTTTTACTTCATGCTTGAAATTATTTTTGCCTTTCAATTCTTTAATTTGAGATGGAAGTGCATTTAAAAGCTTTATTCCTAAGTGGCTAACATGTTTCTGACTTCTAGTTTGTGCTACATAGGGAATGTGGAAGTCTTTACAATGCCTCGTATTGTGATCATGGTAGCTTGAGTTGGTTTGGAGATCGCAGTTATTTTTACTTATCATTTCCAGGCATTTAAAAATATATATTGATGGTATTGTAAGTATCTTTAGTTGTCTGAATAAGGATCTACAGTGAGTTTGTGGTGGGCTGTGTGTCATGATACGAATAGCTCTTTTTTGCATAATAAAAATGTCATTTAGTCTTGACCTGGTTTTTCCCCAAAAACTTATGCCATAGCTTGCAACTGATTGGAAATAACTGAAATACACTGCTCTAATACATTCTTTGCTGCATACCTTGGATACTATTCTTAAGGCAAAACACAAAACATGCTGAGCTAAGTTTCTGAGTAAGATATACACTGTGTTCATTCCAGTTTAAATCTTGGTCAATTCGCATTCCCAGAAACTTTGTGGTGCACACTTTTTCTATTTGTTTGCTATCCAGCACAAGGCACATATTTTCCCCTTGACACTTGCTTCCATACTGTATAAAGTTTGTTTTCTTTGTATTTAATGTCAGCTTATTTGAATAAAACCAAGACTGTATGTATGAGAGCATTTTCTCTGCTGTAGTACACAATGATTCTTTTATATCACTAATTATGATACTTGTGTCATCTGCAAATAGTAGAATTTTGGCTGAGCTGTCTGGAGCCTGTATATCATTGATATAAATTAGAAATAACAATGGGCCCAGAATGCTGCCCTGTGGAACACCTATTTCAATTTGTTTTGGTTCAGATATGAGTTTAAAATTGTGAAGATTGTTGGATGACCTCAGCTCAACATATTGTGACCTGTTTTGCAGATAAGATTCAAACCATTTTTTAACAGTACCCCTGATGCCTATTGCTTCAAGTTTCTCTAGTAATATTACATGGTTCACAGTTTCGAAGGCTTTGGATAAATCTAGATTAATTCCAACAACCTGTTTATTTGACTCCAAATTTCTTACTATTTCTGTTGTGTAGTCCAATATGGCTGTTTCTGTACTGTGCCCTGCTCGAAAGCCATGTTGACTGTTATTTATTAGTTTATGTTTTTCTAGATATTTTGTAACCCTGATTTTCATTAATTCCTCAAGTATTTTGGGGAAGGCTGGGAGGAGAGATATAAGTCGGTAATTTTCTATTTTATGTCTGTCACCATTTTTGTATAGAGGTATCACTTTGGAGATTTTAAGTTTGTCTGGAAATATCCCTTCACTAAGGGACAAGTTTGCTATGTGCACTATAGGTTTGACAACACATGGAACCTGGTAGAAGACTGATGACAAGGAGAGAATGTGTGTGTGATTGTGGTTTTGTGTGTGTGTGTATGAGGGTTGATCACGGGAATTAGCCTTTACCTACACAGCAGTGTGCTTACTGTTATGAAACTTCTTGAGAGATTAAAACTGCGAGCTGGTCTAGGACTCAACTCCAGACCATTGCCTTTTGTAGACATTGGTCTTACCAACTGGCCCATTTGGAAGTGAAAGTATAATTTTAGTGGTAGTCATTACTATTTTATTTAAAGTGAATGTAGAGAGAAAACTGTAGACAGTAAACATAGTGTATTGTAGAATGGTAGGCAATAAGCTGTAAAGTAAATAAATACATGTAGAGAAACTAGGTCATGAGTTGTGCATGGATAGCCATGTTGGCAAGAACATTGCCAATGCCCTCTCCCTCCCCCCCCCCCCCCCCCCAAATAAAAAAGGGGAGGGATGCCATAGAGAGGGATTTGAATCACTGACGACAGGATTGAATTTTACATCCACTCTCTGGAATACACTAGGTTTGTCAAATTATTTGAGTGTGTGCCGCTTTGTGTTTGTCAAACATAGACTGTCTCTGATATGATTGAGAGAAATTTTGATCAATGGCTGGTTTGATGAGATGATGGATATAGCTCGGGTCAAAATTTCACTGTGCACATTAAGCAAGAAAGAGCTTTTGTTACAATTTATCACACTGTATTGCAAATTTCCACAATTGTCGAAACCACACTTGAGGATAATGCAGTTACCAAAATGGTAGAGGTTCCCAGCCTTACATTATGCAGGAAAAAGTTAAGAAGAAAATGAACACTCTATACATGTCATACAAATGGGAGCGCAATAAAGTAAAAAACTCAAAGCTCTGTGGTTCTTCCACAGATAATGTATATGTTTCCATCTTGCAGTATTTTGGTGAACTTTCATCTCAGGTCTGAGTAGAAGAGAATAGATTTTCACATAACTGTCTTCTTTTTCAAAGTAAGTGCAACAGAATTCTAACAAATTATCAAAAGTTTGACTGTCCATTTGGAGAAAGTTGATGTAATCATCAGGTTCTGAATGTGATATTCCCTTTAGCAGATTTTCTGGGGTATATTTATCTCTCACTTTCAGCCTTTTCTGGGACTAAGATCTTATTTTCTTTCCCCTCTTTATACACAATGCTAAAGTCAATGAAAAAAATGCTTTGTATTACTAGTGTTAAAATACTTTGCAACACAATATGCATGGCTTGACAGCTGTTTCAAAGATTGGGTTAAATTTGACGAACTTTGTTGGTATATCTGTGTTCTTGTTTGACTATTTCATGGATAGGAAGCAGTGAATTTCACAAACAGTTCTGATCATTACCAGAGGCCTTAAGTTATTATCTCAGTCTTTTCATATCTCTTGGAATCCAGCAAAAATTTTTTGGTCCATCTAACACATATACAGTATGTGCTGCCCACCTCCATTTAATTTTCGCTAGAGTCATAATTATATCTTTCACTTGAAATGTAGCAGTCTAATTAAAAGCTGATTTCATAAACTTTCCCGGTGTAATAACTGCTGATATTCTTCACGGGTTTGCAGCCGGATCATGTCATTATCTGGGTGACGACATGATCCGGCTGCAAACCCATGAAGAATATCAACTAATTAAACCTATTTAAAACCTATTTTATAAAGGGTAAGGAAAATCCCATTGCTGATGGCCTGTCAAGAATGCCAGTGGGGAATGGAAATGATAATGGTAACAATAGTCAGGAGGGAAAGTTTAAAATAATGTATTTTAAAGGTGTCAAAGAGGAAAGTGAAATTAGAAAAATCTGTAATCAATTGAGAAGATATCAAAATTGTGATGATCGTTGGAAACCTGTTAAAAGTTATTTAGGGAAAAAAGGTCATGAGAAAGTCCAAAAGATTATTTGGACTCAGGAATGTTACGCAGCTGAAATTATACAAACAGCCTTCATCACTCATATAACATCACGAGGATTGTCTTTCCTCAGGAGGTTGCAAGCTCTTTTTGCAGTTTGGGGGTGGCGAATCCAAGTCACCGAGCTGGTGTAGCTCTTTCCTTTTCAAGTCACATCCTCTCTTACTTTTCTGTACAAACTCACCTTCTTACACTTCCCGATTCAGACAAATAGTTAGAGACTGGATGCCAAAAGGAATTGGTCTGCCTTTATCTGGTTATTTGGATAAGAGTAAAAACTTAGGGTGGGTTTAATAATGTATGGTTTAATAATACAACCAGAGTATGAATTTTGAGGAGAGTTGGTGTAATATTTACTTATCATGTCTGTACAGTTATAATGAGGTTCTGTTACTTTACATTGTGGATGTGATACTCTCACTGTGATGATAATGTTGTACTCTCATTGTGCTTATGATTTTGTGAAAAGTTGAGAAAATGTTTAGAGTTGGTGTGAAGTTTACTTAAGATATCTGTGCTGTTACAGTGACATCCTATCACTTTACAACTGAGATGTGATTACAATTAGGTTAGACTGTTTGTAGCCATATATATGTGTTCTCATTTGGATTGATCTGTTACTATACCTATTATGTGAAAGTCACTGGATAGACGTTGATTTACTATCAAGTATGAAAATACTTTATGCCATGATCTCATCCTTAACATGTATTAGATCTACTGTGTAACTGGAAAAGGAACATTTATCAGAAAGAAATTTATTATGTTTGTATTACTTCTGTAATCCATCTGTGGAGCATGAAGAAAATGGAATTTTATGTTGGAGATAGTTATTGGGACAGAACTGTTCTGATTCCCAGGATTTAAGAGTCACACCACTTCAATGACCAAACCACTGGTAGTCTTATTTAATTATTCTTTTGCAATCTTAGTACTATAAAATAGGGATACGGTTTGCTATATGTCTGGTATCTGTATAAGTTGTGCTACCTCCTTAGTATAGAGACGAGGTGTTCTTTGTCACAATGTCTACACAAATCTGAACTGCTCAATACTGTTGTATGTTACAGCAAGTCAATGTTTTTCAGTATATACAAATGTTAGCTAACACAGAGTAATCAGCTTGTAATAAACAGTAAGAAAACCATTGCTCTAAAATTCCACAATGTTCCTAACAAGGACATGTTTTTATGACGAACCAGTTGGCAACAATACTGAAACCAAATTCTTAGGACTTTGGCTGTAGAGTAACATCAGATGGAACAAGCATATTGAATATCTCAATGCAGAACTGAGCAAAACATGTTACCTTCTTTGTTCATTAAAATCATGCTGTAGTGAGAAAACAGTATTGAATGCATATCATGCGTACTTTCATTCTCGTCTTAGATATAGGGTCAGCTTCTGGGGAAACTCTAAAACAGCTAATAGCACTTTTAAACTACAAAAAAGGGCCATTAGAATCTTGTTTGAGTGCAAGCCTAGAGACTCTTGTAAACCCCTGTTTACGAAATCTGCTATTGCTCCATTACCATGTGTATGCATTATGGAAACCCTTTTGTTCTTTAAATTAAATGTGACAGGTAATGACTGGAGACTGCAAAAAAACTGTGATATACATGATCACTTTACCAGACAAAACAGAAACTTACATATGACTCAAATCAGCACAGCACTGTGCCAAAAAGGTACTTTTAACCTGGGAGTTAAGCTTTATAACAAACTTCCTGAAAACATAAAAGCTATCACAGAGGTCAATACATTTGGAAAATCTCTAAAGTCGTATTTACAGCCTCACTGCTTTTACTCCATTGAAGAATATTTAAATTTATGAAATGTGTTATATAAATACTTACGTGTAAAGTGTATTATTGCAACCTTAAATATGTATGCCTTGAAATGACTTTCAGCCTGTATATTTATAACTTGACTTGTCCAATGTCTTATGCTTAAGGTGATATGTAGACAACATGACCAATAAAAAATACAAAGCAATGCAATATGATTCTTAATGAAAACTGGTTAAATTTCTCCAATATTTATTGAAAATATTCTGGTGACCACTAATGATTCATGTGTAATGAGTAGCAGAGCAAAAACTAAAGATTGAGGATTTGTATTCAAGGTGTAGTTCTGGTTCTTGCAGACATCTACTTTCAATTGAAGTGTAGTTGATTCATTAATACAGACACTAGGACACAAGTAAATTTGGTTCTATATTTCTAGTTTACATAAATGCCTTTAATTGGCGTGATACGCTTTATTTATTAAGACAAAGTTTGAATTAACACAACCTTTAATAATTTTTGATGCGCTTATGTATGTATTTATGGATTGTAATATGCGCGAGTCTGGCACATGCAAGTGGCCTCTCTCGGCGAAACAATCTACCTTAGTGCCTTCACACTCGTGTCTCAACAGTTCATAGGCGAAGTAACATTGTTAAACTGTTCGCTTTGTACCTGTGCCCATTACATATGTTGTACAAATGGAGATGATATTTTAATTACTGACGACGCCTTTTGGCATAATTGTTTTATTATTCTCCAGTGCATGATGTAATTTTAGTAAGTACTAAAGATTGTGTGCCTGTATTACTTTAGCAATTTCACCGTTATTTAAGCTTCTGTTTCTCACTTTCGTTGATATGGCTTTTCTAATGAATGTGTCTTTCTATTCAGGAAGTTTTACTTCTGATGAAGGTATATTTATATGTACCGAAACCTTGGTCAAGAATTTTAATAAAAAAATTCTATCCTGCAACTGTTTTTGGCTGCCATCCTTTATTGTGAGGAAATATATATTTATCATACCTTTAGAATGGCTGAACTAACCATTTTACTCCTGATATTAACTCATTCATATTTAACCACTGGTACTTTACCCTTGCCTTAACCTATGTTGGAATTTACCTTATCTGTGCCCAATGTTATTTACTGTCTGGTCTGATGTTGGTACATCATGTCTAATGTGGTGATGACCAATGAGAAATCAGCCAACTAGTTGTTAAGCAGTATGTATTCTGGAAGTAACCTGCTGGTACTTAATTTACCAATGTAAATCTGATTCTACAGTGGCATGTGGCCATGGTGGCTCTCAGTCTCTACGAGTAGATGCTGAAAAATTTGGGATGACGACTTTCAAGCTATGAGAACAAGGTGCCTTTGACAGTTATTGTGGGCAAATCCCTTTATCCGTCCTTGTGGTTTCCTGACCTGAAATGTTCAAGTCGGTTCAGTTGCTCTAAAGTTTGAGTTTGACTTGTAAAGAAATGAGGATGTTTGATCCTACAAGTGGTACAGTCATTGTGTCTAAGTGCATTTCAACAGTTGAAAACTAAAATAATTTTTTCCATGAAAATAGATGTCTGAAAGGCTAACAATTACTGCTCCTTGTAAATTACTTGACAACTACCTTTACATGATACAATGCATACTATAATCATCTATTTAATCTGGTCTATCTAGACTTAATATAATGATATACAGTTACATGCAATATAATTCCTTTAATCACCCATTGCCAATGTATTCTCAAACTTATGAGTGTTTATTCATACGCGCTGCTGTTTAAAATATTTTCTACCTCTACTTAACACAATGATATACTGTTACATGCCACATGGTTCTCAATAATCACTTATTATCAATGCTCTATTCACAGAAATATACTTATTTTAATTAATCTACAACTTACAGGCACATATATTATACTATGATGTGCTGTCACATGCAACCTAATTCTCTGTAATTATTCATAGTCTAAAAGGTAAACTGCTTTCTTGTGGCATATAGCCTACCCCAGCTATTATTAACAGCAATATCATAACTAAAACTGATTCTATTACTCTGCTAACAACTGTTTATTTATACTTCTTGCCACTTGAAAAACATATATCTTTTGTCTTTGCCTTATATAAAATTTTGTAACATTATAAACACATGAACTATGTCCTTGAACTTAATGTAAGACTTATATATGCCATGACAATTGGGGAGGAAACTTATATATCACTTGGCTGAGATTCCAGCAACTTTAATTTTATTTATCAGACCTGCCTCTTGCTTAATTTTGAAAATGTAACAAAAATTTCTTTTGTCATCATCACACTTGACTCTGTGGTGTTTAGCAAATATATTGATGCATATGAAAGTACTTCACATAATGTGAACATTGTAACACTTGGATGATCTGCCCAATGAGGTAGTTGACTCTGTTTATTTATTGATATGAGATATGCTGCAATTCGATGCATTTGGCTACCTTATTTCCATATTTTCATGTGTATATCTGAAGAACTCAATAATTCTGTACCTCACTTTAATATTTTCATGTTTATATGTGTCATTTACTCTGTCTTGCAGAATACTAATTGTTCACCCTTCATTGATCAGTCAATATGGAGTGTTGAGATTAATTTTCGGGGACTGAGAAGGTGAAGCTGTGGCAAGCCCATTCTGCAGGGAATGCCAAATACTCTTCTCCCTCTGGCACCACAGTGAAGTACTGAAACAGTGGGGGTCCTGGGTAGAGGGGGTTTCCTGTCTTTGGGGTCTGTCGTCTGTTCTTCAACTCCAACACTCTGAACCTTCTATTTCATTTCTTACTTCTCATTAGAGTACCAAGCTATCCTTCCCTCTGTCCACATGCAGATGTCTCTATTGCTGAGACCCTTCTAGTTTACGGCGTCAGCTTTACTAAGCGACTAAAACCTATTTTATAGGAGGAGATGGGGAACAAGCTAGCATTTCTGTGTTATTAGATGTAATTATGCTCTGTGAGTCTATATTATTCATTTATGTCTGATTTTATTGTATGTTGTCACCAAATTGGTAAACATTTTACTTATGTATTTATTTTGCTATATACCAGCACTCAAAATTGTGAACACTCACTTATATGCAAGGATGCTTTGTCACTATATTGTCATGAGGAATGACTTGCTTATACTATTCTCTGTCACGCAATTATGTTTCATGTGTAATGCTGTTCTAATCTGTGGGGTGTATCATCTTTTCTTCTTCAACTCCAACACTCTGAATTTTCTATTTCATTTCTTACTTCTCATCAGAGTATAAAGCTATTCTTCCCCTTGTGCACATGCATATACCTCTGTTGCAGAGATCATTCTAATTTACCGTGTCAACACTTGATGTTGTTGACTAAAGCTTATTTTATAGTATAATCCGAGAAACAAACCAGTATTTCTGCACTATTGAAGATACTGAATTTACTTATATATATATTAGACATATCCATCCGCACATATGTGCGGATGGATATGTGTGTGTGTGTGTGTGTGTGTGTGTGTGTGTGTGTGTGTGTGTGTATGTGTGTGTGTGTGTGTGTGTGCGCGCGATTGTATACCTGTCCCTTTTTCCCCTTAAGGTAAGTCTTTCCGCTCCCGGGATTGGAATGACTCCTTACCCTCTCCCTTAAAACCCACACCCTTTCGTCTTTCCGTCTCCTTCCCTCTTTCCTGATGAAGCAACCGTGGGTTGCGAAAGCTTGAATTTTGTATGTGTGTTTGTGTTTGTTAGTGTCTCTATCAACATACAAATGCTTTCGTTTGGTAAGTTACATCATCTTTGTTTTCTGATATATTGCTCAGCTCAAACCAACTTATCAATGTATAAAAACTATTCATATTATTGTCATGATGTATTTGTGAGGTTGAGTTGAGGTTTTCGGGCGCTAAACAGCGTGGTCATCAGCGCGATGTATTTGTCACTTATGTACCAATTCACAAATGTATAATGCTCAACCATAATTCTCGTGATGTATCTAGCACTTATGAACCAATTACCAATGTATAATATTCAACCATATAACTGTCATGATGTACCAATTATTTATGATTCATTTATCGTGTATTCACACCTAAGTGGTGAACTTACCAATGTATCTCATTTATGATTCATTTATTGTGTATTCACACCCAAGTGGTGAACACATACCTATATATAAGGCCCAACCACATAGTTATTGGTGCTGTTTCAATTACATATAAAACACAACCAATATGATGTATTAGTCACATACTCAAGTTATTGTATATTGTCACTCAAAGTAATACATAACCACACTCTTATGTCGCATTCCATTATTTTTAGCACTTACTGTGAAGGGAAAAACAACAACTGTGTTGCACAAATATTCCTAAAAATATACATCAATTAATGTTTGAATGATTGTAAAGGTGGGAAAGTGGCATTGGAAGTGTTTTGACAAATGAAAAATGGAAAGATTGGACATTTGTCAGACATTTCATTCTATCTATATATGTAGGGTGAATTATGTTAACTGCTGAGGAACTATACTCCAAGAATTTACTTGTGCTATATTGTAATAATATATTTGTTATTCGATACTATATGTAAATCTCAATATAAATTACAGAGAATAGTGCTGAGGTAGTACACATCTTTCGCAAATTGTTTGTTCCTCCAATTGCTTGTAAAATGAGAACTGTTACGTAGATCTGTCAGAAAAGGTTTTGTTCAGCTTTCAGTTTCACAAATTCTTTTGAGGGTTGTTGAAATGCAACAGTCTAATTAAAACCTATTTAAACACATAAATTTTAACCATAAACAGTAATTTATGAGATAGAGGTGTATGGAAATACATACTTGTGAAAAAGTTATGAAGAAAATAATTATGGAATCTTAATTTAATGTGTAGAAGTCCATGAATTGGTAGGAATATTTTATATGATATGAATCTTCTGTAATTAGTAAATATAACAAGTGTATTGTTAACATTTGATACCTAAGCATTTATACACACTTCAATTTATATAGAGACTAGAATTCACTCATGTGTTTAATATATAAGAGTCAAGGTAATCATTGAAATGTATCACTTGTTTTAGGATGAGAGTTTTAATTGTTATTTAATCAAATAATCATTTTAAACAATGCTGAGGATTGTTCAGGATTGTTAAGAAAGTATGAATAGTTACAGCCATGTTGGCAATGTAAGTAAGTACTTTATGTGGTGTTGGACAGAAAGCATGTAGCTTGTTGTGCATAATTTTATTTCATTATTGTAAGTATGCTACAAATTATTTTAGATTTGTCAAGATGCTTTTAATTAATTTGAGATTATAATAAATGTTCAGTGGATATTCCTAGATTCATAATTTAAAGCTAGTTTTTGACACTTTGTGAATAGACTTTCTCTGTATACTTTGTGTTTATATTAAAGTGTTTCAGAGTTCAGTTTCTTCTGCATGTCTTGACACTCTGTTTCAGATCAGACAAACCTGTGAACACTTGTGCTTCCCTTCTTTGTCTCCATTCGATGTAAGCTCTGTCTAGTAAAGGTCCCAAACACTTGAGCACTATTCTAGGATGTGTCACTTGAGTGTTTTATAAGCAAATCTCCACTTTATATAGAATGCATTTCCCTAGTATTCTACCAAGAGCCAAAGTCTGCCATTGCTTTAACTACAAGTCAGCCTATGTAATCTTTCCATTTCATTCCATACACATTGTTTACCTAGATATTTGACTGAGTTGAAGACTTCAGTTGTGAGTAATTGATATTGCAGTCATAGTATAATATGTTCTCTTCTTATTTTTAAGTGCACAATTTTATATTTCTACACTTTTAAAGCAAGCTGCCAATTCCTCCACCACTTTGAAATCTTGTTGAGATCTGACTGAATAGTTGTGCAGCTTTTTTCAGATTGTACTTCATTACACAGAACTGCATCATCTGCAAAACGTCTCAGGTTATTAGCAATATTATCTGCAAGGTCATTAATACACAACATGAACACCAAGTGTCCTACTGAATATTGCTGGAGCACCATAAGTTAATTCTTCATCTGCTGATGACTCTCCAGCCAAGATAACATGCTGCATCCTCACTAGCAAGAAATTCCGAATCTTATCAAAAATTTGCTTGATACCCCAAATGAATGTACTTTTGAAAATAAGATGAGTCAAATGCTTTTTGGAAATCAAGAAACACTGCAGCTACATGACTGCCTTGACTGATGATTTTCAGGACATAATATGAGGAAAGTGCTAACTGGGTTCCACATGATTGATGTGTTTGGACTCCATCTGACCGGTCATTTTGTTTGAAATACCTCATTAGCTTTGAGCCCAGAATATGTTCTGATAATCTGCAATAAATAGATGTCAAGCATATTGCTCACTATGAAAATCTTGTTGAAGTTACAGTTTACTCTGTGCCTCTCTATAATATGCTAATGTCACTCAGTTCCTTGGCAGTATTAGTGTTTCACCACGATTTGTTTAATGTATGCGGCTATGCATACATTAAATTGTGCCAAATAAAATCACAGTTTAATGACATACAGCACCTTCTTTCATTTAGAGTTCACACTCCAGCACTGCCCCCCCCCCTCCCCCGCACACACACACAGAAAATACCCTGAACAACATGCCTGGGCCTCTCACCACTTGCAACATTTCTACCACATTTCCAACATACAAGTAGTCCCCTCTAAAATAACAAAATTTTCACAAGTTTTAAACATGGGGACATTCTAAGATATAGTTTAAGCTAAATTTCATTGTTCTTAATAAAATATAAATACCTTGTTTTACTCCTACAGAAAATTTTCCATGTCACGTAAAGCATATGTTACAGTCAAAACCCATTTCTAGTTAGAACACGCTCCTACTAGTTAAAATTAGTTTTTACTGAGCCACTTCATCAAAATGCATTTTGCCTAGTTAAAACTACTTTTAACTGACTTTCGCTTTTGACCAGCAGTAAATTCTAGTTGTAACTAAGGCTATCAGTATCAACTAGTTTCAACTAGTAAGAATGCGCACTAACTGAACTAGACAGAACTAGTTTTCACTAAATTTATTTAGGGGCAAATATTAAAATTAAGAGCAAATACGTGTTGATTGAAATAAAAAAAAAAAGCTGCATTTTTGTATTGTGCAATGCAATTTTTATTGGGATATCGATCATACATCCTAACATATTCAAGACAGTGAAAACAAGAAGGCGCTGACATGAAAATGGCGAGTGTTGCTGCAAACTGGATGATTAGATTGGATTAGATTATATTAATACTTGTTCCATAGATCATGAATACGACACTTTGTAATGATGTGGAATGTGTCAGGTTAATAAAAGATGTCTGTACAAGATATTACATTACACAAAATATTGCATGACACTAATGTTTAAGTTTTTTTTTTCTTTCTTTTTCTACCTTAATTTATATCTAAAAATTCAGCCAATGAGTAGAAGGAGTTGTCATCTAGAAATTCTTTTAATTTATTTTTAAATGTTAGTTGGCTATCTGTCAGGCTTTTGATGCTGTTTGGTAGGTGACCAAAGACTTTTGTGGCAGCATAATTTACCCCTTTCTGTGCCAAAGTCAGATTTAACCCTGCATAGTGAAGATCATCCTTTCTCCTGGTGTTATAGCTATGCACACTGCTATTACTTTTGAACTGGGTTGGATCATTAACAACAAATTTCATAAGTGAATATATATATTGTGAGGTTACTGCGAGGATCCCTAGATCCTTAAATAGATGTCTGCAGGGTGACTGTGGGTGGGCTCCAGCAATTATTCTGATTACATGTTTTTGAGCAATGAATACTTTTCATCTCAATGATGAATTACCCCAGAATATAATGCCATACAAAAGCAGTGAATGAAAGTAGGCATAGTAAGCTAATTTACTGAGATTCTTATCACCAAAATTTGCAATAACCCTAATAGCATACATAGCTGAACTCAGACATTTCAGCAGACCATCAATGTGTTGCTTCTAGTTTAACCTCTCATCGATGGACACACCTAATAATTTTGAAAATTCGACCTTAGCTACAGACTTCTGTTCAAAGTCTATATTTATTACTGGAGTTGTGCCATTTACTGTACAGAACTGTATATACTGTGTTTTATCAAAATTTAAAGAGAGTCCGTTTGCTGAGAACCACTTAATAATTTTGTGAAAAACATCATTTACAATTACATCACTTAGTTCTTGGTTTTTGGATATTATTACTATACTTGTATCATCAGCAAAAAGAACTAACTTTGCATCTTCATCAATGTGGAATGGTAAGTTGTTAATGTATATCAAGAACAGTAAAGGACCTAAGACCGAACCGTGTGGGACCCCGTACTTTATAGCCCCCCAGTTTGAGGAATCAGCTGTTGTTTTAACATTACATGAACCACTTATTTCAACTTTCTGCATTCTTCCAGTTAAGTATGAATTAAACCATTTGTGCACTGCCCCACTCAAACCATAATGATTTAGCTTATCTAAAAGAATTCCATGATTTACACAATCAAAGGCCTTGGAGAGATCACAAAAAATACCAATGGGTGATGGTCGATTATTCAGAGCATTTAATATTTGATCAGTGAAAGCGTATATAGCATTTTCCGTTGAAAAGCCTTTCTGGAAACCAAAGTGACATTTTGTTAGTACTTTATTTTTACAAATATGGAAGGCTACTCTTGAATACATTACTTTCTCAAAATTTTTTGATAGAGCTGTCAGAAGAGAGATTGGGCAGTAGTTGTTGACATCCGACGTATCCCCCTTTTTATGCAATGGTTTTACAATGGCATATTTCAGTCTATCGGGGAAAACACCCTGCTCCAAAGAGCTATTACATATGTGGCTGAGAATCCTACTTATCTGTGGGGAACAAGCTTTAAGTACCTTGCTGGAAATGCCATGAATTCCGTAAGAGCTTTTACTTTTCAGTGAGTTTATTATTTTACTGATTTCAGAGGGAGAGGTTGGTGGAATTACAGTTGTTTCAAACTGCACAGGTATGGCCTCTTCTATTAGTAGCCTTGCCTCTTCTAGTGAAGATCTAGATCCTATTTTCTCCACAACATTTAAAAAATGATTATTGAAAATATTTTCAATTTCTGATTGTTTGTTAGTACTCTTGTCATTCAGTTTTATGGCACTAAAGTCTTCCTGTGCTCTTGATTGCCCTGTTTCCCTTTAAATAATATTCCAAATTGCTTTAATTTTATTATCAGAGTTACTGATCTCAGACATGATAGACATGCTTCTGGACTTTTTAATAACTTTTCTTAGTACCACGCAATAGTTTTTATAATATTGAACAATTTCGGGGTCAGTACTCCCTCTTGCTGTTAGATACAGTTCTCTTTTACGGTTGCAAGATATTCTTATTTCTTTAGTTAGCCAAGGTTTCTTATATGTTTTCTTGAAATTATGTTTAACTATTTTATTGGGAAAACAATTTTCAAATACCCTTAAAAATGTATCGTGAAATAAGTTATATTTCAAGTTTGCATCGGTTTCCTTATACACTTCATCCCAGTCTAGCTACTGTAGGCTTTCCCTAAAGTTTGCAATATTTATATTGTTAATTGAACGCACTGCTTTGAAAGTCTGATTTGATATACTGCATGGAGCTATGTCATGTACTGTAACTAGCTGTGCACCATCATCTGAAAGACCATTCTCAACAGGATAAGCATTTATGTCCTTAAACTTATCTTGGTCTATAAAAAAGTTATCTATCAATGTACTGCTGTTCTTTGTTATCCGAGTATGAAAATCAATGATGGAGCTCAAACTGAAAGAACTGAGTAATACTACAAGGTCATTCTTCCTATTACACTCTTTCAGGGAATCAACATTGAAATCCCCACAAATGATAATTTGCTTCCCCCTGTCTGACAGATAGCACAACAAAGCATCCAAGTTTTCTAGAAATGGCTAGAAATTTCCTGAGGGGGACCTATACAGTGTTACAATTATGAAAGTGCCATCATTTAGTTTAAGTTCAGTGGCACATGCTTCCATATGTTGCTCTACACAAAATTTTTTAGTTTCTACATTTTTTACACTGTGGAAGCTTTTGACATATATGGCAACTCCTCCTCTCATCATATTATCTCTACTTACATGTGCAGCTAATTTGTACCCATTGGCGCTAACCTTTTGCATATCAGTGACAAGGGGATGCTCAGACAGGCATAGTACATCTATTACATTCTCAGTTTCTATATCTTCTAAACAAAGCAGAAGCTCATCAATTTTATTCTTCAATCCCCCAATATTTTGATGAAATATACTAACATTATTTTTCACTTTACATTTGTGAATATCTTGAACATTTTTAACATCTTTAGTACTTGCCTGGCTGAGTTTCCCACTGGACACTGATCTTACACTAAAAAAGAGTTTCCTCCATGAGATGTAGTTCCTCCCCCCTTTAAATTTCCTGCTATCAGCCCAGTCAGTTTACCCTTCCCTTTCTTATTGAGGTGTAGGCCATGTCTAGTATTGTCCCACCTACAGAGTAAATCAACAGGAACCACATCAATGTGTGACCCTGCATCAGATCCAAGTAGCCGTTTTAACTCCAAGTTAACTCTACTGATAGAAGAGCTCAAATGAGGTCAGTCATGGCGCTCCAGAACCGACACAAACCCAACACTGGTATGATTCGATGTTGATGCAATTTTTGCCAGGTCACACTCTATGCTGTACCCCAGGTCTCTGTCAATACTGCTGCCCGGCCCACCCAAAATAACCACGGCATCTTCCTTAGTAAAGCCTCTACACAGTGAACCTAAATCCTCTGTAACCTGCCCCAGTCCAGCACTATGGGAAAAACATAAGAAGAGAAACACATGTGTATTGTGAAGAGTGTGATGTTGGATTGTGTGCAATACCACGCTTTCAGCTATACCATACAAAGAGTCATTTCTAATAAATATTCTTCAAGAAACTGTGTTTCCTTTAGATCTACCACTAAAACCCTTCCTCATTATATAAAAATTAAAAATAAGTAATTTTTAATTCTGCAACAGTGTTACTACTGTGAAAACCTTCGAATTGTTAAGTATTCAGTTGTTAGATAATCACTTGCCCCCACAACAATCACACATAAGCGTGTCAAATATGTGCCGCTACAATAAGTGCTAGAGGCGCAGAAAGAATTACATGTGCGGGAACAGTTCTAGGCACCAAAATTCCCCACCTGAGCAGCGCTGCAATGGCTGACAATAGCCCGCCACTGGGTGCTTTTCACCACAACAAACAACAAGGTCAATGAGTTAAGCACATGCAGATCAGCTTGTATGTATTTATCATGGCAGATCTAAATCAAGAAAGGCGATGAAAAGAAGAATTTGTGAGAAGGGTGTTAGAGATTGAAGAACGCAACAAAAGAGAAAACCACTACAATGTTATGACAAAAGAATCTTACGATAAATTAGTGGACGAAATTGAAGAAGCACAATCAGCTGAGAAAAAGACACAGAAGCAGTACAGAAGATTAAATTGATTCAAGGTTATTAATGTTTGTGGGACCAGGACGTTAGTGACAAGAAAAGAGCCTGTGAAGTAGTACTTATGTGTCAAAGAAATTTTCGACATTATTGAAGCAGCTCATCAGGCTGTTGGTCATGGAGGTTGAGACAGATTAAAGGTTGAAACTTCAAGAAAATATGCAAACATAACAGTGGAGATGATGAACATTTATCTGTCTATGTGTGAAACATGTCAGCGCAAAAGGAGCGTAAAGAAAAGGGCGCATGTTTCAAAGCCTATACCTCATTCAGAAATGAACAGTCGTTTCCAAGTTGATCTGGTCGACATGCAAACTCAAGAAGATCATGGATTTAACCATATAATGGTGTATCAAGACCAACTGACAAAATTTGTTTTGTTACATGCACTGAAAAGCAAGAGGGCAGAGGAACTGGCACATCATTTAGCAGATATATTTTTGACATTTGGTGCTCATATTTTACACTCTGACAACAGCAGAGAATTTGTTAATTCTGTCATAAACGAGCTGGCTGTATTTTGGGCTGAGTGTAAACTGGTTCACAGAAAACCAAGGCACAGCCAAAGTCAAGGTTCTTTGAACATGCCAACCAAGACGTTGAAAAAAATATTGGCTTCATGGATGCAAGACAACATTACCACCAACATGTCAAACGGTCTTCGCTTTGTTCAGTTTATGAAAAATCAAGCATATCATTCTGGTATCGAAGCAAACACCTTACAAAGCTATGTTTCGCCAGAACCACAAGTAGGGCTTATGACTTCGAGTTTGCCTCTAGATGTTATTAAGGAGATACAAGATGAAGATGATCTTAAAGAGGCTTTAAATAAAATTAATGTGGTAGACGCAGTAAATGTGACACCTGATGAACTGGAACTATCACATGACTCAGAGGAGATAACGGTTATGGCTAGTAGCAATGGACAGATTACAGCTGCAGCCAGACAAGAAGATGCAGAAGCTTTGCCCAGTACAAGTATACAGTCTCCAACAACGGCAGCAGCCAATCAAGAGGATCCAGAAGCCATAGCTAGTACGAGTGCAGAGCCTCAAATAACTCCAGCTTGTCACAAAGATCCAGAAGCTGAAGCTATTATGAAACGACAATCTCAAATATGAACAGCTAGAGAAAACACTCATGAAAACCTGATGAAACAGGCCAAAAGAAGGAAGATGGCTTCAAATTCAATAAATGCCACTGTAGAAATCAGTGACAATATAGTTATACCGATTCCTGTTATCGACAGAGCAAAAGCAGATCTCCCCAATATTACTGGAATTGTTCTTCAGAAAGATGAACAGGGCTTGCACAAGATTGGAAGGAAATACAGGGCTATTACAAATGATTGAAGCGATTTCATAAATTCACTGTAGCTCCATTCATTGACATATGGTCACGACACACTACAGATACGTAGAAAAACTCATAAAGTTTTGTTCAGCTGAAGCCGCACTTCAGGTTTCCGCCGCCAGAGCGCTCGAGAGCGCAGTGAGACAAAATGGCGACAGGAGCCGAGAAAGCGTATGTCGTGCTTGAAATGCACTCACATCAGTCAGTCATAACAGTTCAACGACACTTCAGGACGAAGTTCAACAAAGATCCACCAACTGCTAACTCCATTCAGCAATGGTATGCGCAGTTTAAAGCTTCTGGATGCCTCTGTAAGGGGAAATCAACGGGTCGGCCTGCAGTGAGCGAACAAACGGTTGAACGCGTGCGGGCAAGTTTCACGCGTAGCCCGCGGAAGTCGACGAATAAAGCAAGCAGGGAGTTAAACGTACCACAGCCGATGGTTTGGAAAATCTTACGGAAAAGGCTAAAGCAGAAGCCTTACCATTTACAATTGCTACAAGCCCTGACACCCGATGACAAAGTCAAACACTTTGAATTTTCAGCGCGGTTGCAACAGCTCATGGAAGAGGATGCGTTCAGTGCGAAACTTGTTTTCAGTGATGAAGCAACATTTTTTCTTAATGGTGAAGTGAACAGACACAATGTGCGAATCTGGGCAGTAGAGAATCCTCACACACTCGTGCAGCAAATTCGCAATTCACCAAAAGTTAACGTGTTTTGTGCAATCTCACGGTTTAAAGTTTACGGCCCCTTTTTCTTCTGCGAAAAAAACGTTACAGGACACGTGTATCTGGACATGCTGGAAAATTGGCTCATGCCACAACTGGAGACCGACAGTGCCGACTTCATCATCTTTCAACAGGATGGTGCTCCACCACACTTCCATCATGATGTTCGGCATTTCTTAAACAGGAGATTGGAAAACCAATGGATCGGTCGTGGTAGAGATGATGATCAGCAATTCATGTCATGGCCTCCACGCTCTCCCGACTTAACCCCATGTGATTTCTTTCTGTGGGGTTATGTGAAAGATTCAGTGTTTAAACCTCCTCTACCAAGAAACGTGCCAGAACTGCGAGCTCACATCAACGATGCTTTCGAACTCATTGATGGGGACATGCTGCGCCGAGTGTGGGAGGAACTTGATTATCAGCTTGATGTCTGCCGAATCACTAAAGGGGCACATATCGAACATTTGTGAATGCCTAAAAAATATTTTTGAGTTTTTGTATGTGTGTGCAAAGCATTGTGAAAATATCTCAAATAATAAAGTTATTGTAGAGCTGTGAAATCACTTCAATCATTTGTAATAACCCTGTATGGGATACTCGACAAATTGTATTGCACATACATATTGCTGAATTGATTTCAATAATTAAGGATAAATGTCAGACATATTCATTACTTCATTGATTTAATGCTCTCAAAATGTTGCTAACTATTCAAGTAATTAATTAACATTTTAAGTTTTAAAACTTACATTGTAATATATTTTATAATATGCATTAAGTACTTAATCGCCTTTCAAACAAGCTAATTAAAAGTTCCCTTCCAGATCCGAATTCAACGTGTCCAAAGAGAAATTCTTGCTGAAGATGTGCCAGAGACAAAGGTATCATTAAGAACTGCTGCCAAGATGGTAGCCTTAGGATCAGGACAAGGATTTGTTCGCTGTATGTGTAAGAAGGCATGTATTTCAAAAAAGTGCTTTTGTAGGAAAAAAAGAAAGCTTTGTAACTCAAAATGTCATGACAGTTTGCCTTGCGATAGCAATTGTTAAATATTTTTGTTACGTGTCTCTTTTATTAAGGCTGTTGCAACTTTTGTCAAATGTATGAATAATTAATATACTTTTACTATATGATTATTTTGTTTCCACTTTCATAACTAATACTGTCAATATGGCTCTGTAATGTTCCTTAAAATGTTTCTTCAGTGTATGGTTATTTTTGTATTGCTGTAGTTAATATTAATGACTTAAATGTATGATCAATATTCTCAATAAATATTGCATTGCAAAATACAAAGATGCTGTTTTTTTTTTATTTTAATCAACACACAGTTAATTTTAATATTTGCCCCTAAATAAATTTAGTGAAAATTAATTCTGTTTAGTTTAGTTAGAACGTGTTCTTACTAGTTGAAACTAGTTGATACTGATAGCCTTAGTTACAACTACAATTTCTAGGCAAAATGAGTTTTGACGAAGTGACTCAGTAGTTTCAACTAGCAAGAATGCGTTCTAACTAAAAACGGGTTTTGACTGACACATACATTTCTGCCCATGTGCCTCTGTAGTGCACGAATACCCTACCCAAGAGTACCGATTTCTGGTGAAACCACTGATGTTATTGAAAAGTTATAATTAGCACCAGAGATTTTGGTCAAACATCAATAAACATTCCAATATAAAATAAAATGAATTGTAAATAATACATAAGGTGTAAACTAAAAAGTAAACAAAACTAAAATATTTACAACATATACAGATAGCATTACCCTACATGCCAGAGATGTAGAAGATACTTCAAATTACTTTCCGTGCAATGTCAAATGGCCACATACACAAAAATACACGTTTATCTTTTAAAATTGTCACGATTGTTAAAAGGTACAATGAATGGCTTTAAAATGAGTTTACTCTTATACCACTCAGAATTTTTTCAAGCAACAAACATATGACATCTTTGTGTCAATTTAATAAATAAATAACATAAGGAAAGATGGATTGCTACTTATCATAAAGAAAATGCATTAAGTTGCAGAAAGGCCACAGTTTTCATCACCAAAAGATAAACAGAGAAACACACACCATGCATGCACACAAGCACGCACACTTCATGCCAACTCCGGCAGCTCAGGCCAGAATTTTCATAATTACATTTTTTTCTTTGTCCCTGAAAACCACACATATATGAACTTTACACCAATGAAGCAAATTTTATGCACTTTTTGGTACCCTGCTCTCAGTTTCACTATTATGGCACAAGCTTTCAACATTCACAGATTCCTCAGGTTTCATCAGTATTGCCTCTTCCAGTGGTAAGCCAATATGTTCACCCCAGTGTTCACTCACTGACATTCCAAGTATCTCCCTATGCATCCACATGCAAAACGTGATGCAAAATGTGACTCCATAACAAAAGAAATGAGCTCAGTATCAGTTTCAGTCTGCAGCCCATTCATCCATCGTTACTCATACACATACTTGGACCTCTAAATGTCAATCAAAACAAGATATTCAAATACAACTCCTAATTACTGAAGTTTTACTATGACAGGCCATCAACAAAACAAAACAAAGCACAAATCATACCTTTTAGTTGGGATTCAGTTCTCAAACTAACATGAAAAATTAATAATAATTCCCAGCTGTGATATCATAACTGTTCTCTCAGCATCAATAAAACTAAAACTCTAACTGCCATACCTCACAAGAAAAATATCCACTAATAACCCCAACTATACCTCTCATACAAATCAAATGATTCATTTTACTCTCCTGCTGTGTCTATAACAACCACATGTAAGTTAAAATCTAAACAACAACAAAAATCTTCAAACGCACACTTGACAGTCACACAAAATATTCAAACAGCACAGACCACAGAAACAAAATTATCTTTTCCCTTTTAAAATGTACAAAATGTTTCCTTTACATCTTACATTTTGTCTGTGTAACTTGGTAAATACACAGCACATAACTGAATTTATTACATGATGACTGATGAACTAATAACCTTTTCTCAGAGCTAATACAGAATCCTTACCCTCCAAAAGTAGCTCTCTCTCAGTCTCTCCAGCCTTCCTCACTTCAAGGTATTCCATCATGAACCTCATTCCTTATAAAACTTTGTCTCAGACTCTAAAGGCCCATAAAATAATTCAAAAAATTTCTTTCTCTCCTTGTTGTGCTCACCTGACGTCTTCTTTGTTCTCACCAATACCAGACCCTCAACTCTTACTTCTATTACTTTCATCTTTCTATCGCATTTTTGCTTTCTTTGTATTGCTGTTATCTCCATGTTCTGCCTCATAAATGTTTCCAACTCTTCTCTTGTCACTTCCTTCCGTGGACAGAAACGAATGTGTCCTGAGAACAGATTTGGTGACTTTGTGTCAAACTCCACCACCCATGCTAAAATCCCTTTGGGCTATGTCTCACACAGTTCATTGTGGTTTCAAAATCTTTTAGATATTGAACCCAAGAGTGACTTGTACTGCTGCAATATATCTTGCAGAGTCTTCCCAAATCTTTCCTGCATCGTTCTGCAGGAATACCTGAAGGATGCTATACTCTCATATTCTTATATGCTTTATTCCTGCAGTGTCTATAACTTATTCCAATCATTACTAGTGAACTGGGGTGCATTGCTACTTAGGGTACAGCAATCAACCAATCATTACTAATGAACTGGGGTGCATTGCTACTTAGGGTACAGCAATCAACCAAAAATAATCTTGTGTGAACTTGGAGGTCAGACTCTTACTGGTTGCTTATTTGTTTGTATACAACTTGATATAAGGGGTGATCAAATAGTTTCTGTTCAAAGACTGCACAGTCCAGAAATGGTATGGCAATCACAGAAAATCACCGTGAGCATTGACGCAATCACTGGTACTGGTACTGGTACTGGTACTGATGCACCATGTTGAAGATACTTGTCTGATAAAACATTGTGTCCTACTGTATGAAGAAGTCCGTAACTGTGTGCTACACATCCTTGTACAACAAGTATCATTGATGCTTCAAGGCCTTTGTCAAGGGACTGAAGGTGTGATAATCACATGGGGCAGATCAGGACTATAGGGCAGGTGTTAGAGTGTATCCCATTTGAGTTGGTGTAACTTCTGTGTTACAAAATCTGCGGTATGGGGACATGTGTTACCATGAAGCAGAAGCAAAATGATGGTTTTCTACAGACTTGCTGCTCCGTACACATTCTTCATTCTCTGATGGATGTCTAGCACTGCTTGTCCTTGGCTGTTCTTCAGCAGCCAAGGAAAGAATAACAGCATACTAGTCCTCTTTGGATGCATTTGGTAGTAACATTGGCATACTTCATGTTTCCAAATTTACTGCACACACATCAGAAAGACACAAATGACATACTAATCCCTTGCCTATGTGTCAGTGCTTTCAATCAGAGTCAAACTATGTTGCACATACACTGCAGAAAAGCCCTCAAACAGAAACTTTTTGGCCACTCTTTATATGTTCACTAAATACATCCACTACTACAAAGATGCATTTGCATCCACCTCTTGCAGTTGGGAATGGCCCAAAAAGATCAATTGCTAGCAGATGTCTGAAATTCTCTGGTATTATACATCACATGTATCCCTGACTTTGTGCTTGGTTAGCCTCAACTCTCTCACAGATGTTGCAGCTCTCAAGTTGTTTTCATAATCATCTGACCATTATTGAATACAGCCTTTTCCTTGATTACTTCAGTGCATTTTTAAGATCTATAGTGTCATAGCCCAAGTGCACTCACTGAATTACATTATTGTCATAGTCCTTCGGTAAATGTAACTTCCACTCGTGACTGTTTTCATGTCTCCTTCTGAACAAAGGTCCCTTATGTATTTTGTAATATTTATCCAAATTTTCCTCTCCTCTACTTCCCAGGCAACTCTTTACCTACTGTAGGTTGGGATCCTCATCCTGTGATCTTCTCATGTCCTTACATACTCCACTGATGTTTTTCTTACTTGGCAAATCTTTTATAGGTAATATTTTAAATTCTTTGTTTTCATCCTCTTTGTCCACTAAATATCTCACTTTCCCACTGGCAACCTTGAAAAAGCACCATCCACAGCATTCTAAGTCCTCTTTATGTATTGGATGATATAATTAAATTGCTGTAGGAACCCATCTCATTAATCTACTGTTCAACAATTTACATTTATGTAAATAGCTCAATACTTTATGGTCAGTGAAAACAATCACCTCATCACCCCACAGGTATTTTCTGACCTTGGTGAATGCCCACCACACAACTGCTAACAAATCCTTTTCAGTGATACCACAGCTCCACTAATGTTTGGAAAGTGTTCTTGATGCAAAAGCTATATTCCTCAGTTCCTTGTGCACACCTACCATTTTTGGTGACACTGCTACCCTCAAGTCACAGTCACTGTTGTCAGTACATAAACAGTTAAGGCAAGATTGGATCCGGGTGGTATAGTAATCCACTGTAACTCAAGCTATTCTTTATTTCCTGAAAATCTTTGGTGCAATCAAAGTCCTAATATGCCAAATGTTGGAAGTGGATACAGGATATTGACATCCATCATCTGGCGTGTTCCAAATTTGATTCCTGACAAGTTTTCAGTAGAAATTCCACATTCCTAAAAAGGAAATGACTTGTTTTTCACTATTAGCGATAGGGCACTTACTTACAACCTCTACCATGTCTTTCTTTGGCAACTTTCCAATGGATGTGATAACAGGTCACAAAAATTCTCTTTCTTGCAAACTCAAACTTGTTTAGTTTTAGCTTCATGCCACCCTTTCTATGAGCACTTAACATTTTCAGTAAATGACAGTGACTTTCCCAGTACACAGATGCCAGCAAAAAATATTAAACACAGACTGTCATTTGCTCATAAGTTCCCTACATAAAACAAATTCTAATGCCCTTATGAAAACTGCCAGAGAGATGTTTAGGTCAAATGGAACTATCTTAAATTGGTAACATCTGCCCCATACAAGAAAGCAGTATATTACCTACTCTTCTTGGCAGGGGCATTTACCAGACACCAGTTATCATGTCAACACTTGATTTTATTTCAGCATGGTGGAGTTGATAGAGCATATCATCCATATTTTCTAAATGATAAGTTTTCCTACAGATTATGGTATTCTGCTATTTAGTGTCCAACACTAGCCTCAGTAGATTCATCCCTCTTCCTATGGCTTTTCCCCATTATTTCTCTCCACAACATTCTTTCCTGTTCAGTTTCCACTGCTTTAGTGCAATTACTATATGGTGTGGTCTCTGAATGAATGGTTTATGTAGCTTAACATTTATAGCATATTCAAAGCTTTTTACACTTCCTGACACACCAGAAAAGAAATCGTCATAGTCATACAGGAGACCATGCAGCTCCCCCCTTTGTCTCTCACTTATTCCTTCTACATTATCAACTTTTGAATGTAATTTTGTAATTTCTGACACTGTCTTTCTCATATCCCTGTAGTATTCCCTCCACTGTTAACTAATTTTCTTACCATTTTGTCCACTAAGCGTGATTCCCAGTTAATTCCCTGTTATAGTCTATGAATAAATTAGTGCCACTTTCTTCTGTTTTTAACTGGTTTCTTTTCACACAGCTGGACAAAACTGTGTATCATCCACCTTGAAACACATGATAACCTGAGTCCTAACATGTTTGCTTAACCTGTTTATTGCACAACTAATACAAAATCCAACAGCTGACAGTTCCATAGCTTGTGTAATAGATTTCAGATGTTCATAAAACACTTCACAGATTACACTAAACTCACTGCCTGAAACCCCCTAAATTTACTTTAATTTTTGGTTGTAATCTTACCACCATGTTACTTCTCAAAGATTCTTCCTCAAACAGATCCTCCTCAATTATATTAAAGTCATCTCTAGCACCTTCCATGGTTATAACATTGAATTATCCCTCTGTATGATTCATTGTCTTATTACTACTCCCAGCAACAACATTACATACATTTTAATTAAACACATTTTATACTCACATTTACATGCCAACTATTTGTATTCACTCCTGTATTCACATCACATTGAAAAACATTGCCCTCTACTATACCAGGTTGGTCAAAAGGTTCTTCAGTAGCTGCCAATACTTTCTACTTATTTCATTTCTCCCATGGTAAATTTTTTCTCCATAATGCTTTAATATCTCTGGCTGCCAGTTCTCCTGTTGCTCTACACTGCTGACCACTTTTACAATTTCTCCACTAATTTCATCTAGCCCTGATTTTGCTACCCAAAAATATGAAATGCCATTCTGTTTACAATTTTTACTCATAGTTTCATTTATTGCCACCACTACAATGCCATTTTCATTAGGTATAACTGCTAGTGCCACCACAATAAATTTTTCCTTCAGTTCCTGAACAAACAGTTACACTGAGAACACCTATATTACACTCAGTATCTGATCCTGCAACACTACTGGCTACATCAAAAACATCAGAAGCACTGTTTTCAATAATAACTTCAGGAAGATCTCCTCTACAACCACTCACAACATCATATCATCATGTGGATCCACTTCCATTACTTCAACCTCTATATTAGCATCAACATGAGCAATAGCATACAGTGTGTGCCCAGAAGGTAATGAGATGCAATTTTTCACGACTCGACTATATGTCACAGAGCTGTCGGACCAGTTGGGAAGGTGGGGTGAACCCCTTAGCTTTCCAGTGATAATGGAGAAAACTTTACAGCAATTCAATGCAATAAAGTTTTGTGTGAGGCTCAACAAGACCCTGCTATAAAATCTTGGAATGCTAAAGGAAACCTTTGGGGATGATTATCTTTCCAGACCACAGTCATACAGGTGGCACAAGATAGTTAGAGAAAGTCAGGAGGAGGCAAGCCTCGTGCGGGAGGCCCATCAACATTATGAACATTATGAACCAGGTCACTCGTATGCACCAGTTACTGAATTCAGACCATCACATGAGTTTTTACTTGATGTCAGATATATCAGATTTGCTGAAAAAGTTGTTGATGAGATTGTATCATAAGATTCAGCCATGAAGAAGATTTACACAAAACTTGTACGCAGACTTTTGACTGACATCCAAAAGCAACACCAAGTAGAATTGTGCGAAGAACTCAAGCAACTCTATGAAGATGAACCCAGTTTCCTGGACAATGTGATCACTGGGGATGAGTCATGGATCTTTCAGAATGACCTGGAGTCTAAGAGGCAGAGTGAAGAATGGCACAAGATGTCATCCCCATGCCAGAAGAATGCTTGCATAAGCAAGTCCTGGGTGAAGCCCATGCACATTTTATTTGTTTGATGCAAAGGGGATAAGTGCAGCATGAATTTGTACCCACTAGCCAGACCATCAATGCTCAATTTTACATCTAATCTAATCAAGGCAGTGCTCCAGACACTGAATCACAGGGTCGCCTATGTCCAAAAGGAGTTCCATGCAGTGTGGAAACTGCACCCCTATAATGCACCAGATCACACTGCCTTTGTTGTCACAGCCTATGTTTCACCACACACACACACACACACACACACACACACACACACACACACACACACACACACACACACACACAACATTTGTATTATCAGCTGCAGCATCAGAATAAACAGCACTATCTATACATCAAAATTTTTAAACTAGGATTTTCATTGTCATGTACATTTGAATTCTCACCATTCATTTCTTCACTTGATTCAGCCCAGTGAAATACATCCCTCAAATTCTTATTTACAACCTTTTCTTTGAATTTCATTTTCCTTTTCTTCTCAGCAGTTTCAAAAAATTCTCCCAAAAATTTCCCTTCCCCTTCTCCATATGGAACGAATTCAATTGTGTATACATTGATTCCTTAGTCAGCCTTTCTCCCATGGTCCTTTTCTAAGCATTATCAGTGTTTTAAATAGTCTTCATGGGTTTGCCGCCGGATCACGTTGTGCAAATTCCACAATATTTCCTCAGAGCAACTATCCGACACCTTCAGGTGGTTCAACCTTGCTCGTGCCTAGGTACAACTGAAGGTATCCGCACACTGACACCCCATTTTTAGAACACGTTTTCTAAAAACGATGTTAGTGTCCCATAATGGTTCACAACTTTCATCGCAATGTTTGCAGCATTTTGTGATTCCCACGGTGTCCATCACATCCTTGCCTTGCCGTTCCATCCACAACATAATGGTGAAGTGGAATGACAACATAATGGTGAAGTGGAATGACTAGTGTTACCATTCAACACTGAAATGAAAAAGTATGTTGCCAACTCTTTGTTCAACATTGCCTTAGTCAGTTTCTCTCCTTGTATTGTTTCATGAATTTGGCAAGAAGAGCCTGGCAGAGCTATTTCAAAGGTGCCAGCTGAGGACATTGCTACACCTCTTGCGTCCTCCACCTGGACATCAACCTGTGCAACCACTGCACCTCTTCCAACTGAGTGTGGATGTCTGGGCTTACGGTTTCAGATGTCACCCTAAATGGATTCCAGCTGTCATTGCCAGACATCGGAGGCAGTATTTCTGTGGCATCCACCTAGGGGATGGCCTCTGCTCGAGACACTGTGATCAGATTCGACTTCGCATGGATGGCCGGGCATCACCAGATGTCAGACCGCTGCCTCTGAGTGCATCCACATCAGGTGTCACATCACCTGCTGCTGCCAGTTCTCCGCTCCAGTGGAGGTGAGGGCTTCTGACACCATTGCACCATTGCCAGGGATTCCATCACCAGTCCCTGAGCAACCACTGATACCAGTGTCATCAGCACCGTGAGCACTGTCACCAGAGCTGATGCCCGAGGCTGACATGGAAACAGCCCCAGCATCGCCGATTTTGCCATATGGTTTGATATGGGAAGATGGGTGTTCGAGGGTCACACTATTTTTTTTAATCCACCTTTTATTCTACACGTTTGAAAGTTTTACAGTGTGTAGATACATCCTTTAGGAACAATATTTTCATTTCTCCACATAATTTCCATCCCTCTCAACTGCCTTATAACATCTTGGAACCAGCGCCTGTATACTCGCACAGTAAAATTCTGGACCAACTTGTTGGAGCCATTGTTGGCAGCGTGCACAAGGGAGTCATCATCTTCAAACCTTGTTCCACAAAGAGAGTCTTTCAGTTTCCCTATCCCAATGTAGCGTGACAATTCGTTCACTGTGATGCCTCTGTCTGCAGCCACCAATTTGTTAACTCTCTGCACATTGTCTGGAGTGTGTGCAGTACGTGGCCTGTTGCTGCGAGGACAATCCTCAATATTGCCGTGCCCGCTTTCATCACGTAACCTGCTTGCCCACCAACTAACTGTACTGCGATCGACAGCAGCATCTCCGTATACCTTTTTAATCTCTTATGGATGTTTCCCATTGTCTCATTTTCACAGCACAGGATTTCTATGACAGCATGTTGCTTCTGACGAACATCAAGTGTAGCAGCCATCTTGAAGACATTCTGTGATGCTGTCACTCAAGGGAATAGGTTGAACTAAGTTTGAACACAAGCGGGAAGGATGTATCTACACACTGTAAAATGTTCACACGTGCAGACTGAAATCTGTATTTTTACAAAAATAGTGTGCATTTCTCTTGGAGTGACCCTCGTAGAATGTGTCTGCATCCAATGCATTTCAGACCGCACATTCCCGTTGCAACATGGCACCTTACCCAGAGCCCAGTGGACAAGGACAACATTGACATCTCAAGAAACTATGATGTCCCTAAGAGAGGAGAAATGCAGTAACATGCGCACATACTTTCAAATGGCTGGTAGCAGTGCTGTGTCATCTGCAGAGTGTGCTTGGATGTGTTTGTGAGCGTGTGTATGCGTCTGTGTTTGAGGTCACCATCAGGGCCCACAATAGGCCCCAGTCTATTTAAGTCTAGCCAAGCTATACTCAGCCTCAGTTCTCTAAGTGTACTGCTACAGCTCTTTGTGTGTGTAATTGGTTTCCGCTGAATGTTACTTAAATACTGTGTTCAAATTGGTAATGCTTCCGTGGAATAAAGTTGTGTTCAGTATAATGGTTGTGCTGTACTTATAACTAATTACAACAGAGGATAATTTTAGTCTGCCTGCAAAATTTGGCAAGATAGTTGAACAGTCTGCATTGTGCACATTTTGTAAGTTTTATGCCATTTGGCTTACTATTTTTGCTCAAAGTAGCACTCAGGTTGTCAATAATTTTGTTGCAGCAAACTTTCTCCCAAGTGGAGGAACTTGATCTCTTTGTGTAGTTGGTTTAGAAGCCTTTTCTTTTGTGACATTATTGATTAGTAGCTTGTTTATAAAACTTGGTAGCCTCATCACTTTTCTGTTTATAGTTTTTGAGACACACAGGGATGAAGTTGCCTGAAAACAAAGTTAATGCCAAAGTAATTAGGGTAATTTTTGAACTGTTGTACCTGATAAGGGATGCCTGATTCATACTTTCATTAACCGCTATTTGAAAGAGCAACTTTTTCTCCACTAAGTATTAAATTTCCATGAATGCTTTTTTCCTTTAAGGTGTTCAATTATCCAGTAAAGCTTCTCAAGCAAATGACAAATGGATCATCCAAGAAAAATATGGAAGGACATGCGAAAAATTAATTTTTACAAAACTTAGTCCTCTCTCACATCAAATCAACACTAAAGTTCTACATTTAATTGTTTTGCTATCAATTTGTTCCGGAAAAAACAAATTTGGGCATATGACTTGGTGAACATGAGGTATAAATTTCACCAAAAACTATAACAGAAAAATTTGCCTGTTCATAGCCACATTTTGTGGCCTCCTTTGTTTTTTTGGAGGATGATAATGCAAGTCACTAACTGCATGCTGTTGAAAAAATAAGTGAAGCACTAATTGTTTCCTCAGGTGCATGATTATACTGGCTTTTGGTTATTACACTTCACAGTATGTGATGTCCCATATTCAACATAAGAACTACGAATATTTATGATCCATTAAGCTTATTCTGTGAGTTTTGAACTTTTTAGTATCATATGATGACATGATAAAAAAGAAATAACTTTAAAAATTGAAGCAAACTTTAATTTTGTAGCTCACATAATGATATTGCTTTGCAAAACTAAGGAATTCATAAAGTTAAGAAGATTTGCAAAAGTATTCTTTTGGTAACTGGATGCTTCACTTTGTCATTTGCTGCTCTATAATTCCAGTAACAGTCTCCTAAATGTTGGAGGAACTGTTGTTAAATCAATTTTTCTTCATCAAAGCCATTTTGCTGACAAAATTTGAATCTCTGTGATGATCAAGCTGTAATACTTTTTCAAAGATGTATCGTCACAATCAGAAAGATTTGAAATGGCAAATCAGCTGAAAAATAGCAGCAAATATAGTCCAATTTATGACTGTCAATTTGTAACCATCAAAAGTATTTTTGGAACATTACAGCTTCTGAATTACACTACCTGGCAGACATAATGGTAGATTAGATTAGATTAGAGTAGTACTTGTTCCACAGATCATGAATACTACACTTTGTAATGATGTGGAATATGTCAGGTTAATAAAAGGTGTCTATACAAGATATTACATTACACAAAATATTACATGACACTTTTTTTGTGGGGGTTGGGGAAATTACCCACTTACTATATCCAAAAATTCATCTAATGAGTAGAAGGAGTTGCCATTAAGAAATACTTTTAATTTCCTTTTAAATGCTATATGGCTATCTGTCAGACTTTTTATGCTATTAGGTAAGTGACCAAAGACTTTCATGGCAGCATAATTTATCCCCTTCTGAGCCAAAGTTAGATTTAACCTTGAGCAGTGAAGATCATCCTTTCTCCAAGTGTTGTAGCCATGTACACTGCTATTACTTTTGAATTCGTTCGGATTGTTAATAACAAATTTCATAAGTGAATATACATATATTGTGAGGCTACAGTGAAGATCTCTAGCTCTTTGAATAATTGTCTGCAGGATGATCTTGGATGAGCTCCAGCAATTATTCTGATTACACGCTTTTGTGCAATGAACACTCTTTTACTCAATGATGAGTTACCCGAGAATATGATGCCATACGAAAGCAGAGAATGAAAATAGGCATGGTAAGCTAATTTACTCAGATGTATATCACCAAAATTGCAAAATAGCATAAGTAGCTGAACTCAAACGTTTCAGCAGATCCTCAGTGTGTTTTTTCCAGTTAAACCCCTCATCAATGCATACACCTAGAAATTTTGAATATTCTACCTTAGCTACCAATTTCTGATCGAAGTCTATATTTATTAATGGTGTCATTCCATTCACTGTGTGGAACTGTATATACTGTGTTTTGTCAAAGTTTAATGAGAGCCCATTTGCAGAGAACCACTTAATGATTTTCTGAAAAACATCGTTTACCATTTCACCAGTTAATTCTTGTCTGCTGGGTGTGATAGCTATACTTGTATCATCGGCAAAAAGTACCAGCTTTGCATCTTTGGGAATATAGAATGGCAAGTCATTAATATATATTAAGAACAGCAGAGAACCCAAGACCGAACCTTGCAGCACCCCATTCTTGATTGTTTCCCAGTTTGAGAAATCACGTTTTTTGCATATTATATGAACTGCTTATTTCAACTTTCTGCACTCTTCCAGTTAGGTATGGTTTAAACCATTGGGGCACTGTCCCATTCATACCACAGTACTTGAGCTTATATAGAAGTATTCCATGATTTACACAATCAAAAGCCTTTGATAGATCACAAAAAATCCCAACGGGTGACTTCCGGTTACTCAGAAAATTTAATATTTCATTAGTGAAAGTATGTATAGCATTTTCTCTTGAAAAATCCTTCTGGAAACCAAACTGACATTTTGTTAAAACTTTATTTTTACAAAGGTGTGAAGCTACTCTACAATACATTACTTTTTCAAAAATTTTGGATAAGGCAGTCAGAAGAGAGATTGGGTGGTAGTTGTTGACATCAGATGTATCTCCTTTTTTATGCAGTGGTTTAACAATGGCATACTTCAGTCTATTTGGGAACATACCCTGCTTCAGAGAGCTATTACATATGTGGCTAAGAATCCCACTTATTTCTTGGGCACAAGTTTTTATTATCCTGCTGGAAATGCCATCAGTTCCATGTGAGCTTTTATTCTAGAGAGAGTTTATTATCCTCCTAACTTCAGCAGGAGAGGTGAGTGGAATTTCAATTGTATCAAATGGTGTGGGTAAGGTCTCTTCCATTAACTGCCTTGCTTCTTCTAATGAACATTTAGATCCTATTTTCTCTACAACATTTAAAAAATGATTATTCAAAATGTTTTCGACTTCCGGCTTATTGTTTATCAAGTTTCCATTCGCTTTGATGGTGGAAAAGTTGATAGGAATATGCAATCAATCTTTATACAAAATTTCTGGAAGGAAAGATACTATTTTTAAGATCTGATCTCATGTCGAAAAATATTAATTACTGGTTTATCAAATGAAATTTGTTATAATAAGTTACACTAGGCCACTGTTTCAATTCATGGACTTCTATGACAGTTCTTAATTAGCTGTGAAACTTAACTGATAAAAGCAACTGTCACACTTTACATAAATATTATTGTTCATGCTGCTTTTTGGTCTGCAACTGTCATGAATCTATGTCAATATATGTGTGAGCTCTCACTTATAGGTGGCACACAGTATTTCTTTTGCTTTAATTTCATATTTTAAATAAATATTATTGTTCACGCTGCTTTTCAGTCTGCAATTGTCATGAATCTATGTCAATTTATGTGTGAGCTCTTACTTATAGGTGGTACACAGTATTTCTTTTGCTTTGATTACATACTTGAAAAATTTCTGTGATATCATTGGAAAGGCCATACTAATCTAATTTCTACATTAAATTGATGAATAAATCAGAAGTTGCTGCAGTCTTTTTTTCCTTGGTTAAATTGAGCATATAGTTAAGGTACACTTATGGTGTTGGTGGCTCTTCCACTGCGTGTCGCTATTAGCAATTTGTTTTCCCTTTGTTGTAGTCAATCTGGTGATAATATAGTGTAGCCAATGAAAATTGCTGAATCTAATTTCTTTTTTTTAGCGGAAAATACAAATTGATGACTTTTGTTTTTGACATGGGTATAGTGACAATTATTGAGCTGGCTATCATGGATTATAAAGTCAGTTGCTGGTTTTTGTATGTATTTATTATTTTGTATATTTCTCAGAATATGGCAAGGTTTCTTGGGATATTGTTTCATATTCCAGTGCTATTTTTTTTTTTTTTTTTTCAATGAATGTGACTGGAGGAAAACTGAGTCTGTTGATGGATTGTTCTCCAGTTTAGCCCAAATATCATTTCAAAAACTTTGTTCCAAACTGTCTCGATTTTGGAGGTTGTGGTTATGCAGGACTCCGAGAGTACAGTTTCAGTTTTATGAAATATTCTTCTTTTATATGACATCCTGCACAATATAATCCACTACGCCATCATGTAATTTCATACATTCCTCATCATGATGGCATTTATTGAATGCCATTTTCTCATTGGTTCTGACATCTTGTCTAATCACCTGAATCATTATTTGTCATGCTCACCTCCCACTATTCACCGTGCAAACAGTTAACAACTGCAGAATGGCAATGCAAAAGCCACCAACACCATACATACACTTTTCCCGAACATTTTGATATAAAAAAGTAAGACCTACACGTAAAATTTTAAATTGTATGAGACAACAAGTCTGAAGCAGTGGGTCTTAATTATTATTTATTTGATTTCCACTGCTTTCCTCTAGTTGGTTAGCAATTCTGTGGGTAGTTGGATCCTGAAACGAAAACTGTTGGGATTTCTGACTAAATATATTATGCTACCGCAATTCTGTGAACTCCGTACATTTTCACATGGCATTCTGAAAACTATGGATCAAGGCAATCAAATCGATGCTGGATTTCTTTACTTCCAAAATGCATTTCTCTGTACCAAATCAATGTTTATTAACAAAAGCTTGATCATCTACATCTACATCTACATCCATACTCTGCAAGTCACCTGACGGTGTGTGGCGGAGGGTACCTTGAGTACCTCTATAGGTTCTCCCTTCTATTCCAGTCTCGTATTGTTCGTGGAAAGAAAGATTGTCAGTGTGCCTCTGGGTGGGCTCTAATCTCTCTGATTTTATCCTCATGGTCTCTTCGCGAGATATACGTATGAGGGAGCAATATACTGCTTGACTCCTTGGTGAAGGTATGTTCTCAAAACGTCAACAAAAGCCCGTACTGAGCTACTGAGCGTCTCTCTTGCAGAGTCTTCCACTAGAGTTTATCTATCAGCTCCGTAACGCTTTCACAATTACTAAATAATCCTGTAATGAAGCGTACTGCTCTCCGTTGTATCTTCTCTATCTCTTCTATCAACGCCACTAGTACAGATCCCACACCGGTGAGCAGTATTCAAGCAGTGGGCGAACAAGTGTACTGTAACATACTTCCTTTGTTTCCGGACTGCATTTCCTTAGGATTCTTCCAATGAATCTCAGTCTGGCATCTGCTTTACTGACAATTTTATATCGTCATTCCATTTTAAATCACTCCCAATGCCTACTCTCAGATAATTTATGGAATTAACTGCTTCCAGTTGCTGACCTACTATATTGTAGCTAAATGATAAAGGATCCTTCTTTCTATGTATTTGCAGCACATTACACTTGTCTACATTAAGATTCAATTGCCATTCCCTGCACCACGCGACAATTCGTTGCAGATCCTCCTGCGTTCCAGTGCAATTTTCCATTGTTACAACCTATCGATGTACTACAGCATCATCAGCAAAAAGCCTCAGTGAACTTCCAATGCTATCCACAAGGTCATTTATATATATTGTGAATAGCAACGGTCTTACGACACTCCCCTGCAATACAACTGAAATCACTCTTACTTCGTAAGACTTCTCTCCATTGAGAATGGCATGCTGCGTTCTGTTATCTAGGAATTCTTCAATCCTATCACACAATTGGTCTGATAGTCCATTTGCTCTTACTTTGTTCATTAATCAACTGCGAGGAACTGTATTGAATGCCTTGCGGAAGTCAAGAAACACAGCATCTTCCTGGGAACCAGTGTCTATGGCCCTCTGAGTCTCGTGGAGAATAGTGCGAGCTGGATTTCACACGATGGTCTTTTTCGAAACTCATGCTGATTCCTACAGAGTAGATTTCTAGTCTCCAGAAAAGTCATTACACCTGAACATAATACTTGTTCCAAAATTCTACAACTGATCGACGTTAGAGATATATGTCTATAGCTCTGCACATCTGTTCGACGTCCCTTCTTGAGAACGGGGATGACCTGTGCCCTTTTCCAATCTTTTGGAACGCTGCGCTCTTCTAGAGACCTATGGTACACCACTGCAAGAAGGCGGCAAGTTCCTTCGCGTACTCTGTGTAAAATCGAACTGTTATCCTATCAGGTGCAG
The DNA here is from genome assembly GCF_021461385.2 of Schistocerca piceifrons. NCBI lineage: Eukaryota > Metazoa > Arthropoda > Insecta > Orthoptera > Acrididae > Schistocerca > Schistocerca piceifrons. The sequence goes on from NC_060139.1 coordinate 849,898,365, forward strand.
CGGCCTTTCCTCTTTTGAGCGATTTTAATTGTTTTTCTATTCCTCTGTCATCTATTTCCATATCTACAATTTTTTTGCCATCTGTGCGACAATCTAGAGAAGGAACTACAGTGCAGTCTTCCTCTGTGAAACAGCTTTGGAAAAAGACATTTAGTATTTCGGCTTTTAGTCTGTCATCCTCTGTTTCAGTACCATTTTGGTCACAGAGTGTCTGGACATTTTGTTTTGATCCACCTACCCTTTGACATCAGACCAAAATTTCTTACGATTTTCTGCTAAGTCAGTACATAGAACTTTGCTTTCGAACTCATTGAACGCCTCTCGCATAGCCCTCCTCACACTACATTTCGCTTCGTGTAATTTTTGTTTCTCTGCAAGGCTTTGGCTATGTTTATGTTTGCTGTTAAGTTCCCTTTGCTTCCGTAGCAGTTTTATAACTCGGTTGTTGTACCACGGTGGCTCTTTTCCATCTCTTACGATCTTGCTTGGCATATACTCATGTAATGCATATTGTACGATGGTTTTGAACTTTGGCCACTGATCGTTAACACTATCTGTACTTGAGATAAGACTTTTGTGTTGAGCTGTTAAGTACTCTGAAATCTGCTTTTTGTCACTTTTGCTAAACAGAAAAATCATCCTACGGTACCTTTCTTAATATTTCTATTTACGGCTGAAATCATCGATGCTGTAACCGCTTTATGATCGCTAATTCCCTGTTCTGCGTTAACTGTTTCAAATAGTTCGGGGTATGTTTGTCACCAGAAGGTCTAATACGTTATCGCCACGAGTCGGTTCTCTGTTTAACTGCTCAAGGTAGTTTTCAGATAATGCACTTTAAAAAAATCCACTGGATTCTTTGTCCCTGCCACCCGTTATAAACATTTGCGTCTCCCAGTCTATATCTGGTAAATTAAAATCTCCACCCAAAACTACAACATGGTCGGGAAATCTAATTGAAATATTATCCAAATTTTCCTTCAGGTGTTCTCCCACAACAGTTGCTGAGCCAGGGGGCCTACAGAGACATCCAATTACCATGTTTGAGCTTGCTTTAACCGTGACCTTCACCCAAATTAATTCACATTTCGGATCTCCGTCAATTTCCTTCTATACTATTGCACTTTTTATTGCTATAAACACGCCTCCCCCTTCACTGTCCAGCCTGTCTCTGCGGTATACATTCCAATCTAAGTTTAGAATTTCATTACTGTTTACGTCTGGTTTCAGCTAACTTTCCGTCCCTAGTACTAAGCGGGCATTGTGACCGTTTATTAATGAGAGCAGTTCTGGGACCCTTGTATAGACGCTCCTGCAGTTTACTACTACCACATTAATATTGTCATTCCCTGTTGCGTTTTGCCTACTGCTACCTTGTCGCGTCTCAGGAGACGTCTTGTCGGGCCTAGGGAAGGAATTCTCTAACCTAAAAAAACCCACATATGCACTCCACACGTACTTCGCTACCCTTGTAGCCGCTTCCTGCGTGTAGTGCACGCCTGACCTATTCAGGGGGACCCTACATTTCTCCACCCGATAGCCGAGGTCGAGAAATTTGCACCCCAGATCTCCGCAGAATCGTCTGAGCCTCTGGTTTAAGCCTTCCACTCGGCTCCAAACCAGAAGACCGCGATCGGTTCTGGGAACGATACTACAAATAATTACCTCAGATTCCACCCCGCGAGCGAGGCTTTCCGCCTTCGCCAACTCAGCCAACCGCTTGTCTGAACCCAGATGGCAGGAGTCATTGGTGCCGACATGAGCAATAATTTGCAGTCGGGTGCAACCAATGCTCTTTATCGCCGCCGGCAGGGCCTCCTCCACATCCCGGATGAGATGAGGTGATATCAAACAAAATTTGTGACTGGGCTGAGGATTTATTGATTTTTTTTTGGGGGGGGGGGGGGGCGGGGCTCACATTGTGACCTTTGATGGAGAGTCATCAATAGAAGTGGAAAAAACATAGGATGTTTCCCAGGGAAGTGTGTTAGGGTCCTTTCTGTCCATTTTGTATATTGGCGACCTGGCAGACAATGTTAGTAGTACAACCAGATCCCAACCTCTGACATTTTGCAGAAGATGTAATGAAGTAATACCTGAAAAAAGCTACACAAATACCCAGTCCGCTCTTGATAAGATTTCAATAAGGTGAAAAGATTGGAACTTGCTTTAAATAAAAGTGCTGGAATGTCAAATCAGAGTTAGTGATAGTTGCTGAATGTATAAGAACATTGTAACTCAACTTTAGATGTTATTTCTGGTGAAAAAAATAAAAAATAAAACACAAAAGTCATCCACATGGCAAATCCTGAGCTCTATCAAAAAAGCAAACGCTGTGTGTACTGTGCTTGCAAACACCAAACAAGGAGCTACAAGTTGCAGAACAGCAGGCAGCTACAGCGTTACAAATGCAGTCAATAAAAAGTAATATTGATTATGATATTTTAATATATTATGGTACATCAACTGAGGATGGATGAAAACCCTAAGTGCACCTCAGCATAAACAAACGTATATAAAAAGAGGCTGGGAGGTGTATTTCTTCGAGTAATTTAATCCACAGTCACACAGTTCAACAACCATTTTCATAGATAAATTAATGGTAAAGTGTTGCACTTCACAAATTGAGAAAAATAGTATCTTATGGCTAAAACTGATGAGTACCACAATCAATGTAATCTGCCAATTGAAACAAATACCAGAGTGTAACAACTTTTATGGATATGGAACTGAATGACAACTTGTGTGAATATCGAAGGGAATGATACAAAAACTCAGCTGTAAAGGAGATGGAAGGCTTTGGTTCACTGTCAGGATACTGGGCAATCGAAGAGGGGCAGCACGAATGATCACATTTATTTTGCTCGTGGGAGAATATCAGTTATACGCTCACAAAAATACACCCCGAGGAAAGTAAAACCTGTACTGCCAGACGCTTGAGGATTATGTAAATTGTCACCACTATTTACAGTTTCAAGACTCAGTATTAAGTGAAGAATCTGGAAATACGCTTCAGCCTTAACGTAGAGACCGCGAAGACAACATTAAACTAATTACAGCATTTGAACCGTCATTCTTCCCGCGTGCCAAACGTGAGGAAACCCTAACACGCGGTACAACGTGTTTGCAGAGTGTGTACGAAAATGTAAAAAACCGTTTTGCACTCTGATCACGAACGAATGCACTGCGTCGGGAATTGCAACTGAGTTCAAGTAAAACAAAATTCACTGTTTCTTCATTTAAAAAATTTTTACATTACCTTTTACAAAATAATTCCAGTCTTCGAAAAAAATACAGGCAATCAAACACAACAATGAGTTCTTCTATCGACTTTTTGCTTTCGAGAAACAAAGATATTTCCGAAATCGTATCATCTATGTTAACAAAACGTCTTCGGCTGTCATGATAGTGTAGTCGTGATGAGTCTTTTGTAAATGAATCGAAGGGGTATACGGTTATTTTCAGATAAGAATCAACCGTGGATGGCTGTTCGGAATGTTTTTTTGTGTAATGTACAGTACATAAAAAAGATGTAGGCCTAAGTTCGTCAATATAAATAACTGAAGGCGAGTAAAGTCGGACGAGTGCTGATCTAAAACTGCAAGCTGTGAAATATATTCATAGTATATTAAATTGTTAGAAATTGGTCAGCCATTAAACAAATATTGGTGTGAAATTTATGTCCTCGCCTGAAATCGCGGTGCTTACCCAGTCTTTACAATCCAGTTAGGAGTTGTTATGCTGCATTTTTACGACACTGTTAGTGCGCTAATCCGAGAACAAATGTTAACTAGAAATAGTTCCGCTTTCGTACAACCGGCCCTAAGACACAACAAACCAATAAATTAATGTGAACGACATGTGTAACATATTGAATGAAACCGATAAGATCATCGTAGTAAACGAATCATATTGTAGAAAGTACCAGTTCGAGTGCTGTCAACATTGCCGAGAAGTTATTTGTTGTAAGTTCTATAATCGTCGGAAGCGATAAACTTCCAGTCACTCACTCATAATACGAAAATAGATCATGAGTTACTGTTGCTGCATGAAGTATTACCGCATCTTAATCATTCAACGGCCATTAACGGCCAGACTGCGTCAAGCTTAAAGTACAGAAAGAATTAGGAATATACGGCACATATAATGAAATATAAAATACATCAATAAAACATATTAAGAAAGTTTGTAGCTTAATAGTAAAACATACATGTAATGGTTAACTTGCAGGTAGTGTAAATTGGTAGCTAAGTATCAAAATTTCATTACTCGTCATTTGATAACACTATTTGGTTTAGGTAGATCTACCCGTACCACAAGTTCACACTGCAAAAATATCAACTAAAAAGATCAATAAGATCCTTCTGCTAAGAAGTGGTCGAGGGAGAGTGGTGTTTGAACCAGTAAAAAGCTACCTGGGTAGTGAATCCCACGTACCGGTAATTAGTATTTTTACGTCAAGTGAAGGGCTCTGCGATGTCACCTGTGGATTAGTCTGTCTGGGGAAACATCTTTTGAAAGAAAGTCGTGGAATGGTTATTGGGAGTGCTGGGAACAGTTTTCATACATGGGCGTGACTGATGCATCACACCTCACAGCAAACACTGTATGATCTACATCTGAATGTTTCCTGAAAAAGTTTGCTGACACCATGAATTTCCAGAATGAAAGCATTCAGTACAACCAGGCCAGTATCTGTCCTGTTCCTATGATTTCAAATATTTTGACTAGGTATTTCGGAGTAAATATTTCTGGGCAACAGAGCTGTCGAATAACTGTAGGTACACCACAATAATAAATAGAGAAACAAACAATTGGCAGCCGAGACAGCTCGAAGTATGACAATCGTAATACCTACATCTGAACTTTACCGGAAAAACATAAGAAGTCTATACTATAAGGAAAATGAGCTTCTCAAAGCATTTAAAAATCTAAACGTATTCCTGTAGATGTACTATCCACAACAGAATATCATTTCAATGTACAGACCCTAAGTAGATGCAGCTAGAAGAATACAAGTTACCATAATTTCAGTATGTGTAATGTGGGAAGGTGTTGGGTGGCTATATAGACAAAAAGTGGAATAAAGTCCCAGACAATAGACTTCTATGAATACTGCATTCAACACTTGTTTGGGATGTCTATAGCAGTAATAGAATTGGACTCATACAAGACGGCAGTTCTGGCAAACAGTAAATATTTTAAACTTCATTAAGCAATTAGACTCAGTGGAAATAAGTGGGAATTGATTGTGTCTAGAGATTTAAAGGTAGATATCATGAGAGTTCTGTTCGAGGGTACCTAAGACTACTAATGTCCAGCTTTGGTTTGACCTCCACAGTAACATTTCCAACAAGAATAGAAGGATATAGTGAAACATTAATTGATATCTTATTTCTAAATTCATCTGTCTTTAATCAACTAGATGTAAGCCTCATAATAAATGGTTTATCTGACTATGATGGTCAAATGCTAGTAATAATGCTTCCCATCAATCGGGTTTAACCAAGAAAGGCAAAGTAAAATTTTACAGAATTATAAATGCTGACCCTTATACTACCTAGACAGAATTTACTGGATGAAAAATTGGAAAGTAGTTTATCAAGGGTTCACAGCAGATGAGAAATCTAATTCTTTCCTAAAAATATTCTAACAAACGAATCCAGTTTTCTTTTACAACAGCCCAGGAACACCTACAGTGGGACCCGTGAAAAAAAGATGGCTAGCATCTGGGATCAAAGTGCTAGAAAGACCAAGCTTTATTTAATACAGTGCTCTAATCAAGACTTGAAAATGCATTATAAGTGGTATTACAAAATTCTGTGCATCATCGGAAAGGCAAAAACCACGCACTATTCACAAAAATTGAAAATTCCAAGAGCAAAACATGACAATTTTGGGAGGTATTATGAAATAAATAAACTTGGCAATGCAAATGATACTGAACTACCAGATGCCAGTAGCAATGAGACAGATGACACGAAATTTAAATAATTGGTTACTAAATTCAGTGAATTCTCCTAACAGTAGTTGAAACTACAGGGACAATATATCATCCACCAACAGGAGATCCATTATATTTGCATAGACAGGTAATGCTTACTCCATATTCAGACGTCAGTTTTGCTTACTCATGTGTTAGAGAAACCCTAAAAATCATTAGGTTACATCTTTCTGTGATGTTAGCCAAAGTACTAAAAACTTGGGCTGACTTGATAGTCGATGAGTCAAGGGGTAATTCCTAAAAGACTTAAGTACGCTTTAGTAACACCAATATACAATAATGGAGACGCAAGCAACTGACCTCTAATTATAGACAGATCTCATTCCTTCCTGTGTTCTCAAATTTTTTTGGCAAAGTGGCTTACAGCAGAATACTGAACCATCTATATGAGCATAACATTTTAATAACAGCTCAGTTTAGCTTCTGTAAAGGCTTCACTACTGATAATGCAATATATGGTCTCACAAGAACAATTCTGATGGAACTAAAATGTAAAAATTACCATGTTTGGAATGTCTGTGATCTTGCCAAGGCCTTTGATTGTTTAGTTCATAAAATTCTGCTAGCGACACTAAAGTGGTATGAGATTAAAGGTCTTCCCTTGCGTGGCTCTGAGGACTATGGGGCTTAACTTCAGCGGTCATAAGTCCCCTAGAACTTAGAACTACTTAAACCTAACTAACCTAAGGACATCACACACACCAATGCCCGAGGCAGGATTCGAACCTGCGACCGTAGCAGTCGCGCGGTTCCAGACTGTAGCGCCAAGAATCGCTCGGCCACCTCGGCCGGCCCCCTTGCGTGGATTGAGTCGTATATTAACAACAGAAAACAGAAGGTCACATCAGCAAATAATGCAGCAGAAATCAGATCAAATTCAGAGTGAGGAGATATTAAATACGATGCGCTGAAAGGTTCAGTGCTTAACCCACTCCTGTTCCTAATATAAATAAACTAGTTACCAGGGATGTTATAGGATGCTTCATAAACTGTAATGTTTGCTGATGACAAAAGTATATAGATAACAGGTCCAAGCACATCCATACCAGAAACGCATAATGGAACACATAAAATAAGGGAAAAGTGAGACTCACTGTGGCCACGGGAGTGTGGGCTTGGATGCCTGTGTGGTTGTGTGTGTGTGAATGTGTTTACTTTTGCCGAAAAAAGAGAAGAAGTTCGAAACTTCTGTTTCTGTTTTCTGTTACATGTTTCTATGCTCCACACCTCAGACTAGTAAAGATGAGTGGTTGCCTTTGCCATATTTTGCTTATTGCTTGATCCAGGAATTTCCATTATTGTTACAGAGTAATGGAACAGATTGACAACTGGTTCACAGCCAACACTTTAATCATTAATCTTGCAAAAATTCACATTAATCAATTCTAAGCAAAGAAAAAAGGGCCACAGGGACTAGAAGTAGAGATCAATGGTCATATACCAGATGAGTCTCCATGTGTGAAGTTCCTCGGTATCCAGATGAATAATAAAATGAGGTGGCACCAGCATATGGATAGATTAACCAGAAAGCTCAGGCCTGCCTGCTTTGCACTCAGAAATCTCTCTCTCATTGTGCTGGCCTGCAGATGAGGTTGCTGACACACTTCGCATACTTTCACTCCGTTCTGTCCTATGGCAGTAGATTTACTGGCGAAAAAAGAGTTTATTGTACAGAAACAAGCAATAAGAATATAATGTAACATCGTTAACGAAATATCTTACAGAAACCTCCTCAGAGATCTACAGAGTCAAAGGAAATGTTTGTGCTGCAGCCCTGATGCTGGCACCTCACTGTTCACTTCTGGCACATCGAACGTTGCTATCCGCTGGGTCCCTTGTTAAATTTACGCTGCAGCGTCGCTGCTCAATGGGAATAATTATCCTGCAGCAGCTCATATAACAAGCAGACTGCTAGCATAGTCAAACGCGGCACTGCTGGAGTGACCTTGAACCAGCCAATCATGGTTCATGTTCCAGGACACGGCGATGGTCAAGGTGTGAAACACAAACCAGCTTGATTTCATCGCCTGGCCACTTTCCGTAGCGAGCAGCGATGGTGCCGGTTAAATGAGCCGAGAAAACTCAGTTGGCGTGATTCATCATCGCTGTGATATGTCGGCGAGCAGGGAGGTGGCAGCATAAACGAATCCTTACATTTACGTACCAATACATACACAGAGGTGACAAAAGCCATGGAATACCTCCTAACATTGTGTCGGACCTCCTTTTGCTCGGCATAGCTCAACAACTCGACGTTGTGTGGACGCAACAAGTTATTGGAAGTCCCCTGCAGAAATACTGGGCCATGCAGTGTCTATAGTCATTCATAACTGCGAAGTGTCGCTGGTGCAGGTTCTGTGCGTGAACTGACCTCTCGATAATGTCCCATAAATGTTTGATGGGATTCATGTCAGGCGATCGCAGTGGCCAAATCATTCACTCGAACTGTCCAGGACTTTCTTCAAACCAATCTGGAACAATTGTGGCCTGGTGACACGGAGCATTGTGATCCACATAAATTCCATCGTTGTTGTCTGCAAATGGTCTCCAAGTAACATAACCATTTCCAGTCAATGATCGGCTCACTTGGACCAGAGGACACAGTTCACACCATTATGGAGCCACTATCAGCTTGTACAATGCCATATCTGCAATTTGGTTCCATGGCTTCATGGGGTCTGCACCACACTCTAACCCTACCATCAGATCTTACTGGCTGGAATCCAGACTGATCTGACAAGACCACTGTTTCCCAATCATCTAGAGTCCACTAATATGGTCACGAACCCAGGAGAGATGGTGCAGGCGATGTCATGCTGTTAGCAAAGGTACTCATGTTGGTCATCTGCTACCATAGATCATTAACGCCGAGTTTCGCCTCTCTGTCCTAACACTTACTTTCGTCGTACGTCCAACACTGATTTCTGCTGGTATTATACGCAGAGTTGTCTCTCTGCTAGCTCTGATAACTCTACGCAAGCGCCGCTGGTCTCGGTGGTTAATCGAAGGCCGTCGGCCACTCCGTTGTCCGTGGTGAGAGGTAGTGCTTGAAATTTGGTATTCTCGGTACACTCTTGACACTGTGGATCTTGGAATACTGAATTTTCTAACGATTTCCGATGAGATGTCCCACGCGTCTAGCTCCAACTGCCATTCAGCGTTCAAAGTCTGTTAATTCCCGTTGTGCGGGCATAATCACGTCGCAAACATTTTCACATGAATCGCCTGAGTACAAACGTGTATCCCCATGGAATTAAAGCACTGTAGTTCTAGCCACAGCCGGGCCAGTCAGGTCTGACCGAATGCCATTTCATCTTCAACTAATAGCATCATCGGTATGCAGCATCGAGGCGGGGGCAGGGGGGTAGAGTCAGCACACTACACTCCTTGCCTTTGGCAGGTAGTAGACTCATTACTTGGTCAGGTAGATCCTCAGTTGGCATCACATGACTGAGTGCAGACAGGCTACATAACGTAAATTACGAAATTTGGAGACTTTCGAGGAAAAATAAAAAAAGCAAATACAGAAGAATCTTCACCAAGGATTGGAAGAAATAGCAGAATGAAAGTGTGAAAAAATACTGGGCAGAAGAAAAAGAAACACAACCAGAAATAAGAAGAAAATATGAAAATATTATTTGTCTATGTATTTCGAAGAATGAAGATCAAATTTTTTCCGACTACAGATATAACTCCCCCATATCCACCATTTCTGTCGCTTCTAAATATTTTTAACCGTTGTCCTTCGAGTGCACATTGCCAGCTTTTTTTTTTTTTTTTTATTGGCCTTCAGTCGCACCCACACAGCCAGTCCAAATATACAATATTTTAACACTGTAAAACAAACTGCAATTCCTTGGTGAATAATGCAGAAAACCAAACACACAACAAAGTAATATAGATGAAAATACATCGGCCCTGTAAGATAACACTCAAATTTCCAACCAACACAGTAAACCCCCTCCACCCCCCCCCCCCCCCCCCCCCCGCCACCACCAGTACCCTCTCTCCCCTCCCCTGTCAAACACATAAACACAACACATGCCCAAAAGCTACAGCTACAGTACAAGTTTTTGTAATTCAATTTTGTGTGAATGGCATGAGACTTTGGATGGTCGATGAGTTGAAGAAAAAAAATACCAACAGCCGCATCTCTGTTGAATAATTATATTTAGCGACCAGCATCGGTGCCTCATCGGCACCATCTTTAGGCCCTTAAGCACGAAACTAGGTACTCATTCAGTCGTTTGCACTATTATAGCAACCACTGTATCAGACTGCATTCTGTAGGCTTCTAAAAGGACCCTTACGCTTCTAACAAGTTATCGTTAGAGGTGCGAAGGGCCTTCATCGGCTGAGAAGTTTTTGAAGTCTACAGAACCCAGCTGGACATTATGGTCCCAGACAACTGGATGAGTTACCAACGTTCGTCTATAGGAGGCTAAAGACGGTGCCTATGACGAAACCGATACTGGTGGCTAAATAAAATTATTCAATAGTGCTTTTGGTATTTGTTTTCTTCAATTCAGTTCCAGCTTGTAAAACAGATTGCACTAGCAATTTGTAAATGTCTAAATTCTTCGTAAGCAAAAGAATTAAAACGTCAGAAATACACTACTGGCCATTAAAATTACTACACCAAGAAGAAATGCAGATGATAAACTGGTATTCATTGGACAAATATATTATACTAGAACTGACATGTGATTACATTTTCACACAATGTGGGTGCATAGATCCTGAGAAATCACTACCCAGAACAACCACCTCTGGCCGTAATAACGGCCTTGATACGCCTGGGCATTGAGTCAAAGAGAGCTTGGATGGCGTGTACAGGTACAGCTGCCCATGCAGCTTCAACACGATACCACAGTTAATCAAGAGTAGTGACTGGCGTATTGTGACGAGCCAGTTACTCGGCCACCATTGACCAGACGTTTTCAATTGGTGAGAGATCTGGAGAATGTGCTGGCCAGGGCAGCAGTCGAACATTTTCTGTATCCAGAAAGGCCTGTAAAGGACCTGAAACATGCGGCCGTGCATTATCCTGCTGAAACGTAGGGTTTCGCAGGGATTGAATGAAGGGTAGAGCCACGGTTCGTAACACATCTGAAATGTAATGTCCACTGTTCAAAGTGCCGTTAATGCGAACAAGAGGTGACCGAGACGTGTAACCAATGGCACCCCATACCATCACGCCGGGTGATATGCCAGTATGGCGATGACGAATACACTCTTCCAATGTGCGTTCACCGCGATGTCGCCAAACACGGATGCGACCATCATGATGCTGTAAACAGAAGCTGGATTCATCCGAACAAATGACGTTTTGCCATTCGTGCACTCAGGTTCGTCGTAGAGTACACCATCGCAGGCGCTCCTGTCTGTGATGCAGCGTCAAGGGTAACCGCAGCCATGGTCTCCCAGCCGATAGTCCATGCTGCTGCAAACGTCGTCGAACTGTTCGTGCAGATGGTTGTTGTCTTGCAAACGTCCCCATCTGTTGACTCAGGGATCGAGACGTGGCTGCACGATCCGTTACAGCCATGCGGATAAGATGCCAGTCATCTCGACTGCTAGTGATACGAGGCCGTTGGGATCCAGCACGGCGTTCCGTATTACCCTCCTGAACCCACCGATTCCATATTCTGCTAACAGTCATTGGATCTCGACCAACGCGAGCAGCAATGTCGCGATACGATAAGCCGCAATCGCGATAGGCTACAATCCGACCTTTATCAAAGTGGGACACGTGATGGTACGCATTTCTCCTCCTTACACGAGGCATCACAACGACGTTTCACCAGGAACGTTGGTCAACTGCTGTTTGTGTATGAGAAATCAGTTGGAAACTTTACTCATGTCAGCACGTTGTAGGTGTCGCCACCGGCGCCAACCTTGTGTGAATGCCCTGAAAAGCTAATAATTTGCATATCACAGCATCTTCTTCCTCTCGGTTAAATTTCGGGTCTGTAGTACGTCAACTTCGTGGTGTAGCAATTTTAATGGCCAGTAGTGTAAGTGGTGATACATGCAGATCAGCTTTGTAATCAGCCAGTTGATCTCTCTACTGCATCGAGAGACGCTGAAGAAGATGTGATTAATGTCCTGGAGCACCTCAAAGTCGCGATGTGGCAATGATTCGTGGTCGAGTCTATACACTGAAGTGACGAAACTAATGGGATAGCGTTATGCAGGTATAAAGATGACAGCAGTATCGCGTAGACAAGGTAAAAAAGATCAATGCTTTGGCAGAGTTGTCGTTATACTCAGATGATGCATGTCAAAAAATTTCCGATGTGATTATAGCCTCACGACGCAAATTAAGAGACTTTGAACGCGGAATGGTAGCTGAAGCTAGACGCGTAGAACATTCCATTTCGGAACTACTTGGAGACCATTTGCAGCCATCCATACGCTTAATGTTCCCAAACAGCGATAGAATTTTTGTGGATGACAATGCGCCACGTCAGACCACTCCGTGCAATTCGAAGGAATGATTTGGGCACCCATTTCGCCTGACATGAATTCCGTCTAACCTTTATGGAACATAATCGAGAGGTCAGTCGTGCACAGAGCCCTTCATTGGCAACACTTTCGCGATTACGGACGGCTATAGAGGCAGCATGGCTCAATATTTCTGCAGAGGTCTTCCAAACGCTTGTTGAGTCAATGCCACGTCGAGTTTCTGTACAATACCGGGCAAAAGGAGGTCCAACATGATATTATGAGGTATCCCATGACTTTTCATCACCTCAGTCTAAAGGTGTTGCCGGAGCCAGCTGTGACTGAATTTCAAATTAGTAATGATGACCAGGTTTTAGAAATGACTGCTGTACTGGCAGGTGAATCACTCACACTAGCAATCGAGCTGCCCCATTTGTGCCTAATGGTGCTGGCGTTCCGCTATTCTCTAGTAACAGGCACAAACTGTCCCGCTCATGGCCAAGTTTCTGCAACCACATGGTCACGTATATTAAACCAGCTACCAAAGAATTGTATGCCTGAAGGAGCTTTTAATGCATACAGTCGTATACGTACGACCAGTTAAATGGTTTCAGTGGTAATGAACTAGCAAAATTCTATCGCTCAGTCAAATTAAAGCGAGCTTCCTCAGTCTCAAGAGAGTCCTGTTGACTGGATGAGGCAACTCTCCTGGGCTCTGACTTTCGCGACTTCTGAAAGATTCGCCACTGCTGAGGATAGCTCGCCATCGCCCTTGGCCAAGGGGCAACGGTCAGGCAGATCGGTCTACACTCTCTGTAAGCGGGGCACCACTGCAGCGACCCGGGGAGATGCTTTTCGGTAAATCTTAGGTCGGCGGCAGGACTTATTCCTCCCAAAACCAGGTAAGTTAGCAAGTAACAGGACTCATGTCTCCCGAACTAGCCTAATGGCCTGCAGGTTACAGCCCCGAGACCTCTCAGCAGTTCGTGGGCTCATTTCTCAGTCTACGGCAGATCTGTTTAGAGGGAACATGTCCTCTGACGCGCTTACAGTTTCTGTAGGCAGAATGAGAGGGAAAATATTATTTCTGAGGGTTAACACCTTCTGGTTTCAAAAATTGTTGAAAAGTGGTGTAGCTCGATGAATGTGCAAAATGATTGTTTCTATTGAGGAGCTGGATGTTGTGGGGATTCAAGAAGACCACAATCACGCTGAAATACCTTGTGACAAAATTTAGAGGCAAAAAATAATTTGTAATCTGAAGAGAAAGACCACAGAAGATATTTGTGAAACCATCAAATCTAATTTACAAACAGTTAAAAGGAAAAAAATACGCAAGAAATAACAATCAAGAGATGTTGACAGCTTTCGTAAATCTATTTATAAAGCTAAGCCGAAAATTCTGCTGAAATTGCCGACGAATGCTGAAGAGATTCATGTATTATCAACACGCTAAATGAGGAAACAAAGAATGGGACAAATTCTTTTGTTAGAAAATAAAGCCGAAAATAAGGTTGTAATATTTTGTGAATCTGTAGACTAAAATACTTACGCAGCGTGTCACAATATATGTTGATGGAACAGTGAAATGTTGCACAGTCTTTTGTCAACAGTTCACAACATTCGGCCTGGTTAATTGACATTATATTCCAATGGTTTCTCCTTTATTAAACGACAAGAAAACTTCGTCGTTATCAGTATGTTTTTCAAACAGTAGTCGATAAATGTAATGTCTAGTTCTGAAATTTCCACATCAATGATGTTTTCAGACTTTCAAGACAGCGTAGTGAAAGCTGGAAGTGAAATGGACTGATATAAGAATCCAAGGATGCAAATTTCGTTTAACCCAGAACTGGTGGCAAGAAAATACAAACACTGGGACTTGCACATGGCAGTTACGCGAAATTGGAAGGTTTCTGTCTTATATATTTGGTTTGCCTATGGTGGATCCTGATATAGTTGGTGACTTGAGAATTTCATGTCAGTGATGCCTCCATCGGAAAAACTGCAAACGTTTTGTGATTACTTAGTGGAAATTTATTTAGAAGAAAACGCACTCTTTCCTCCATATATGTGAGTAGACACTAAGCTGTAATAGATAATCACCAATGCTTGTTAAAGTTATATTCCTGCAGTCCAGACATTTATAGCTTTTTTGAGGCGATGAGGCAAATTCAGCTCTATCCTAAAATCGCAATAAATTAGTAAAAAGCCGATAAAAAACAATAATCCAAACTTGAAATTAATGGTACGGCAACTGGCACATTTTAAAACCGGAAAGAAAGTGATTTCAGATGTACTTGCAAACTAAGGGAAAAAAATCGCAAAACCAAAAAATAATTAACGTAGAGAAGTGAAACATAGGGACAGTTAATACTATTTGTTAATAACTCTACAGTTGTAGTCCGATGATGTCCTGTATGTACTCGACTGGAGACAGATCTGGTGATCGAGCAGGCCAAGACAACATGTCGACACTCTGCAGAGCGTGTTGGGTTATAACAGCGGTATGTCGCGAGCGTTATACAGTCTGTCGGCAAATTGAAGAGCGAGCGAGCGAGTCCCCACTCTACCAAGTCAGCTACGTCACAAGGCTCTTCTACAGGCTGTTTCACAAAGTAGTACCGCCCCTGCCGCGGGGCGCGCTTTAAATCTGTGGCAATGCTTTGTACAGATACGTCTGGGCTGCGTTCATTTTTAGACAAATGTATTAAGACCATAAGGAATACAAAAAACGATATCTTCTTCCGAATCACAATATTATAGAGTAAATAATATTAAGATAAGAATGGAAGTCAGGACTATACTTCAAACATAGAACCGAATGCCTGTTCATGTGAATGTATTGTATGTTCCTCTGTTGCTATTCGTAAAACGAACCCCATATAATGCAATCAATCTGTAGAATTTGAGGTTTGTTCTTACTTTGTGTTTCTACTAAGAACTGCATTGAAACTTAACAATTTTTGCAACACGAAGAGTGTTTAAAAAGTAAGCAGAAATTTATTATTTTGTGTGTTGTATTAGTCCGACTTGCACTACTTTTTGTCACTGTCTTCGTAAACATGTCTCAAAAGTATGTGTACAATATTATGCATATTGGCTATTTACTCTGCTGTCAGCTGTCAAAAAGGTTACATGTGTTTTGGTAGCATCAACGATTATTTGTTTTGTATAAAAATAGATTAGAGAATCTGTATTAAATTTTGTTATAGGAATGTAATGAAGTGTATGAAATTTTTAGAAATGTTAAATATTGCTTTTGGTGAGCCTGTTATAAGTGAACCAAGGCCATACAAGTGGTATAAACATTTCAAAGCAGGCCTTTAAGGGCAGCAGTTTTACAAGCATGGATGAGATTAAAAATGCACAGTTAAGAGACCTGTCAACTACCCCGAAGAAACAGTTCCTAAAGAATTTCGGAAATTGGAAAAAGCAATGGCACAAGTGTATAGTATGTAATGCTGTAGATTAACAAATAAAGTTCTTACCAAAAAAAAAATTAATACGTGAACGCATTTCATATGTCAAGCTTTTTGCTTAGAAGTCCAGAATCCACGTACATGTTTCGAAGTAAATTTCAGCAGTGTTTAGAATAGCTATTGCGCACAAATTTCAAGCAATGTGCCTCAGAATCAGGTGAAGAGTGACCGTGATAGAGATTTAGTGTTCCATAAGCATCAAAGGTTATACGTGATTTAGAAACTGTCTATAACGATCGATTTCCTCCCAAGATTGTTAGTTTTCCTTCGTGGCAATTCCACTAAACCATATGGCTAATTTTCGCGTTCCTTCCTTATGCGTCCTATTGGAGGAGGCTGACGTTTGCATAAATTGCAGCCCTTTGATTGGGACTGGTAATATTAGCCAACAGTTCTTTTTGGGTCGCCTCTTTAATACAGGATGTAATAACATTAGAGACAATCGAACGCTCGTTACTCCGCAAATACCTCCGCTTCCTCGTATTCTGCACATTTTCTTGCAATGCTAGACGATTATTCATCACTTCCGGAAATCGAAGTATATCAGTAAGTATACAAAGTTAAATGACTGACACTGGCAACTAAGATCAGACGAACAGAAACGACGCCGATCTACACCTCTGGACAGGTAACGGGCAACAGATTTTGGGTGCCCCTGTAGGCCGGTGGCAGCGTTCTTCCGGGAAAGGCCACTTCCCCCACCAAAAGCGCTGCTCGCTCTTGAGTTTACAGACAGACGTGGGAAACACGAATGCCGGACATTTGCCACGCCGGACATTTGCCACACTTGCCCCTTCGCCAGGTAGCTTGAGTAGCGATCCCTCAGGTAAGGGACGCCCTTCCTCGTACTTCTTCTGTCCACTTTCAAACCTCCGTCTCCACATTTTACTCGATACAACCAGTACATATGGAACCTTCTTGTTCCACATCTTGGCGAAATACAGAGCATCTTTCTCGAAATCGAAATATTTACTACTTTTGGGAAACGAAAGCAATACCAACGATTATGTCAGTATGTAATTAGTTCTGCCAAGTATAAATACAGAGCCCTCTGTACGGTAGCTTCCTTTCACGCTTACTGATTGCGATAGAAACAGTCCATCGCCAAGGGAGCAACAAGAAAGGAACGATGTAAAGAGAATGCAAATGTACGCAAATCATTTCTTTTTGATCACTGCATTTGTGCCTACTTTAATTACTACAACTGCATGCCCAAAAGACAATAAGGAAAGAAGAAATGGGTATGTGAATGTTTGAAAAGAAGAACGACATACTCCATATTAATTTACTCTCTAAAATCCGATATCCCTTGCGGCGAAACATTAGTTAATAGACTGTAGCACTCGAGAGATTCATACTAAATAAATTAATAAGAGACGGAACTGATCCCCCATGGTACACAAAACACGACAGAAAGCTGCTGCAGGAGCACCGAAAAAGGCACGTGTAATTTAGACGAACGCAAAATCTCCAAGACTGGCGAAGTTTTACTGAGGCTCGAAATTTGGTGCGGATTTCAATGCAAGATGCATTTCCACAACGACAGTCTCTCTAGAAATGTGGCGGAAAATCTGGTCCTATGTTAAGAAAACCAGCGGAAAGGCTCAGTAAGTACTTTTACTGCGCGACAGCCATGAGGAGGAGGTGGGGGAGACAAGGGATCCAACCCTTCGGAGCAGGTAAAATGGTGGCAAATGTCCGGCGTGGCAAATGTCCGGCGTGGCAAACTGAATTTCCACTGAGCGCCGGAAGGTGGCGTTTCCAGGTGAATCACGTCTTATGCTCCATCTCAAAGCAAACATTCTACAACAACTATCGGAAGGGTCGAGGCTGGAAGGGAGTGTTATGGTCCGTACAATGTTTTCGTGGCATTTGCTGGGTAATGTAGTCATTCTGGAAGGCACAGTGGATGCATCTATCCTAGGGGACCACAGAGATGTTATAATAAGTTCCACACTTCCCCGTTCTTCCAATGGCAGCACAACAGGTCGAATCGCCAGATTGACGCACAGATTTGCAGTCAAGGTGCGTGGCATAACCACGAGAGCGCTCCTGCTGTCATCGCACCTCAGACCATAAATCCCGGCGCAGATCGAGTGCATCTTCCATGCAGACAGGTTGCTTCCAGGCCCTCAACTAGCCTCTTCTAACCGACTCATGGCTATCACTAGCATCGAGGCTGAAAGCATAACTGACCCCAACCCCGCTCTCCAGTAAGTTCTCGCTTGACACAACTAAAGTCGTAAATGGCGTTGATCTGGGATTAGCGGAATGCCACGCTGCATGGCATCTGACTTACTGCTGTACTTGAAGTAAATGGCTTGTAACAGTTCGTTGCGTCACTGTGGTGCCAACTACCGCTCAAATTGCTAAAGCAGAAGCAGTACGACGTACCAGATCCATACGTCGAACACGATAGTCTTTCCTGTCGGTAGTGCCACGTGACCGTCCGGAGGCCGGCCGGAATGGCCAAGCGGTTCTAGGGGTTACAGTCTGGAACCGCGCGACCGCTACGGTCGTAGGGTCGAATGCTGCCTCGGGCATGGATGTGTGTGATGTCCTTAGGTTTAAGTAGTTCTAAGTTCTAGGGGACTGATGACCTCAGCAGTTAAGTCCCATAGTGCTCAGAGTCATTTGAACCATTTTGAACCGTCCGGAGCCTGGTCTTCTTGTGACCAAACATTCTCGTAATCACCGCTGCCGGCAATCATGAGCAGTGCCAAGTAAAGCGACCAACATCACAAAAACTCAGTGAAGGACATTTTGTGGTTGTGGGTGGGCACTGGAGGTAAGTGACTGAGTATCTCAGTTGCACTGAAATTAGAAATGACACGTAAGTTACTAATGTGTCCATCAATTTTTAAATTCATAGTTCTGGATTTTGATTTAGAATTTCATAAAAAATTTCGCACATTGTCATATTAAATTTTACAATAACCACTGCACGTGGTGTTTCAGCTTCAAGTGACTTTTTTTGTTGTCTACGTGGCATTCGTCAACGAAAATGCTCGTTCGGTAGGTGCGTTCGTCCCTGGTAGACAGAGTGGGTACTGGACGGTGGTCAGACAGTTATTATATTGTATTTGTGGTTTGTTTAACTTATTTTGTGTGCTCAGAGGAATATAATCGTTTTCTAAGAGATCTGTATGCTTGTTTTTCATACCCACAAACAAGTGAGAAACTTCTGTAAAGCTAATATTGTGTCCTTCCATCATTTTCAGGGAATCGGTAAATAATGCAGCTTGAACATGTACGAATTTTAGCCACATCTCCGAGCGTTCTTTAGAGAAGAATGCATGTAGAACAGCTGGACATTTTTCTTGCGATAAAAAGTAAGCTTTCAATGCTACATACATGTGCAAAATTCTCTCAAATGCAACCAAAAGTGCAAGCCATCTTGTTTTAGTATATCCCAGAATTCTTCTTTGCTGCATCTCTGACTCTTCGCAAGAATCTTTGAGAGCTCCTACGAATATATCTTCGTAACAATATATTCGACGTCCACTGATAAGAAATCTGCTGATGTTTGTATAGTGTTATGTGCGATGTGTGCTGCGCATCCACACCAATTATTTTTCTTCCTAAGCCCTCTTGAACTTTGAAGAAAACGTTACGTTCTCCTTCACGTCGAACTCCATCACAATTTGTATTGGCACTATCAGCATAAATTACAATCAATTTCTCTTTAAGGTTGCGCTTTCCAAGAATGTTCATTAAAGAATCATATATAATTACTGCTGTTTCGCTAGGTTAATTCAGGATATCTAATATTTTGACGTTAACTGAAGTTGTAGGATAAAAGTACCACACTAGCAATGGAAATATTTTGACGTATTTATGGTTTGAAACATCTGTACATATACAGATAATGGGACCATTAAGTCTAAAGAATACGGCTTTACACCTGCCTCGCTCTTAGTTTTCTCGCAGCGAAACTTCCTTTCAAATACTTTTTGAATTAATTTAGAAGTGCACTGCATCGATCTAAAACTGTGACTGTGACTTACCGTATGGAAGGCCCAGAAACCTTTTGTTAAGTTCTTGATCGCCGTAGTTTTCTTGACGGAAGTAAGTTGACTTGCAGAGTTCAGCGCTTTTTCAAGCTTGTCAGATGAAATGTCGTTGCATATTGTGTTTGCCCCCGTGAGAAACCGAAAACATCCCTTTGCATATGCTACACCGTTCTCAGAATGTGTTGAACACTTCTATAAAAAATAGAACTCTTTTTGCAAGTCTTGCGTGAATTTACAACTTCGCTTGTTCTCAGTCATCGGCATTGCTAATCGTACGTAAAACAAGCAGATTACTTCGAGAAACTTGGTGAGACAGACAGACAGAGTTAACAATGTCGTGTCACACCACGGACGAATTTAAACTCCTAAACAATCGCTTCGCGTCGAAGGCCTTGTTTTTCAGATCGCTGTCAACCTCGGAGATCTAACAGCGTTCACTATTTTTCTAATGCTAACTGCGTTGTATTACAACACCTTAATTCAGTTTCTTTTTTTGTACAAATAAGTACAGCATTTCAACATAAGGCAAGAATGCATGCAATGTGGGGCCGCCCGCTTTGCCACCCGCGCCGATCCCACCAGTCAGCCCTCACGCTATTCGTTCGTTTCTTTCGTCAGTTGACTCAACTGAATTGAGTTATTGAGCAGCTGTACTTTTCCATGTAGCACGCGCCTCCGCGTCATCGTATTTTATACGTTTCTGTCTGACACATAGATAGCTAACACATACCTATGAGAGAAGTCGCAGCCATTCTAGTGATCTCGATACGTTGTTCTGTCTGGCATTTGTTCCAGAAAAGTCGCGAATATTCCGCTGTTTTCTTCTACAGAGAACCTTCGATACGTAGTGTTATAAATACGGACTATTCGCCGAATAGGAAGCAAGTTTACATTCAGAAGCAGAAAGAATGAATAAGTAAAAAGTACTAGTCGAAGAAGAATCACTCTTTGTGATTAAAAAGAGACTAGCGGGAGGGATTCTTCAGTACAAGCAAACGAGTATAAACGCCCTTAATGATGGTGATTTTGTTATGCAAGCGTTGTCTGTTTGTCCTAGATCTGACTATCCTACTTTGCACACGCTGTACATCATTAACATCTGTGGTAAGGTCCTATGGGACCAAACTGCTGAGGTCATCGGCTCCTAGGCGTACACACGACTTAATATAACTTACCCTAAGGACAAAACACAAACCCATGCCCGAGGGAGGACTCGAACCTCCAACGGGAGGAGCCGCGCGAACCGTGTTAAGGCGCCCTAGACCGCACGGCACTCTGTACCAAATGTTTGCTTGTCTACCTGCATCTATTGCTACAGTAGAAAGAAGTTTTCAACATTGCGGTGTACAAAGACATGGCTGAGGTCGGCAGTGAAGGAGGATCGACCTAATGGCTTAGCTCTGCTGAACGCTGACCCTAACAATGATTGTCCTGTTGATGATGTAATTAACCAATTTGCCAGGAAAAATAGGCGCATAAAATTCACCATTTAAGGAAGAGAACCACAACTGTAACTTTTTTACATCATAAGATGACATTGTCTTGTATATGTGTATAATCAGTTTAAATAAATTTTTCTTAAACTTTGCATGTGACTTTATTTTTTATTACGGTTAAAGTAAAGATAGCTCAAGATATCCTTAGTGCACTCTCCTTGAGGTTTTTCGGCATCCGCCACTGCATCTGTGTGAAATTCATCTGCATCTGCATCTGCCTGGTACGAGGCACGTGCAACTGTAGGTTGGTTACGCCCTCTCACATTCCTGCTCCAAGTAAAACCAGGTAACTCCCCATTCACATCCCATGCGTAACAGACCAATCGGTTAACTTCTCACGGGAGCTATACTTAACGCTTTTCCACCTTGCCTATAATATTCTTATGCTATATTTATTTCTCCTTCAGCCGCCCGGTGTGGCCGTGCGGTTCTAGGCGCTTCAGTCTGGGACCGCGTGACCGCTACGGTCGCAGGTTCGAATCCTGCCTCGGGCATGGATGTGTGTGATGTCCTTAGGTTAGTTAGGTTTAAGTAGTTCTAAGTTCTAGGGGACTGATGACCACAGATGTTAAGTCCCATAGTGCTCAGAGCCATTTGAACCATTTCTCCTTCACTTACACTTGACAACGAGTGCTATTTTACAAAGTAACACAGAGATTCTGTTTTGATAAGTTCATTGATCCTTCCTGTGACATATGGAAGTAAGATGTGATTGGTGGAATGTGAGAATTAACCGAATTGCGAGACATGCCAGACATAGTAGTCGCTTTTGAGACTTTTTTGTTAATTTTTCCAATGCAAGATCACAAACACCATTGCGGGACGCTCCCGCAAAATCTGGGACTGTTGGCCACCTTATACCAAGTCTCTCTGCAATATCGCAGAAGGAACATCCAGGTTCTCATAGCCCTATTATACGTCTCCATTCAAACTGAGTGAGGTGCTAATAATGGCGCCTTTGTAGCCTTAAGTGCATTCTTCACTAACGTAAATTCACCACGTCCAGTCTCAAAGGTAACTAACGCACACGGCCATTACAGCATCTATTTAAACTAAACCTGATTTGCATCTTTGTAGTGGCACTACGAGCGCCAATCTTTCGCGACTGGCACGAAATCTGAACAGACATCATCTTTCAGAGGTAGAAACACGCCTACCAACTTCCATTTATGTCGAACAACTCCTTGGTTTGCGATTTTTTCCTTCAATGTACGTATTCGGATGTAAATGAAGAAATTTTATAAATATTCTTAGAAATACAAAATATATTAAATATGCAAATACGAGTATATTTGAAGTGTGAATCAATTCGCATCCTCATAGCGCAGTGTGGATAACGCTAAACGAACTGGTATTCTCAACATGCATTTTCTTTAACACATTGACTGCCTTGTGAATTAAATATGACTCACAGGAAGTGTTCTCTTCGGACCAGGTGAAGTAAATGCAACTCACGGACATTTTTCCAATTAAAGCTCCGTGGTGCAGTTGCAACTCACAGGAGCGTGCTGTGACTCGGTGTTATAGTAGGGTATGGCCCCAGTAACAAATCATGTTCGTGGCCTACGGTTTTCAAGAGCTTAAGAGTAATTATTGACATTTGAATTCGTGAGTTATATATAATTCACATGGCTCATTCGTATTGGACTTCTCTTCTTTTTATTATTTATTTATTATTGAGTTTGACATATTACTTACACAGTAGATTGAAAATCACGTACAGTTTTATTTACATTCTTCAACTCTAATTGTAACAACAATGAAACTGAAAAATTTGGATCATTCCACTTTGTTTCTTTAACACCTGTATCCATTGTGCTTTATGAAAAAACACTCTACGCAAAAATATGAGTCACAATTCTTACATTTCCATGCAGTTTGTTTGCAGTTCCTGACAGCTTGCTCTCGTCCAAATTCATTCTTCATTTTTTCGTAGCACACTGTATACCTACGTCTGACTGCTGCTGTGTTAACAAGTGCACAATCTGCAGGTAACGCGGTGGCTTTGGTGAGAGATGTCTCAGGCTCATAGGCATCTTCTGTATGGAGTAGTCTAGAAGTCACTTTCTCTTTGAATTCTGTGATTGAGATCTTCTTGTTGTTGATGTGTCGGTAAATCACATGAGCATTTACCAGTGCCGACCCTGTCAACAATTCAATTGCAAGCTTCCTGTGCCATTTCAGACCCTACCTTAGACAATGCGAGTACGACTTCATTTGGTCAGAAAGATCTATAAAAGACTGACTGATTATAGTCAGTTATCATTGCTGGTGTTTTCTTTGTGCCCTTCCTGGTTTGAACTTCGGCTTCTTCTTCTCCATGAACAGTACTCAGCATCAGAACTTTCCTCTTATCTTTCCATTTCAGTACTACTACACCTGTGGTACTTTCCTTTGCTTTGTGTTCCTCCTTCTTCAGTTTTGCCTGTACAACATTTTGAGGATTCAGTTTTCTGTTTGATCTTAGAGTACCAACTAAATGTGTTGATTGTTCAAGAAGTTGGTGTGCTAGATGAACACTTGTGTAGAAATTGTCTGTACATAAGATTCTGCCCTCATTTAGTAATTCACTCATAAGGCTCATAACAACAGAATTAGCAAGAGGAACACCAGGATTCGCATTCTTCCCACAGTAAACTTTCATATTCCACCCTTTAGACAAAGTTTGAACAATTTCATTCCGAATTTATAGCGCTTATTCCTTATATACCGAATAAAACTTAGTCTTCCTCGAAATGGCACAAGTGTTTCGTCAGTGCAAACGTCTTTCTCTGGCACAACTGCACTTTCAAATCTCTGCAGTAATTTATCAATAAGAGGTTGAATTTAGAATTAGCGGTTTCCCGGTGGGCACTGGTTGTTATCGGAAAAATGTCACATACGTCAAAGCAGTTCAAAACGATTGCGTGACATAACATTTTCTACATTGTTGTGATAGAGCGTATTCCTTCAGCAATAATTGGAATCCTCGGTTTTACATTTCGTGACTTCCATAACAAAAATCCTATAAATTGTTCAGTTTCAGTTTTGCTAACAGTCCACTTTTTCAATCGTGAATTAGCACTTACTGAATGACTTTCTAAGACTTGTTTTGCTTACAAATTAGTTTGTTGCGTCACATATTCTAAAACTTCATCAGTTACAATATATTTGAAGAAATCATGTGGTGTCTTGCCTTTGGGAGCTTGTGCAACAGAAACATTTACACCAGAACTGGAATGAATAAATGTAAAGTTTTTCATATTTTTACCCGTAACTGGCCCCCAGACAACCTCATTAGAATTTGTTCTAAGTGTGTCATCCTCATCTTCAGAACTTTCTGATACTACACTTACTTCAATTGAACCTGAATCAACTGCAGCAGTTATGGCAGCCTGTTCCAGAGGAAGCTTCTCGGCCCGCAGGGTCTGGGCATTCACAGAGGGTGGGTTTGCTGGTAGTTAGGAGCTCCAACGTTAGGCGCGTAATGGGGCCCCTTAGGAACATGGCTGCCAAGGAAGGGAAGGAAGCCACTGCGCACTCCGTGTGCATTCCGGGGGGAGTCATTCCGGATGTGGAAAGGGTGCTTCCAGATGCCATGAAGAGTCCACGGTGCAGCCAACTGCAGGTGATCGCTCATGTCGGTACCAATGACGTGTGTCGCTTTGGATCGGAGCAGATTCTGTCTGGTTTCAGGCGGCTTGCAGAAATGGTAAAGACTGCCAGTCTTGCTTCCGAGATTAAGGCGGAGCTCACCATCTGCAGCATCGTCGATAGAACCGACTGTGGCCCTTTGGTGCAGAGTCGAGTGGAGGGTCTGAATCAGAGGCTCAGGCGGTTCTGTGACCGTGTAGGCTGCAGATTCCGTGACTTGCGCCATCGGTTGGTGGGTTTCCGGGTTCCGCTTAATAGGTCAGGAGACCACTACACACAAGAGGCGGCTACACGGGTAGCGGGGTCTGTGTGGAAGAGACTGGGTGGTTTTTTAGGTTAGAGGGTCTCAGGGAACCACAGAAGGGGCATTCGCCTAAAAGTGGGCAGGTAAAACACATTAAGGTAGTTGTAGAAACGATTGGTATTGTAGTTGTAAATTGTCGTAGCCGTGTTGGGAAAGAACCAGAGCTCCAAGCCCTTATAGAAAGCACGGAAGCTCAAATAGTTGTAGGTACAGAGAACTGGCTAAAGCCGGAAATAAGTTCAGCCGAAATTTTTTCATACGATTTAACAGTGTTCAGAAAGGATAGATTAAATACAGTTGATGGTGGAGTACTTATTGCTGTCAGAGGTAGTTTGCCTTGTAACGAAATTGAAGTAGATAGTTCATGTGAAATAGTATGGGTAGAGGTTATACCTGACAATCGGACTAAACTATTAATTGGATCGTTTTACCGATCCCCCGACTCAGAATACATAGAGAATACATAGTTGCTGAACAGTTCAAAGAAAACTTGAGTCTCATTTCAAATACGTACCCCGATCATCGTCGGTGGTGACTTCAATCTACCCTCGATATGCTGGAAAAATTATACGTTTAAATCCGGCGGCAGGCATAAAACATCATCCGAAATTGTACTGAATGCTTTCTCAGAAAATTATTTTGAACAATTAGTTCATGAGCCTACTCGAAGAGTAAATGGTTGCGAAAACATACTTGACCTTTTGGCAACAAATAATCCTGGACAAATAGTGAGTGTTGTGACGAATAGAGGGATTAGCGACCACAAGGCAGTTGCTGCTAGGCTAAATACCGTAATACATACAACCATTAAAAAGAAAAAAAAAGCTGATAAAAATGCTCTTAACGCCTTTTTAAGAGACAGTCTGCATTCCTTCCGATCTGATCATGTAAGTGTTGAAAAGTTGTGGGATGTTTTCAAAGAGATAGTATCAACAGCAATTGAGAGGTATATACCACATAAGCGATGGTACAGATCCCCCATGGTACACAAAATGGATCAGATCGTTGTTGCAGAAGCAACGAAAAAAGCATGCCAAATTTAAAAGAACGCAAAATTTCCAAGATTGGCAAAGTTTTTACAGAAGTTCGAAATATAGCGCACACTTCAATGCGAGATGCTTTTAATATTTTCCACAACGAAATTCTGTCTCGAAATCTGGCAGAAAACCCAAAGAAATTCTGGTCATACATAAAGCACACCAGAGGCAAGACGCAATCAATAACTTCATGCGCGATAACAACGGTGGAGTCACTGATGACAGTGCCACTAAAGCAGAGTTATTAAACACGGTTTTCCGAAATTCCTTCACCAAAGAAGACGAAGTAAATATTCCTGAGTTCCAATCAAGAACAACTGCCAAGGTGAGAAACATAGAAGTAGATATCCTCGGAGTAACGAAGCAGCTTAAATCATTTAATAAAGGCAAGGCCTGCGGTCCAGATTGTATACCAGTCAGGTTCCCCTCAGAGTATGCTGATAAAATAGCTCCATATTTAGCAATTATATAAAACCACTGGCTCACAGAAAGATCCGTACCTAAAGACTGGAAAATTGCTCAGGTCACACCAATACCCAAAAAGGGAAGTAGGAGTAATCCGCTGAATTAAAGGCCTGTATCACTAACGTTGATTTGCAGTAGGGTTTTAAAACATATACTGTATTCGAACGTTATGACGCACCTTGAAGAAAATGATTTATTGACATATAGTCAGCACGGATTCAGAAAATATCGTTCTTATGAAACACAACTAGCTCTTTATACTCATGAATTAATGAGTGCTATCGACAGGGGATGTCAAATTGATTCAATACTTTTAGATATCCAGAAGGCTTTCGACACCGTTCCTCACAAGCGTCTTCTAACCAAACTGCGTGCCTACGGAGTATCGCCTCAGTTGTGCGACTGGATGCGTGATTTCCTGTCAGAAAGGTCACAGTTCGTAGTAATAGACGGAAAGTCATCGAGTAAAACCGAAGTAATATCCGGCGTTCCCCAAGGAAGTGTTGTAGGCCCTCTATTGTTCCTGATCTATATGAACGACATAGGAGACAATCTGAGTAGCCGTCTTAGATTGTTTGCAGAGGATGCTGTCATTTACCGTCTTGTAAAGTCATCAGATGATCAAAACGACTTGTAAAATGATTTAGATAAGATATCTGTGCGGTGGTGGCAACTGACAACGAATAAGAAAAAGTTGAAGTTATTCACATGAGTACTTAAAGAAATCAGTTACATTTCGATTACGCGATAAGTCACACAAATCTGAAGGCTGTAAATTCAACCTAATACTTAGGGATTACAATTACAAATAACCTAAATTGGTACGATCATATAGATAATATTGTGGGTAGAGCAAACCAAAGACTGCGATTCATTGGCAGAACACTTAGAAGATGCAACAGGTCTACCAAAGAGACTGCTTACACTACGCTCGTCCGCCCTATTCTGGAGTATTGCTGTGCGGTGTGTGATCCGCATCAGGTGGGACTGACGGATGACATCGAAAAAGAACAAAGAAGGGCAGCTCGTTTTGTATTATCGCGAAATAGGGGAGATAGTGTCACAGACATGATACGTGAATTGGAATGGCAATCATTAGAACAAAGGCGTTTTTCGTTGCGACGGGATCTTACAAAATTTCAATCACGTTTTCTCCTCCGATTTCGAAAACATTCTGTTGGCACCCACCTACATAGGGAGAAATGATCGTCACGATAAAATAAGAGAAATCAGGGCTCGCACAGAAAAATGTAAGTGCTTGTTTTTCCCGCGTGCCGTTCGAGAGTGGAACGGTAGAGAGACAGCATGAAGGTGTTTCATCGAACCCTCTGCCAGACACTTTATTGTGAATAGCAGAGTAATCACGTAGATGTAGATGTAGATGAAGACTGGTCTGATGCTGCTCTTCATGCCACTCTATCCTGTGCGAGCCTCTTCATCTCCGAATAGCTACTGCAATTTACATCTTTCTGACTCTGCTTACTCCATTCATCTCTTGGTCTCCATCTACGATTTTTATCACCAACGCTTCGCTCCAGTACTAAATTGGTGACCCTTTGATGTCTCACAATGTGTCCTGTCAACTGATCTCTTCTTTTTGTCAAGTTGTTGTCTCGTCAATTTTATTCAGTACTTCCTCATTATTTACATGATCGACCCATCTAATCTTCAGCATTCTTCTGTAGTTCCCATTTCAAAAGCTTCTACCCTCTTTTTATCTAAACTGTTTATCGTCCATGTTTCACTTCCTTACATGGCTACACTCCAGACTACCTTGAGAAAAGGCTTCCTAACACTTAAATCTATATTCGATATTAAATAATTTCTATTCTTCAGAAATTATTTTCTTGCCATTCTTAGTCTATATTTTATATCCTCTTTACTTCGGCCATTATCAGTTATTACGCTGCCCAAATAGCAAAACTCATCTACTGCTTTAAGTGTCTCGTTTCCTAATCTGATCCCTTAGCATCACCTGATATAATTCGGCTACATTCTATTATATTTGTTTTGCTGTTGTTGATCTTGATCTTACATTTGCCTTTCAAGTTCCTGCCCATTCCGTTCAGCTGCTCTTCCAAGTCTTTTGTTGTCTCTGACAGAATTACAATGTCATCGGCAAATCTCAAAGTTTTTATTTATTCTCCCAGAAACTTTAATTCATATTCCAAAGTCGCTTTTCAGCCATTGCCTCTCTTTCGTGTCCCTCGACTCTTATGACTGCAGTCTGGTTTCTGTACAAGTTGTAAATAGCCTTTCACTTCCTGTGTTTGGCCCTTCCTACCCTCAGAATTTCAAAGAGAGTATTCCAATTAGCGTTATCAAAAGCTTTCTCTAAGTCTACAAATGCTATAAATATAGACTTGCCTTTCCCTATCCCATGTTCTAAGGTAAGTCGTAGGGCCAGTATCACCACGCGTGGTCCTACATTTCTCCGGAATCCAAACTGATCCTCCCCGAGGTCGTCTTCTACCAGTTTTTTCATTCTTCTGTAAATAATTCGTGTTAGTATTTTGCAACCATGATTTATTAAACTGATAGTTCGGTAATTTTCGCATCTGTTAGCAGTTGCTTTCTTTGGAATTGATATTACTACATTCATCTTACACACCAGATGGAAGAGTTTGTCATGGCTACCTCACACAAAGCTGTCAGTAGTTCTGACGGAATATCGTCTACCCCCGGGGCCCTTGTTTCGACTTGGATCTTTCAGAGCTTTGTCAGATTCTTCTAACAGTATCGTATCCCCCATTTTATGTTCATCTACGTCCACTTCCCTTTCTACAATATTGCTTTCAACTTCCCCTCCCTTTTACGACAATCTATATACTCCTTCCACCTTTCAGCTGTCCCTTCTCTGCTTAGAACTGGTTTACCATCAGAGCTCTTGATTTCTTACAGCTGCTTCTGTTTTCCCTAAAAGTTTGTTTGATTTTCCTGTACGCAGTGTCTATCTTTCCCTTAGCGAAAAATGCTTCTCAATCCTTACATTTGCCCTCTAGCCACTCCTTCTTAGCAATTTTGTACTTCCTGCCAATCTCTTTTATTAAACGTTTCTATTCCCTTTCGGCTGCTTCATTTACTACATTTTTAAATTTTCTCCTTTCATTCAATAAATTCCATGTTTCTTGTATTATTCAAAGATTGCTACTAGGCCTTGTCTTTTTTCCTATTTGATCCTCTGCTGCCTTCACTATTTCATCTCTTAAAGCTACCTTTTCGTGTTCTACTGTATTCCTTTCCCATGTTCTATTCAACCGTTGCCTAATTCTCCCTCTGAAACTCTCAAAAGTCTCTGGTTCTTTCAACTTATCCAGGTCCCATCTCTTTAATGCCCTATCTTTTCCCAATTTCGTCAATTTTAATCTACAGTTCAAACCGATAATTTGTGATTAGAGCCCACATCTGTCTGTGGAACTGTTTTACAATTTAAAATCTGAATCTTAAATCTTTATTTAATCACTACCTAATCAATCTGAAACAGTCCGGTGTCTCCAGGTCTCTTCCTCGACCTTCTTTTATTATATTTTAACTTAAGTTCAGTCTTGATCACAACAGTTATGTCTCAATAACATAGGTGACCGGTTTCGGTTATTTTTATATAACCATCTTCAGACCCATGGCTTCCTTGGAGGATGGTAGCCGGAGCTCTCCTCAGCTGCTACAAAGTCAGTTGAGGAGAGCTCCGCCTACCATCCTCCAAGGAAGCCATGGGTCTGAAGATGGTTATATAAAAATAACCGAAACCGGTCACCTATGTTATTGAGACATAACTGTTGTGATCAAGACTGAACTTTAGTTAAAATATAATAATCTATTGATCACTGTATTCCAAAAATGTTTACCAAAATTGTACCTTCTTTTATGATTCTTAAACCAAGTGTTAGGAATGAGTAAATTGTGCTCTGCGCAAAATTCTACCAAGTGGCTTCCTCTTTCATTCCTTTCCCTCAGTCCATATTAGCATACTATTTTTACTTCTCTTCCTTTTGCTATATCGAATTCCAGTCCCCCATCACAATTACATTTTCATCTCCTTTAACTATCTGAAAAATTTATTTTATTTCATCATACAGTTCTTCAACACAGTGGGTGTGGGCTTCGTGTCTATCTTGACTAGAACAATGCGTTCACTATGCTGTTCGTAGTAACTTACCAGCAGTCCTATTTTATTATTCATTTCTAAACCCACTTCTGCGTTATTCCTATTTGACTTTGTATTTATAACCCTGCATTCACCGGACCAGAAGTCCTGTTCCTCCTGCTGCTTAACTTCACTACTTCTCACCGTATCTAACTTCAACCTATTCATTTCCCTTTTTAAATTTTCTAACCTCCCTGCCCGGTTAAGGGATCTAACATTGATCGCTCCGATCCGTAGAATGCTAGTTTTTTCTGTGCCGATGACGACATCCTCCTAAGCAGTCCGCCTGGAGATCCGAATGGTGGACTATTTTGCCTCCGGAATATTTTACCCAAAAGGACACCCTCATCATTTAACCACCCTGCAGAGATGCATGTCTTTGGGAAAAATGATTTTCCCCTTGTTTTCAGCCGTTCACAGTACCAGCACAGCAAGGACGTTTTGGTTGATGTTACAAGGCCAGGTCAGTCAATCATTCAAACTCTTGCCCCTGCAACTATTGAGAAGGCTCCTCAGGAACCACACGTTCGTCTGTACTCTCAACAGATACCCCTCCGTTGTCGTTTTACTCACGGTACGGTTATCTTAATCGCTAAAGCACATATGTCACCTTGCCAACGGCAAGACCCATAATCCACGGAGAGTTGTATTGAATGTAATTAGAGAGAAATGAAATTTGTAATTCAGTCCGGATAAAATTAGTGATCGCTTGGTAGGACACGTCCTGTGGTCTCAAGCAATCGTCACTTTGTTAATAAAGGGAAGTTTGAAGGGTAAAAACTTTAGAACAATTTCAAGTGGATGTAGGTTTCAGAAGTTCCGCAGAGACGAAGAGACTTGCATAGGACAGAGTAGAATGGAGAACTGCATCAGACCAGTTCTCAGACTGAAGACAACAACAATACTGCCATCAACATGGAACAAAGATACAAACACCGGCATTGGAACCTCACAACAGAAACAACCTGTACACTGATGTAAGATTATTTTATGATATTCACGTAAGCAATGGAACGTGCGTCTATCAATTTGCCACTGAAATGCACTGAGTTGAGAGATACTGAAATGTTCTGTGCGGAAGGTAATGGAAGGAAGGTTGACCTGGACATGTGAACTGTGGTGTCACCGCCAGACACCACACTTGCTAGGTGGTAGCCTTTAAATCGGCCGCGGTCCATTAGTATACGTCGGACCCGCGTGTCGCCACTGTCAGTGATAGCAGACCGAGCGCCACCACACGGCAGGTCTAGAGAGACGTACTAGCACTCGCCCCAGTTGTACAGCCGACGTTCATAGCAATGGTTCACTGACAAATACGCTCTCATTTGCCGAGACGATAGTTAGCATAGCCTTCAGCTACATTTGCTACGACCTAGCAAGGCGCCGTATTCAATTGATAATTAATATTATGAAGCATGTACCGTAACGAGAGATGTTCTACAATTGTGGATTAAAGTTAAGTATTCTACCAGTTACCCCCTGTTTTGTTAGTCTTATTTCTCTGACCTGTTCCAGACCTCACGCCAATCAGCGTGTAATTAAACGCGTGCATTTCGGCCTCCTCTAGAAACACAGTGTTGGCTCTTCTGCCAACACTACATGAACCGTGGCTGTGTGTCCCGATAAACATTAATAATTACTGAGTAGTGATGGGAACTATCGACTACTGGAACGAGACAAGGTTTCCAGATCATCTACATTTATTGGTTACTAGCTTAATGTAATAATCAAAACAAACACTGAAACAAATACCTGGCCTGGAGAATATGAGCGTGGGTACTTATCTCAAAATTGTAATAATAAGTAATCACTGGGAAAGGAATAAATGGGAGTGCTCAAACGGGATAAAACTGAAATGATAAAGAACATGCGATTTTGTTCTGGATGAATGCGGAATTAAGTCATTGGTGGAGACTGCAGCTGTTGGTTAGTGAGTATCAAGAATAAGACCCCCAATGTCGAAAGTCATGGCCGAGACGTCACCTCGAAAGATAATGATTAATTAATCTGTGAAAACGTGCCTATCATCATGTATGAGTTCTGTACTCGTCACATCGCTGCAACACACGAAACGTGTGAGACAAGGTGAGCTAAGGTTGAAGGTGGTGTTGCACTCTGGCATGCCGCGCCTCTTCTGCTCTCCTGCATCAACAGCTCACGAGGCGTCTCCGCCCGGAATGTAAAAAGGGCTCGGCATGAATGATTCAGCCCAAAAGCGAGAAACTGCCAGCCGGCCGAAGTGGCCGTGCGGTTAAAGGCGCTGCAGTCTGGAACCGCAAGACCGCTACGGTCGCAGGTTCGAATCCTGCCTCGGGCATGGATGTTTGTGATGTTCTTAGGTTAGTTAGGTTTAACTAGTTCTAAGTTCTAGGGGACTAATGACCTCAGAAGTTGAGTCCCATAGTGCTCAGAGCTATTTGAACCATTTTTGAGAAACTGCCTGATCGTAGAACTCCACCCAAATACGAACGCCCCAGTGCTCTTATGAATTTTAAGCCAATTCATGGCCGCATGTCTAATTCTCCCAATTGAAAATCCTCTAACAACGTTCCCGCAACCATATTCTAGAACGTTCGATGCAACTTTCTGGAACTTGCGAGTGCCAACCTATGGCAAATCGCCGTTCCCGAAGGTTGTGAATGCCGACCAAATCAAAGGCCGTCCCATCTAAAATGTCTGTAAAATTTCCTTAAGCAGCACGACACAAAGCCTTGCCTAGAGAGGAGTCCTGTGTCTCCCACGCTGCAGTGAGATGTTATCTGTTCTAGGCTTTGGGACTTCGCGGGTGATAAAAAGTCTTCTGGAGAAATTATGCATATTTGCAACAAAGGCGAGAACTAATGGCGCTCAATAAACTCACGGCCCGTCAGGTACCGTTCACCGCCAGTGTTGCTAATCCGTCGAAGCCTGCGCCGCCTTAGGCCGCAGCGAATGGGCTGAGTGCCCTCTTTCCTCACTCCCTGGGGGCTTAGGACAGACCTGTGTCTCCACCCCCGACCCCCCGCCTGATGCTGTGGTTAATGGGAACCTCTGGGCCACACCACAGCACCCCCAGGTAACCACTAAAGAAACGAACTAGCTATGCATATTATAATCAAAAAGAAGAAAAGGGTAACCGCAGCAATCATCACACACTCCCACGGACAATGATGCTCTCTCTTGCATATACATTTGCTATTACAGAATAAATTGTTACGTCATATCACGAATCTAATTTGTTGGATGAAAAAAAAAAAAAAAGGAGTGAAACACGAGGCTGACTACAGCCTGATGCGTTTCAGTAAGTACATTAGAGTTAAAACGAAGTCTTTACATGACATAGGCTGCACCTGGAAGAGAATGCATAATGAGAATGCAACAAAGTTTGGGAGACACTCACATGGAAATTAAAGTGAGTAGTCCCGATAAGGTGCTAAAGCTAATAAACGCAAGTTACTGTGTATTTGACTATCTTCATAGAAGTGCAGGGATGGCACTCTAGTTGGTAGAAGCTTCATTATGATAAAACGATTTAGAAAAATAGGAAATCGTCTACGCTTTTCTCTTTTCACATTTGAACAGACAATGGCAATAACATGCACATACAGATCTTGAACCAACAGTTAGAGAGTTCTCCTACGAACTGTTTGGTTATACGAACAATATTTTCTCGTTTTATGGATGTCTATCTTCTGCTTCACAACTATTCTAAAACATTTAGATTAAAACCCTGTAAATGTTGGGCTTCAAATGGTTCAAATGGCTCTGAGCACTATAGGACTTAACATCTGTGGTCATCAGTCCCCTAGAACTTAGAACTACTTAAACCTAACTAACTTAAGGACATCACACACATCCATGCCCGAGGCAGGATTCGAACCTGCGACCGTAGCAGTCGCGCGGTTCCGGACTGCGCGCCTAGAACCGCTAGACCACCGCGGCCGGCAAATGTTAGACCGCAATATTATGAAATATTAATGCAGCTACAAAGCTGATGTTGCGACGTTCTTTGTAATGGGTGACATCAGAGTGACAAGCAAAATAAACAAGCAACCATAGGACAACTGCTATGCGGCATCGACATATTACAGCAAAAAGAGGCAACCAGTGAGTACAAGTTGCTGATTCGCTGGTGCCTGCGAATCATCTGCTAGAGTAACACAGGCACTAGCTTTCCGTTCACCTACCCTCAAAGGAATCTTGATTTATAAGTCTCCAATGACATATCAGAATGTGATGTTGTTGCCAAGTGACATACAAAATTAGATGGTGTATATTGGAAAGACCGTCCCTAGAACCTAGCAGTTTAGCCACTGTAAAGAGTTTCACTCCAAACACGATCGAAACGCCGGTTTTACAGAGATTTTAGTTTTTCACAATGACGCAGTTTAAAATCCTAAATAATTTTGCTCACTCCACATGGTCTCACATTTGGATTGCGCCTATCTTGGAAACTAACATGTATGCACTGACACTTTCTTATTCCACTAGATGTGGTATGTAGTACATCCGCAACTGAGAGTCTTGATAATTAATTTAGAAATATTCACATCAGTTGTACTAATTATTAATTCAAACCAGGACAGTTTCGAGATTTTAAAAATCCACCTTCAGGTGCACGAAATTATTGTATTTGATAACACATAACATGCGGTCGGACCAGTCAGTGCAAGAGCTCCAAATCACTGCATGTTGGCGGAAACTGTCGGCCGCGCGGCAGCCGCACTGTAGGAATGCCAACTACAACTGTGCACTCTTGCACTGACTGGCCCACCGCATGTTATGTGTTACCAAACACAATAATTTCATACTCTTGAAGATGGAATTTTAAAATACCGAAACCGGCCTTGGTTTGAATAAATAATTAGTACAAATGACTCTGATGTCTCTAAATTCATTAACTTTCTTACACCTTTACAGGACACCAATGTTTGAGGTTTATGCGACTCAACAATATCACACAGTGGTAAAATACTAATATATATGACTCGGAGATTTTTACTCATTTATCAGCTCGCAGAGCCTAAACTTCGCTCGATTCATAAATTATTTTTAGGATGCACCGGATGGCAGTGAGTAGTGTCATATGAGTGGGAGCAAAATAATAGAAACTGATTAATAATTGCTGCTTGAATAATTTTAAAAAATGATGGGAAAGAATAACTGAAAGAAACTGGAAGGTAATTTATAAATCTGTACACGTATCCTGGGTGAATTTTAACTGGTACTAATATCAAAAGACCTTCAATGTCAATACATTTAAGATCAATATTCAGATTTTTTGTTACGTACTGCTTCACATTAGTTCCATAGTGCATAGCTCTGATTATGACAATGCTGACACAGAATCGCCCCTGCGCTGCTCACGCAAATTCCTCTTGTCTGCTTCGAACCTCCTGATGCAGGGCTCTCGGCGCGGGCGAAATGATGAACAGACGGGTGTGATTGATGTAAACATATGAATAAACTTGGCCTTCCTAATAACTTTTATAACACTTTTTAATATATGGTTGGAATACACATTTTTAAACAATACTGATACGACGGAGCTAGTCATACGTCCGCCCGCTACCACTTCTAGAAGCAAACAGGTGAAAATACTGGAATTAATCAATTGAAGAGCGTACCTCTTCTCTTTTTTTGTATCAAAACATTACCTTTGCCACAAAATAACTCGTTACTTTACCTTTGGCTTTATATAAACAGAACGCAGAAAGAAAAAAACAATAAAATGATTCATCGTAGCACGTTTGGAGGTCAATGTGACTTCATAGATATACACACCATCCACAGGTACGTAAGTGATTAGATTTGCTATTGTCTGTGACA
The DNA here is from genome assembly GCF_021461385.2 of Schistocerca piceifrons. Lineage (NCBI taxonomy): Eukaryota > Metazoa > Arthropoda > Insecta > Orthoptera > Acrididae > Schistocerca > Schistocerca piceifrons. The sequence goes on from NC_060139.1 coordinate 849,935,198, forward strand.
GGTAGAACAGAGAGTGTTGTTACCAAGCCTGGTAGGTGTATAAAGAGGGTGTACAGCTTCACATCAGTGATTACTCTGAAGGGCATGGAGAAGCTGCTTACTCGTGTGAGATAGCGTTGTCAGCGTCTGACAAAGACTGAAATGAACCTCTTTGTTGTTGCCATTTGATCATATGGTCGAACGGTTCAATATACAGGATGGGGGGCAGTAAAGTGCTGTTTTAGAATTCGCGTTGTGGCTGCACTGTTGGTCGAATAGAGGGGAGAGTGGGCATGATTTATAGTGGCCGACAGGAGGTCTGTATTCAGTTGTTGTGCCGTTGCGATTATGCAATGGACACGTGAGGAGCGCTCATTTTGTGTTGAAGTGTATTTCTCGAATTCTCATTTGATCATTGCAGTGCAGAGTGCTTTTCATTTGCGACTCACAGTACCCGCACGCGGACATGTTCCTGAACGGCAATAAGTTTTAAATTGGGTAGATGTATTCAGAACAACGGGGGATGTGTCATCTGCACGAAGAGAACCTGAGAGAAGCGTTACAACATCACGAAATGTCGAACGAGCTAGAGCAGCAGTATACTACAATCTGCAAAGCGCTCTGCTCGGAAACACGCACTTGCTCTTGGCAAGACGCTCTCTATCGGGTTCTTTATAATGAATTGAATTTTCACCCGTGTAAACAGTGCGTGGTCCAGTAATTGTCAGTTCTGGATTATGTAACACGAAGAACATCTTGTGAAGACATGCTTGCAACCATATCTCGTGGAGCAGATGTGTTCTTTTCTGATGAGGCACATTTTAAGTGCAGTGGGTGTGGAAACAAACAGAATATGCGGTACTGGAGCGACAAGAACCAAAGGCAAATTCACCAGAGACCCCTGCACACAGACCGCATCACTGTGTGGTGCGCCATATCACGAGTAGATATCACTGGCCCTTACTTTTTTCAGGAAAATCGTCGTGTTGTAATTGTGAATTCGGATCGTTACTTAACTACGTCGCAATTGTTTTTCCAGCCGGCTCTCGAGGCAGTGCTATTACAGGACACCCGGTTTGAACAAGACGGGCATTACCATTAATTTTTTGAGGCTAATGTTTCCTGGAAGGTTTATCTCTCGAATGGGTGATCTCAAATGGCCCGCTCGTTCACGACACTCAGCCCCATGCGAACTTTTTCTTTGTGGCTACCGGAAGTCAAAGGTGTACTGCAACGTTCCAACACCCCGGAAGACCTACAGAACAATATTGAGGCTGAAATTACAAGAATAGCAGGAGACATGCTTGAAAGAGTTCATGGCAATCACAGAAAACGACTGCGGTAGTGTGTGGATTGTGAAGGTAGACATTTAGCAGATATACTCTTTAAACCGTGTAATTAGAAACTTCCATTATTGTCCAGTATGAGAAAAATAAAAATTTAAGTTTCTAAGTGTTCATTATTTCTTTATTTCATTTCCAAATCAGCAATTTACCGCGGCCCACCCTGTACAGATCTGGAGGACATATGAATGTTACAGCGGCCCATTTGTGAACTCCATGGGAACGTGAGCACAGGTGTTAGCAACCTTTCTGGTCGATCACATCTGACCACTACAAGGGAGGGTCACTGTACTCGGCACCAAGCACATCGGACCCCTTCACATCTGCGTCTGCCATCCCAGAAGTAGTAACCGATTCCCTGCAATACTGTGCGTCGTCCCGCACCATTCGTCGGAGACTAGCAACAGTCAAACTAGGGACTGCTGGCGACGCCACAACACAAACGGTTGCGTTTGTATTGTTGCCGTGACCGGGAAGCATTGAGTGCTGATGAACGGCTTCACATTGTGAAACTTCCTGGCAGATTAAAACTGTGTGCCGGACCGAGACTCGAACTCGGGACCTTTGCCTTTCGCGGGCAAGTGCTCTACCATATGGCAGAACACTTGCCTGCGAAAGGCAAAGATCCCGAGTTCGAGTCTCGGTCCGGCACACACTTTTAATCTGCCAGGAAGTTTCATATCAGCGCACACTCCGCTGCAGAGTGAAAATCTCATTCTGGTTTCACATTGTGTTCAACAGTGGTTTGCGGTCTGCACTACCCTGGGTGACCACCATCGGCGCGTATGACTGCGACGTGGAGCAAGTCCCATTCTTCTAATATCTTGGAGAGGCACTGTTGTGCTACTCCGGGAGTCGTGGCGTGGGAAGCCGTCGTGTGTGGCTTCAGGTCACCGCTGGTAGTGACAGAGGGAGCTCTGACGGCGCAACTATATCTCACAGACTTGCTGCAGCATACATTGTGTTACCTATCATGCGAAGATGTCGTGGAGTTATTTTTCAACAGAATAGGCTTTATGACATCTTTCATAAATGAAACAGTGCGTGCATCCATGCCAGAAGCACTGAAACGTCAACATCGAAATATTCGTAACTTCAGTATCATTGTCACCCTGTTGTTTTAATTATAATTATTACAGCTGTTATACTGGTAAGTTGACTAATACTGCCAAATTTGTAAATTTGACTCGATTTCGTAACCGACAACATATATCCTGTCGACCCTTGAAGTTCCATTTTCTTCCCTTCTCCCCTTCTGGGTGCTTCACTTTTTGTGCCAGGCAGTTTACTTATGATGCCACACAACGACTGATATATCACAAATATGACAAAACCTCTCGAGAGAAGCAGTTACATAGACTGCATTCGAGAACCAATAACTTTCATAGTATCTCGTACATCTGCAACACTCTTCTCAGTCTGCCTTGTAAGCAGACTCCCCTAACTGATAGCACACAGAGCTGGTCCTACTATCTTTTAAATCTGGCAAAAATACTTATTTCAGCAACTTTTGTTTCCACATGCAAGTGCGGGTACAGGATTGTTTGCTTAGAATGACTTAGAATACTTTATGCTCTGTTGTCTGTTGGCATCATATTTTGGGGCAATCCACGTAAGGTAAAAACAGTAATTGTTGCTCAGAAGAGAGTGGAGAATGGCGGCCACCTGTTCCCGAAACTACAGGTTTTTACAATAGCATCATAATGTATCTTCTTCGTTGTATGATTAGTTATTAACGACTGTTTTCACTTTAAAACTACTAGTCCGTATACAAGTCATCATGCGAGATGGAAATAGGATTTGCACAGCAATAAAATAAAATTCACTCTTGCTCAGGCAGGAGTAAACAACACAGGTGCGAAAGTGTCCAATGCTGTATCGACAGACATCAAAACGCCAAACTTAAAAAGCTAAATGAAGGAATATCTGCTGGAAAATTCCTTTTACTCAATCGGAAAATTATTAGGAGTAAAAGAGCATGCTGCTACGCGTTTTTTGTTGTATTTCGTAGATGCCCAATTAATATACGTACAAATACAAATTCTTAGTTTTTGTTATAAATTATATCATATTAATTTTCATGTATAGATACATTACTTCACTAGACGCGAGGACTAATATGAATGAATCCCTCGTGTAGATGTAAATATAAATTCTTATGTTATTCTACCCGTGTCGGATCTTGTTGAACTCAGTGGTTGTTATTCAGTTAAGGATTGATCATAGAGAACGACAAAAACTTTAAATATAAAGTACGTATCTGAAGCTGAAAATTTCATGAGGAATGTTGTGAATTATTTGTGTCACATAGTTCATTGTGCAGTATGTTCATGCTGTTTATCGCATTCGGTTCAATCCCGCGTCCGGCCACCCTGATTTAGGTTTTCCGTGATTTCCCTAAATCGCTCCAGGCAAATGCTGGGATGGTTCCTTTGAAAGGGCACGGTCGACTTCCTTCCTCGTCCTTCCATAATCCGACGAGACAGATGACCTCGCTGTTTCGTCTCCTCCCCCAAACAACCAACCCCCCCCCCCCCCCCCCCCCAATGCTGTTTACATTTAAACACTTCTGCTAGAAATTTGTAAGAAAAGAGCAGACGACATGTTGCTGGTGATTCCGACAATGTATTGAAAAAAGTGTAGCGATATGAAGATGAGCATAATCGGCCAAAGCCGGTATTGTGGCTGGTTGTGTTCTCTATCAACACTTCGTAATCAATTCTTATGTTTTATTGTATAAGATACTATATTTATCTTCCTGCTTTAAGACATTACGTCAATGGATATGTACCATTCTGTACATCGTCTGTTCTCATTAAAGTAAATTTAGTAAAAAGTCAAACCCTAACTCGTTCCACGTTGTAGCAACTCTGCTGCTATTAGTATCAGTGGAATTTGTAGTAAAATAAAACGTCTCTGAGTTTCAATCTCACAACAACTGTTTTAAAGCTTTTTGTAATGCACATTAAATGGCAGCAGGCAGTGTTCGTGTTCTAAAGGATGTATGGAAAGCTTATTCCACATTTCTCTGTATAGGTTTTGTGTAATGTCAATCAATGAAAGATGAATACACCAAACTGTGAATGTCTTGTTAGATACGTGACGCCCTAACGAAAATAGAATCGTTTTAAAATCAGTAAGGTAAGTCCAACTCAATAATGGAAGGGATACTGTTTCAACCATATTCTCAGAGACTAAGGTTTTAAACCTCCTTACCGCACTAAAATACGCCTATGTTTCTGATATTCTCCAACTTCATAACAATCTGCCAGAAGTGGAAATTATATCGTTGCGTGGTTTTTCCACTGTGTGAAGTTTTCTGTAGACTGAATCAGCAGCTAGATTCTTCGTAATTTGAAAGGTTCATTTGATATTGATTGTGCTGGTGAGGTCGACAGTCGTTAAGCAAATTAAATTCTCGGCTTGTATCGACTGCTTATTCTTTACAGCATGTTGCGCTGCTTACACGGGTACTAAGATTCATGGTACGGAGAAGAAAAAAAATTATGGTGTATCGACTGCCAGAATAATCCACATTCTTCCCTCATAGAATTTGACAGCATTGCATTCTCTGCGCGAACGCCTAGACCTTTGGGACTCGGGAACACTTTCTGGCCGGGGTTTTGTGCCTTCCCGGGTAAGCTTCCGTAAGCCCGTAGTGTGGCAGTGGTGACAACGTAAAGACTTTCTATTCTCATTCGGGTTCACGCGTCGAGGCACTGAATGAGTGCAATTTTCACACAAAAATTGGATCACAGATTGTATATGTTGACGAAACCGTTTGTGTTGCTGGTACTGGAGTAGATGTCAATAAGTGTGTATTTCGATGGCCATATAAACAGCTCCAGATCATTAAGTCTTGCGGATGTTTACTAAACCTGAGCACCAAATGTTTTATCCTCGTCGCTTGTGCGAGAGGCCTCTAATGTTGTGGTACTACCTTCGTCTCCTTGTTGGAAAAATGTATACTAAACATTTTGCCTTTCCAGTTGTGAGTCTCGTTGGTCTATTACGAATACAGAAGGCCAACTGCTAAGGGGTGAACTGTGGGAATTTTTACACTCTTCTGGTCCCTGGAAGATTTATGTGGCCGGGGTTTTACCTTCAGCCACTAACTGACTGAGAGCCTGGGAAGCCCTGGCGTCGGTTTGGATTTGGCACTCGAGAAGCGTGGACTCATTTTTGGTGTGGTGGGAGGGAATAACTAAACTTTTCAGTAGGTAGAACTGGCTAATTTTGACCCAGAACCTTTCATCAGTTGCCTAACACAAGGTTTAATAAGCGGTACGTGTTACCTCATTGGAAGACTCAGTTTGGTTTCCATTGGGTGCCCGCCTGTGACTTACAATACCTGATGGCTGGTGGCTGAAAGCGTCCTACCCTATAGACGTTCTAGCCCAATTTAAATTTCTGAGCCGTGTCCTGGTTGTTGGCTGTAGTGGATCAACCAGGTTACATTGGTCACTTTTGGATGTGGGCCTAAACCTTTTGCAGTCAGTGGGCACAAGAATATTTGTACAAACTTTAAATTTTGAAAGCAGTAACAGACCTCGTTAGGCGTCAATATTTACTCAATGTTTAATCGTCTACTCAAATGATCTGCTATCGATCACATACAAGGAATACATAAAAATGACCCTCAACTCAAAAGGAAATGTGTTTAGATGAGTGTTAGAAAATTCTGAGGTGTAATGAAAACGAAGTAGGACTAGACGAGTGCCCATTGCCCATTTCAACGGTGTTGCGTACACTGAAATCGATGTTGAATCCTCTTCGTCATTCTGACCTGAGCCTCGAGAGAGTATGGATGCGTTTGTTTGTGCTCAGGTCAAGTTTTCCATTTGCAAATGGTAACAAATCAGCAGATAGTGTAAGCACATACAGTAGTGGTAAGCCTTCTACGTTAAATGGTGTGTGTCAGTTTTTTACATATTCTTATACACATTATCAAAAGCAATCGTGGTGGTGCTAAGAGAAGTTACACATGAATGTGTAATACTTTTGATTGTGTTCTGTTGTCGCTAATGTCCCTATTCATTATTATAGTTTGTTCTGAGACCAGTTACATTGGATTTATTCCTTATGTTCTTGGTTACGTGTATTACAAATTGAATGGTTTCGAGATATTCTCTATTACGGGGTATTTTCTCGAGTGGTTGCTAATACAAGTATCACTGTTTTACTAATTTCCACAATAGTTCTATTGTTGCGAGAGGATACGCCTAAGAGAGAGTAACAAGATAAGTTTTCAAAAAAATGCCTCTGAGCACTATGGGACTCAACTGCTGTGGTCATCAGTCCCCTAGAACTTAGAACTACTTAAACCTAACTAACCTAAGGACATCACACACATCCACGCCCGAGGCAGGATTAGAACCTGCGACCGTAGCAGTCGCACGGATCCGGACTGCGCGCCTAGAACCGCGAGACCACCGCGGCCGGCGATAAGTTTTAGTTTAATAACACTTTCGTATGCAAAACTCTTGTTGATGGGTGTAGTCATCCAGCATTTTCACATATGATGCACAACATTACCTTAGCTTTCTTTTAGTTTATGTGCATACTAACGTAATCGTCTAGCACACTCTGCATTTCATTAAGTACGCAACTCAATTGTTGTTCACTCTCGGCTACTACTGGTATGTCGTCAGTGAACTGTATCATGCTGATACCCAAAACAAGAGCAAGTTATAGATGCTACTCAATGAAGCTGGAGTAGCTTGGTTGTGGATTTAACAGAGGACTGGTACGGAGACTTCTCCAGTCGAATGCTTGACACCAAAGGAATAATGCTACTGACTGAGCTGGGGGCATTTATACTCCCTCCAGCCAGGTGTGTTACGATAGCAGGTAGGCTCCCATGACATGGAAACGCTGCATTGTGTAATACCGTGTAGTAACCCTGTCAACCACTGCAAATATGGTATTGCAGGGCGCTGCGCCAGCACCACTGCAGCTGCAGAACCGCATGAGTGGCTGACCTGCAGATGCAGTTCCGAGTTGGAAAGTTCTATCTGAAGCTTCCTATAAATGCTCCATCAAAAATGAAGAATCATTTAAGTGACATAATCTGAAAACATGGAGTCCTTCAATAATTTATTGCAGATTAGAGGCTCCAGCCAGTTCTATGCCAAGTGCCTTCAAACTCCTATACACCAATCAGCCAGAGCATTATGGCTACTTACCTAATAGACAGGATGCCCATCTTCAGCACGGATAACATCGGCGATGCGTCGTGGTATGGAAGCAATGAGGCCGTGGTAGGTCGCTAGAGGGAGTTGGCTCCACATCTGTACACAAAAGTCACCTAATTCCCGCAAATCCCGGGGAGGGGGGGTGATGAGCTCTAACGCCACGTTCGATCACATCCCGGATGTATTCGATCAGGTTCAGATCTGGCGTGGCAGGGGGCCAGCACATCAATTGGAACTGGAACCTCTCTACCACACTCTTGACCTTGTGACATGACGCATTATCCTGTTGAAAAATGCCACTGGCATTGGGAAACATGATGCTCATGAAGGGGTGAAGGTGATCTGCAACCAGTGCACGATACTCCTTGGCTGTCATGGCGCCTTGCACGACTTCCACTAGACCCATGGATGCCTGTGTGAATGTTCCCCAGAACATAATGGACCCACCACCAGCTTGTTCCTGTGCTGCAGTACAGGTGTCAAGGTGCTGTTCCCCTGGAAGACTATGGATTCGCGTCCTCCCATTGGCATGATGAAGAAGATATCAGGATTCATCAGACCAAGCAACATTCTGACACTGTGCCAATATACAGTGCTGATAGTCGCGTGCCCATTTCAGTCGTGGTTGCCTATGTTGTGGTGTTAACATTGGCACAAGCAGGGGTCATCAGCTGTGGAGGTCCATCATTAGGAGTGATCGGTGCACTATGTTTTCAGGCACATTTTTACTCTGCTCAGAATTAGAGACTGATGTTAGTTCCGCCACAGTTTGCTGCCTGTCCTGCTTTACCAGTCTACCCAGCCTATAATGTCCGATATCTATAATGAGGGATGCCCACCCAACTCCCCGATGTCTGGACATGGTTTCACTTTGGTTTCGCCAGGTGTTGAAGATACTCACCACAGCACTCCTCGGACGCCCGACAAGTCATGCAGTTTCAGAAATTTTCATGCCGAGCCTCCAGGCCATCACTATCTGCCCTCGGTCAACTCAGATAGACCGTGCACCTTCCCCATTCTACACACAGACAGCACTTTGACTCTGTGCATGTGTCCTGGCCACGTGATGCTGCTATCGCCTGGTCGTGTATATATCGATAGTAGGTCGGTGATCAAGGTGTTATGACTGATCAGTGTAAATGAGAAGGTAGCAACGATTAGAGTATCGTCGTTTCGGCACTGCTAAGCCTGTCGTTCCTCCAGTGATACAAACCAGATGCAATGCAACACCAATCGGATGTGCACAGCATGCCAGGCCGAGACAGACTGACAAGGAGCAGGAAGTCCCCACTACATAGTCTCGAGATGGCAGTCCTTACCACTGGAAGCGCCAAACTGTGAAGATCGCGGCGAACAATGAAGTAAAACTAGAGGTGATTTTGCGATCTGTTTGACATGCTGGAACCTGGGGAAAAGCAATGTGAGAACAAGCAGTCGAGAGGCTAAAACAATGTTCAATGGCCTAAGGAAGGGAGGGGGGTGGGGGTGGGGAAGGGGACGTACAGGTTAACATGGAATCTGAACAGTGTCTACTTTCTGGAAAAGTAAGAAGTGAGAAGTAAATACTACGTTAAAGACAGATTGAAATATTCTGTGATCTGACCAGGATTCAAACTCATGGCCTTTCGAATTGCAAGGAAGTGCCTTACCACTGGACCACCAAGCCTGATGGAAGAATAATGATAATATTCTTTTCACAATATGACAGAACTTCCCCAGTTACGTAAATTTCATTGAGAACTTGGATAGTTCTTCGTTTGCTCTTCGACGTGATGCTCTTACAGCCCTCGATCCTCATCCTGGGCCGGCCGGAGTGGTCGAGCGGTTCTAGGCGCTTCGGTCTAGAACCGCGCGACCGCTACGGTCGCAGGTTCGAATCCTGCTTTAGGCATGGATGTGTGTGATGTCCTTAGGTTAGTTAGGTTTAAGTAATTCTAAGTTCTAGAGGACTGATGACCTCAGCAGTTAAGTCCCATAGTGCTCAGAGCTATTTGAACCTCACCCTGGCCAGTTGGGTCATGTATTTCATTCTTCAGTACATTATTGAAATACCCTTCTCATGTGCTGTTAATTATACATAGATGTTCTCATGGTCTGGAAAAGACGCACATGTTAGAGAGCAGGTCATGATGTTCTCTGATACCAGCAACATTTAAGTAATCCATTTCTTTTGTAAGTGGTCGGACTGGGACACAAAGTGTTGGTCAAGTCTGTCTAGCTATCAATCAAGAAAGTGAGTGTATACTCTCAAGGGCAGACAAATAGGTCAGTCATCGAATCATTTTACAAGTCAGAATAAATGTCAGCACGGAGGTACAGCTGGAAGTAAGCTGTATCTTCCGATTTCGTAATTGTCTAACAGGTACATCAGAACGTCCCAAAAACTGGAGTATACGTAATACAAAGTTGATTAATTTTCCACTGGAAACTGTTTCAGCAATAAGCAATTGCAATGTGTCGTTTGAGCTAACCTCAAATGTCTCTTTGCGATCAGGTCTAATTAATTAATAACAAATAGGGTTAATTTATATTTTTTTCTGTGCTATACCGAAGAAATAGTCACAAAATTGTTGGGATGAGATTTATTGATGAAGTCTTTCGCTACAGCCACTTAATTAAATCTGATGAAAATTGAAAACGAATTGGGATTTTACGTACTAATAGCAACTTCAAAGACATATGGGAAACTTTGAATCCAATTTACCCTTGATAAGAACATTACAAGCTTTGGCAGTGAAGTGGACAGCTTCCTTTACAACGGAGACAGCACGTGCAGGCAATATCCAAATTAAAACGAAGAAAAACAAGTAATTTTCCAGAAAATCAATGGTGACTTAGCTAAACAGGCGCAAATTAATTGAGAGGCGCTATAAAGCGGATCACACACTGCAACAGCTTTTCAGTTAATTGTGATAGTCTCAAGCTGCCTCGACCAAGACACACGAACGCAACTACTATGCAAGAAAGTTGCTTAGCGAGTTTTCGGTATATTTCTGCAGCGTTGTATGCGGTGTGGAAAGCGGCTGGCCTGGCACCACTGGAAACGAAAACGAGGCTCGAAATGCGATGGCTGAAACCGAGGCAGTGTCGAGTGAAGAGGCTGCTAAATCGTCAGTCTCTCTGGCTGTTCACGATGGTGCTTCTCACGGCAGAGATGAGCTACAGCTACGACCTGTGGTATTTCCGCGAATGGGATATCGAAACAGTAGCGTACATGGTACAGGAGTGGTTAGGAAGATTGAAAGTGTTGGTCATGTACGCAATATGCAGCTCGACTGGACTGTGTCATTTACAGTCCTACATCGAGGCTCTCGTGCTTGTAGACTCTTGCCTGAGTGGCTGCCGAAGAGGAAACGGAAAAGCCCTCGGTAAATTGCTACCGGCCGTTTATTTTTTAGTGGTGTTCCCCGTGTGTGGTACCACAGTGAGAGGAATTGGAGAAATTCACATGACGCTCGGTAACGTGGTCCATACCTTGTTCGAGTCTATGATAACGCTGCAGTTCGTCTGTCTGGTTTTAGAGTTGTGGGAGAGGTTCCGGAGTGTAAACGCCAGTCTGAGGGAATCCCTTCCACCCCTCCGCGTGCCCGAGATGCGCGCGTTGTTCGGCGGGATGTCGACGTCGCTGCCGCCTGCGCGTCCAGGTGGTCTGCGCCGGCTGCGAGAGGCGTACGTGGCCTCAGCTCAGGCGGCGGAGTTCCTGCAGCGGCACTTCGGCTGGGCGCTGGCTGTCGAAGTGGCCTACAGCGTGGCGGGCGCGTTGTGCAGCTCGTACGAGATCGTGCGGATGGTGGCGGGGCCGCGCGAGCGCGTGCGGCTGGCGCTGAGCCAGGCGGTGTCGACGTCGGCGCTGTGGCTGGCCTACCACTGCCTCCGGCTGGCGGCCATCTCGCTGGCGTGTGCGGCGGCAGCTGCAGCGGCGGCCGACACCGGCGTGCTGCTGCTGAGGGCCTGGGCGCTCTCCGACTGGCACAGCGTCGAGCTCGACCGCTTTCTGCGCCTCACGCTGCACGGCCCGCCGCTGCGATTCACGGCCGCCGGGTTGGTCCTCATCGACCGCCGCCTGCTCGTCTCCGCGATCGCTGTCGTCGTCACGTACCTCGTCGTCCTGAGCCAGCAATGAACAAATCACACCTCTTCTCTATTTTCTTTTTCTGAACATGGCAATCTAGGTCGACATATGTCGCCTATTCTCAGTATCAGAGCTTGTAATTAAGTTAACACACTACTGGCCATTAAAATTGCTACACCTCGAAGATGACGTGCTACAGACGCGAAATTTAACCGACAGGAAGAAGATGCTGTGACATGCAAATGATTAGCTTTTCAGATCAGTCACACAAGGTTGGCGCCGGTGGCGACACCTACAACGTGCTGACATGAGGAAAGTTTCCAACCGCTTTCTCATATACAAACAGCAGTTGACCGGCGATGCCTGGTGAAACGTTGTTGTGATGCCTCGTGTAAAGAGGAGAAATGCGTACCATTGCGTGAAAATGTAATCACATGTCAGTTCTAGAATAATGTATTTGTCCAATGAATACTCGTTTATCATCTGCATTTCTTCTTGGTGTAGCAATTTTAATGGCCAGTAGTGTAGATTGGTTCAAATGGCTCTGAGCACTATGGGACTCAACTGCTGAGGTCATTAGTCCCCTAGAACTTAGAACTAGTTAAACCTAACTAACCTAAGGACATCACAAACATCCATGCCCGAGGCAGGATTCGAACCTGCGACCGTAGCGGTCTTGCGATTCCAGACTGCAGCGCCTTTAACCGCACGGCCACTTCGGCCGGCAGTAGTGTAGATTGAATACCCTAAACCACTAACAGGCTATTTACTACTCCACTTGGTGGATCGCGGTTGGCAAAGACAGTTTAACTGGGTGATCAGTAAGTCAAGTACTCTAGCCCTAAAAATGGGTATTCCAGAGCTAGAATGCCATCCCCAAATGCCTCCTCCGGGACATGAAACACTCTCCTGCTGGGATCGACTCGGGCTCCATCTAGCATGAACCACATCTCGTCAAAATCAGGGTCACTTTGGATAATGGGGATGATCATCTTCCAAAACCTCAATGTACCGTTCGGTAGTCACCGTGCCATTAAGGAATATAGCACTGATTACACCGTGACTGGACAAGTGGTCATTACAGACCAAACACTCACCTCCTGAGAGTGAAGAGACTTCTCGATCGCGAAGTGAGGATTCCCAGCCCCCAAATGCGCCAATTTTGCTTATTGATGAACCCATACAAATGAAAGTGGGCTTCTTCGCTAAACCAAACCGTGCATGTGCGTGCTAATTTCCATTCCCAACTTGTTAGCAGTGTTAGTATGAACATTAGCTATATGAAACAACATGCGCCACTTCCAGTTCTTGTATTGTTATCATCAAAGGACATTTAACCCATAAATGTTTAGTCAAAGCAGAAGTGTTATTTACGAGACATTCATAAAAGATAAAGTAATCATTTTAATGTTGGAATCTGATTTATTACCACATTTTATATCTTTTTGAACCATTTTTGAAGCTGCTGTTGCAGCCTGTTATGTATCGTCTTAATATATGTATGTCACATACATGACACCTGTTGACTGCCTGTCACTGCCCAGTTACTTATTTATCCCAGTCTTACATCAGATAGTAAAAGAAATCAAATTTGCCTCTATGTAAAAAGAGTTTATTTGCACGTCTTAGAAGAATAATTGCATGATAGTTAGCAGTCAGTGACCCCAGTGACTATGGAAATGGCAATAATATCAGTCATTTTCGATTATTTTTCAGTTTTATCACTGTCCCATCCCCACCCGTCCCATACAGAGATGCTAGGAATGTTCTACCGCAGTGTTATCCGAGATAATAAGTCATATGTGTACCTAGATTGACTGGAATTGCTTCTCGTATCCCACAACTACTCTTCATATTCAGACATCACTTCTTAGTCTGTCCATTCTCTGGTCCCAGAGCAACATTCATTATTTGGCGTCCTACACGTCTGGTGCTCATTATCGGATAATTTTGTTTCCAGTTATATACTTCTTTTCCGATTTTACTGCTAATTCCTCTTTCTGTATTTTGTTTAAATTTCGGTATGGGTACCAACCTGTATTTATTTGTGAGAGGCAAATACCATACAGGGTGTATAAAAATGTCTTGAGTTACAGCTTCCATAGGTGTTGTTATGCGATGTCTCAGTTCATTCATTCTTGTTGGTAACAGAGGCACATAAAGACAGTCTTTTATAAACGACTAAAAGAAATAATCACGTACAGTCATGTACGGTGACCTTGGAGGCCAGTAATGTAAGGATGAATCATTTGGTCCAGTGCGTTCGATCTGTCGTTCAGTAATTCTTTGATTTAAAAATTCCCACACTTCTGGATGCCAGTGTGGCAACGCCCCATCCTGTTGGTAAATAAAGTCGTTCGAATCAGCCTCCAACTGTGGGAAAAGAAAGGTTCTCAAGCATATCGAGATATGTGCTTCCTGTAAAAGTGTTCTCGGCAAAGAAAAGTGGTCCATATACCTTTTCTTGTGAAACTGCACAAAACACATTAAATTTTGGAGAGTCCCTCTCATTTTGTACAACTCCACGTGGTTGTTCCGTACCCCATATTCTCATTTTATGACGGTTCGCCTTTCCATTCAAACTGAATGTTGCCTCGTCGCTAAACACAAAGCGTGGAAGAAAATTGTCTGTCATCCTTCATCGTGGCAAAAACGAAATTACAGAACTGGACACATTGTTGTCTGTCACCTTCACGAAGATCTTGCAGTAGCTGGATTTTGTATGGTTTCATGTGTAAACGTCGACAGAAAGCACGCCAGACTGACATTGGGGACATGTTGAGCTGTCGAACTGCACGGTAAACGGATTTCTGCGAACTCCTTGTGAAACTGTGACGGATACGGAAGCTTTGAACGTCTGTGTCAGACACTCGGGGATGGCCAGGCGATTTGCCTTTGCAGAAACAACCTGTTTCTTGGAATTGTTCATCTCCTAATGTTCTGTGTTGTAGAAGAATTCACAGCATATTTAGTATACAGGTCACGCTGAACAGTTATTACTGACCCGCTCTGCGCAAAACGTAGAACACGAAACGGTTTCTGCTGTCCCGACACCATTTTCACTAGAACTGAAGTGGACGCACACTGCTGCTACTTAGCGGGAACCATGCAAAACTCGAGTTTGCTCTTTCCAACAGTACAATGTTCAAGCACATATCTCAAATAACATAATAGTTATGATTTTTTTTAAATCAGATGATTCATTTTGATACACCCTATACAGGGTGTTACAAAAAGGTACGGCCAAACATTCAGAAAACATTCCTCACACACAAAGAAGGAAAATATGTTATGTGGACATGTGTCCGGAAACGCTTACTTTCCATGTTAGAGCTATTACTTCTCTTCAAATCACATTAATCATGGAATGGAAACACACAGCAACAGAACGTACCAGCGTGACTTCAAACACTTTGTTACAGGAAATGTTCAAAATGTCCTCCGTTAGCGAGGATACATGCATCCACCCTCCGTCGCATGGAATCCCTGATGCGCTGATGCAGCCCTGGAGAATGGCGTATTGTATCACAGCCGTCCACAATACGAGCACGAAGAGTCTCTACATTTGGTACCGGGGTTGCGTAGACAAGAGCTTTCAAATGCCCCCATAAATGAAAGTCAAGGGGGTTGCGGTCAGGAGAGCGTGGAGGCCACGGAATTGGTCCGGCTCTACCAATCCATCGGTCACCGAATCTGTTGTTGAGAAGCGTACGAACACTTCGACTGAAATGTGCAGGAGCTCCATCGTGCATGTGTCGTACTTGTAAAGGCACATGTTCTAGCAGCACAGGTAGAGTATCCCGTATGAAATCATGGTAACGTGCTCCATTGAGCGTAGGTGGAAGAACAAACTAAAATGAGCTCTAACATGGAAATTAAGCGTTTCCAGACACATTTCCACATAACATCTTTTCTTTATTTGTGTGTGAGGAATGTTTCCTGAAAGTTTGGCCGTACCTTTTTGTAACACCCTGTATATGATATACCATTGCACTGCAAGTTGATTTTTTTTTTACTCTAACTGACTGACTGGTTAAGTAACTATGTTAAATTACGTAGGTAAGTCCATAATTGTGTATTAACTCACTTTACTGACTTCTCTCTAACGTTCTTACAAAAAACTGAACATACTATTCTCATAGCCAGTAATGGCATCTGACATGTTCTCAGTAGAGACATAATTAACTCATCCCATTCCGCTTTCCTCTTCGTAACAAAGGCGGCAGAAATTGCTTAAGCGAGTTTCTAATCGACTGTAAAATACACAAAGACAAAAAACTCGAACGCTACTGTGAATCGCAGATCTAAGTAGTTAATCTAGTGCGGCAGTGATATAACTTATGTGAAACTTGATCTAACAGTAACAGGATAAAAGCGACATCAGAAGACGATATCCCGTGTTCCCTACTGTATCCAATATAAGTAATCACGTAGCTCAGTTACGTTTCGTGTATTTATATGTGCACTTGAAACCCATCCATCATTCTGTGATCTGTTGTGCTGCTATACGAACCTGATGATTTGTTCGTGAAGCTATTCAGACTTTCGCACATTCGGACAGTCGAGAGAGCAGATATGTTTTAGATTAGTGCAGACGAGGCGAAAGTATTTCGGCAGCAGTTCAATTGAATGATGAAATGTATCCTGATGATATCAAGTCCTCGCGACCTTTCTTTCTAAACATAATGGAAAAATTCAAGAAATTGAAGTTTTGACGTACAAATTATGCCAGCAAAAAACAGCAGCAATGGATTAGAGAAGTACAACTGACATACACGTCTCTACGAGGCAGCTTGAATGTGTGAGTGGGGTCAAAGAAGTATCCTACGTAGATTGCATTACAAATCATTTCGACTTTCCTCATTTCGCTCTGTCGACAGCTACATGGCAATAGCTTTCAAAATCGGTTACAGTTCTTCGAATGGTGTCAACTACATTGTACAGTAATGCAGCGTTTCTGTGCACAGTTTTTTCAGTATGAAGCTTCGTTTACGGACCATGGACATATCAATCTTCGGAGGGTGCATTACCGGTCAGTTGAAAATTCACGTTGGCTGAGAGAATAGGATAAACGACTCGAGCTGTCAACGTGTGTTGTTAGTTTATCAAGCATCGCATCATTGGTTCCAGTTTTATTGATGGGACTCTAAGTAGCCACTAGTGAATACATTTCCCTATAGATAAACTGCTGCTGTTACTGGAAGATGTCTCATTCGACATGAGGCGATCTATGTGGAAACAAATCGATTACTCTCCCGCCCATTTAACATTGATAATTACAGACCGTCTCAAGAGAATATTTGGAGATGCTGGATGGGTCATTGGCGACACAAAATGGCCTGCACGCTGACCAAATCTAAACTTGTACACTTTAGCTGCAGTGAAAATTAAAATAACATGTCTACAAGGAAACAGCAATGATAGGAATGCTGTACAAGACAAACCTGGTTATGAAGTCTTCCGTGACGGAGTTACTGGAAAGAAAGGTCTCAGTAAAATTACCACGTCAAATTTAGACTCGGCAAGATTACCGAGAACTTTTTATTCAATACGAGCCTGTGCTGCGAAGGGACCAGATGAAATTCAGCATGGTGTACTGTGTCTACGAAATCCAATTACAGCATGTATCAGTGTTCAAGGTCAACATTTTAAGCATTTGATATTACAATCACAACGGTGATTTAGTTGTTTTCTTAGTAAAGTAGAACTGATTTCAATATATAAAGTAAATATGCAAAATAGAATTCTGCAAAATGTGGTGCAGGTTTTTTGCATTTTTCATGATATGTAGGGAGTTAAAAGTTAGTGGCTTTGTTCAGCCATGACTCCACATTACTGGTGGTATAAACTGAGTTCATTCTTTCGTTAATCTCCAGGTAATACTTGCACTTGCAGTGATAAAATATATGTGTGGGTTTCTGCACTGCGGTTGAGTTATCTTGTGGAATATATGGGTTTCCTTTGTGTGCAAAACAGAAATGTTCAGCCATGTGTCATTCACAGTGGATCCAAATTCAGTACTTTGCTAATGATTTAATAGATCTAAACTTGTGGAATACAACGAGTACCTACACAAGTGCATTAATTTTCTTGGTTTTTGTGACGTGTAATTTAATGTATTGTTCACGGTTTGGTATGTGCTCTGGATTGAGCCAAGATTTCTACACTGAGTATGAGTTAAATTTGGCAGCAGTTACTTACTGGTAGTGGAGAACCACTTTAATTTATGAGATTGTGATCACGTTATTTTCTATCCTAATCCCAATTTTTTGTGAGCATATTCATTCCATCGCCAACCACACAGTCCTGTGCAATAATATGAACTTCTTATAAAAGATTAGCTATTCTGTGTTGATATATCTTCGAATTTATTTTTATTTAAAGTGCAGAATATACATGTACATTATATTGTTGAGTACATTTTCTTTATGTACATCATTCATCATGACTTTTGAATAAATCAGTTGAATGGAATATTTAAAAGAAACTCAAGTTACAATCCCGTCAAATCTTTAACGCAATGTTATACAGGGTGAGTCACTAACTATTGCCACTAGAATAACTCCGAAAGTACGGTAGTAGATGAAAAGTTTGTGGGACAAATGTTGCACAATATGACGTTGGTTTTTTGTTGCTAGGAGGGGACGCTTCAGAGATATGAAGGTCAACTTTGATTTTCTCTTCTTTTTTTAAATGGGATTCTATAGTTTGGTACTTATTTTCTGATAGCGGCTGTCGAGCTGAGTCCAATGATTTGTAACAGTAAGGTCTTTGAAGGTCAACGAAGGTCACAAAGGTGGCATGAACGTCCATATATAGAAGGTGTTCGAAGTGATGGCCATTGGTATCAATGCAGTGCTGCAATCTTCTTATCATGGATTGAGTGGTATTCCTTATCACTTCGGCATTAATCGAAGCACATGCTCTGACAGTTCTCTCTCGTATATTATGCAAATAGTAAATATTCCCTGAATACTGCGCAGCCATCTAACGTGCCATTGACATGTAAACGCCATTCGACGGTTTCTCAATACAATGCTAACAGGAACAGTAAGACTAATATCGTCGAATCAAGCGAATGTGAATGATGTATTTCTTCAAACAACAAGTCGATATGCTTCTCATGTGCGGAGAACGGCAACAAAACTTAATGAGAGCTAGAGACTTATACGCTGAAAGATATCCTCAACGTACTCACCCTACACGTCGTAAATTTATAAACTGAGAACAACTGGATCTTCAACGCATAGGACACATATCCGGCAAAGGAAAGTTACTAACTAGAAAACAGAAATTGTTACTCTTGCCACTGTGGTTCGAGATCCTTATGTTAGTTACCGTCAAATCGCAAGGAAATCTGGCATGAGCCAGATAAGTGTTGTTCGTGTTCTGCATCGTCATAAATATCATTCTTACCGTATAAGTCTCCACTAATAATTAACTGGTGCGAATTGTATGCGTCACACTGAATTCTGCTGATGGGCTCAACTTCAGATTCCGAGGGATGACACATATATTAATTTGATTTTATTTACTGACAAGGCTATATTCACGAACCATGGAAATGTTAATTTGCATAACATGCGTTATTGGGCAACCGAAAATCCATGTTGGCTGCGGCAAGTTGCATACCAAAAACCGTGGCTGGTGAATGTATTGTGTGGAGTTTTGGAGGACAGAATTATAGGCCCCTATTTCATCAAAGGAAATCTTAATGGTAGGAAGTACACCACGTTCCTACAAGAAACATTAGGTCTGTTATTGGAAGAAATACCTTTAGGAACAGGGAACAGAATGTGGTATCAACACGATGGGTGTCTGGCACATTTTTGCTGATGGCTAGAAATGAGTTGCAGAGACAATTCCCAAATCGTTGTATTGGACGCGGAGGAGATGTGTCGTGCCTAGCTCATTCGCCAGACTTGACGCCTCTGGATTTTTTCTTGTGAGGATTCGTAAAAGACATTGTTAATAAAGACATTCCAACTACACCTGGAGATATGTGAGAGAGAATTGTCAGAGCATGTTCTTCGATAAGTGCCGATGTGGTAAGGAATACCACTCAATCCATCATAAGAAGATTGCAGCACTGCATTGATAACAGTGGTCATCACTTCAAACACCTTCTGTAACTGGACGTTTATGCCAAATGTATGACCATCGTTGACCCTCAAAGACCTTACTGTTGCACATCATTGGATTCGTCTCGATAGCCGCTATCAGAAAATAAGTACCAAGCTATAGCATTCCATTAAAAAACCAAATTGACCATATCTCTAAAGCGACCCCACCTAGCTACAAAAAAATCAACGTCATATTATGGCCCCCTTTGTCCCATTCAACTTCTGTCCCGCAAACTTTTCAGCTCCTATCATACTTTCGTAGATATTCTTGGTGGCAATAATAGTGACTCACCCTGTGTAATAAGAGAGGTTTACATGGGTAAAAGTAGATGCTGTATTCTGATTTTTCCATTGCGTGATTTACGTGACGTAAGACCTTTCCTTGATTTTCATAAGAGATATTATGAGGTTCAAATCAGGATATCTTTACGCCTGGGTATTTCCTCAGTGATTTTTTTTTATTTGCCCTTAAAAAAGTAGATCATGTTAATCACTCAGAGAAAGTTAAGTTTTATGAAACTAATGGCTTTACAAGCAACTAGTTTGAATCATGTTAGCCAACAGGATACAAAAAATTATACTGAATAATTCAGCAGTGTTCAGCGACTGGGTTCTAGTTCTGTTCCACTCTTGTTCGTTATGTATGTGAATAGCGTTCCGCTTAACGTTCCTCAAGCAGAACTGGTACCTTTTGCAGATGACACTAGTGTTATGAATCCCGTTAGCGAGAAATCAACAGAAAGTGATGTTATCCAAAGAATTACTTATTGGTGGTCTGAAAATGAACTCTACCTCAGTTGGAGAAAACGTACTGTATTCAGTTCTCTACAACAATTAGTCATGCAAAAAAAATTATGTAGCACGTGAACAGGAGTTAGTAAAAGGGTAAAATTTCCTAGATTTTTAGGTGTACATAGTGGTGAAGACTTGAACTGGAAGAAATGTATTAGTGAGCTGCTCAAACAATTAAGCTCAGCTACTTTTGCTTTCCGTATAATTGCTGGTCTTGGAAACAAACGAATCAACCTCCTGACATATTTTGCGTATTTTCTCTCGCTAACGAATTATGGAATAATTTCACGAGTAACTCATCACTTAGAAAGGAAATATTGATTGCACAAAAGCGAGCAGTAAGAATAGCTTGAGGCGTTCACCCGCAGTTATCTCTTAGGTATCTCCTCAAGGAGTTAGGTATCTTAACTGCATTTTCGCTGTGTATATGTGTTCATTAATGAAATTCATCGTAAACAATTCATCACATTTTTGGAAGAAGCTTATGTCCATACCGACACCACTAAAGAAATTCGTCATAAACAATTAATCGTAACTTTAGAAGGCCGCCGATGTCCACATCTTTTTCTGAGTGATTAATGTGATCTATCTACTCAAGCGCCTACAGCAGATCACAAAAAATACGCAGTGGAAATATCCGGGCGTAACGTTGCTAAATGTGAAATGCAACGAGAACGTAATGACAGTTGCACGGAAGGTGAACGGTCGACTAAGTTTTATTGGGGAGAGTTATGGGAAAATTAGCACTTCCGTAAAATGCATGGCATACAGAACGCTTGCTCGTTGCCTTATTGAGTACTGCTCTAGTGTTTGGAATTCCTGCCAGGCCGTATTAAAGGAAGACGTCGAAGCAGTTTAGATATGTGGTGCTAGATTTGTTACGAGTCGGTTAGGTCACTACGAAAGTACTGAAGCTAAGTCTTTAATTATTTCTTTTTATTTAAACACTGACCTACCGAATTTTGCCTGTCAAAGACAACTCAAACTTAAACTATTCATTTATTACCCACAATATACAAGCCCAGCGCAATCTGACTGCTCTGTAATGACCACATGACTTCAAATGATTAGCTCAAAAGAATGGCCCTGAATTAAAAGAAATCCTAACAATAAGTCATACATTTCATAAGTCACTTACCTCACAGAAAATGTTCATTACACGAACTACAGCAACTGCAGCAAGCATCAACTACATCCAGCTGAATAAAAAGATTTTAACTGCTATAGGCTCTAACTAGTAGTAGGCATATGGTTAGGAAAAGAAAGATTTTGCTGAAGAGCAAACAGTGTATTTGGCAGAGTTTACCTTAATCATGTGACACCCAGTTCCAAAAATTATATAGTTGTCAATAACTCCACTACCCAAACATTACCAACTACATCCACCCTCATATAACAATACAAGTCCTACCAACACTAAGTCTCCACTAACAGATCATGTCCAAGCCCATCACTGTCTGCTTGCTAACTGCAAGTTCGTCCAACTACAGGGTCTCTTACCGAGGGTGCAGAGCGCTGTCAGCGATATTAATTACAGTCCATAGCACTGCCAACATGCAAACATGTAAACAGGTTACTTAATAGCACCCCTGCTCCCCTCAAAAAATTTTACAAAGTGTGACCAAGACTAAGTTGTTAAAAAAAATTACATTAATAATATCAAACAGATCAGATGCACACAAAGGTTAAGTAACATGCTGTTGGTCAATAAAGTAAAAATTCTCCTCACAGTCCCTAAAGACAGTTCTAATTCAGCAGAAGACTATGCCAGTTTTATGGACAAAGGCTGAGTAGTAAAAGAAAATGCACACATAATTAGTGGACAACCATGCAATCTTGAATAAGTAGTGTTGTCCTCCCCATGGAAACACAGTGCTAACTCTTGATATGAAGAGTTCAGTAGAGAAGATTGGTAATGGGCCACAACACAGCAGACCCACAGCAGAGTCAGTCGAAGTCTTGAAGAATATTGGTAAAATTGGTGGGTCACCATAGAGCAGACCCACAGTATTCCTTGTAGAGATTGTGGTAGTATTGGGCCACCAAAGGTGCAGACCCATTGTAGTCCTTGGACAGCAGCCATCCATTGCGATTGTGAGAGTGCACAATCATAAGAATCTTGAGGATAATGTAGCAAGTCCATGAACCCACTTGTGCACTCTATTTTTTTTTTTTTTTTGCAATATCCTTACAACCAGCAATGCTCTTAACCAATCCCTTGCTGATTTATCAACACACATGCAAACACTAACACAGCCATATAATCTCTGTGATTTTATATATATAGTATGACCAGCAGACAAATATGTGCAGTAAAATGAATCCCTACTACTTACCTAACTCGAAGAACTGGTGTCTATACAATTACAGTCTTACAGCATACGAATACAATTACAAATGTAAAGGATTGGATTGTCTGGAGGAAGAGACCAAACAGCGAGGTCATCGGTCTCATCGGATTAGGGAAGGACGGGGAAGGAAGTCGGCCGTGCCCTTTCAAAGGAACCATCCTGGAATTTTCCTGGAGCGATTTAGGGAAATCACGGAAAACCTAGATCAGGATGGCCGGACGCGGGATTGAACCGTCGTCCTCCCGAATGCACAAATGTAAAGAAAACATCATTATAGTAAAGAATATGATAGTACAAATAACATTTGTAGTAACCCAGGCTTTACAAAAAAGATAAAAATAAGCATATATACGAGTATTACCAGAATTATGACATAAGTAAATAAATGAAAAATGAGAATGTCAGTAGAAGCATAACAGAATAAATAATGTCTAAAGATCTTTCTAATGTTAAGAACATGGTACAGAAACAGAGATTAGATTTAAGGATAACAGCATTCCTCATCATAGTGAATGCAGCTAAGTATTAGACCAAAAAAATTCTACCAAATTTATCTTATCAGGTAAACACACAGAGATAGGAAGAACACAGACACACAAGGATACAGAAACGTAGCGGAATAACACAAAAGGAAAGAACAGGGTCTGTTTTCAAGTGTAAATGTGTCTAAGTGTAACATTTTGTACTGCAGTACTTGTGTTGAGCATTCTATACCAACTTTATGCTCATACCTGCTTTACTTTCATTTCCAACAAAAACTTACAATTAATATAAGGCAATATGCAGTAGACAAGGAAAATAAATCAGAGGTAAAACTTGCTTATCACAGTAATGCAGAGTAAAATTCAGTAGGACATTGCCCGACAGGTAGCAGCAGCAAATACAATAACTTATACCTAAACATGAGAAAGCACAAACAGAAAAAATATTATAGTAAAGACAGCAATGCAGATAAGGGAAATATCTGTAAGCTTACAATGGCATATGTGTATCTGTGATCATCAAAACTATTCAAAGTGTCAGCACAAGGAACAAGATCTATTCTATCTCCCATGAGAAATGCAATGATTTTATATCACATCTTGACTAAAGTGGTGCACCACAACAACTTATTCTACCAAAAAAAATTACCAAGTCCCTGAAAAGAGAATTATGTATGCAGTTCCTGTTACTAGTCTCTTCTCCTATTTATTGTTTTTTCCTTTCCAAGTGCTCTTTTTTAAGAATGTGGCTCATAAAATTATTATTTAATGGATCTTATTCATGTGACATCCAGTTCCAAAAATTACATAGTTGTCAATAATTCCATTGCCCAAACATTACCAACTACATCCGCCCTCATTTTACAATGCATGTCCTACCAACACTGAGTCTCCACTAACAGATCATGTCCAAGCCCATCACTGTCTGCTTGCTAACTGCTAACTGCTAGCTGCAAGTCTGTTCAACCTTACCGAGGGGGCAGAGCGCTGTCAGCGATATTAATTACAGTCTATAGCACTGCCAACATAGAAGCATATAAACAGGCTACATTACTACAGAAATAATTCTTGAGATTTGATGGAAATCCTTCAAGAAAACAAGACAATGACATGAAATACTAAATAAGGAAATGACTGCTGGTACAATGACGTGAAGCCAATCATTTTCCGTCCCTCCATTTGTGAGAGGAATAGGAAAGTCATGACTTACAGAAGTACAAAGTACCCTCGACCATGCACTGAACACTGGCTTTCGGGGTATGTAGGTGTAAACGTAGAAGTAGCTGTGTAGTAGCATCTGTAGACCAACCAGCATATATCACATAGGTGATTATACAAGAGGAAACATGGATAGTTAAGACGGGCCAACCAAAATAGAGGAAGAACAACTACATCAAGATGTGGTTTCCGCTATACAGTGTGTGAGTGTCAGTCTACCCGCCTCGTGAAGTTTGTTATAAATAATCCACTGCACTTCAATGGGAAGAATGATGTGCATAATTGCAATACCGGAAGAAATAAATAACATTCATTAACCCACATTAAGGGTGTTTGTATCATAAACAGGGTCCACAGTGCTGCAACCAAAATTTTGATCACTTAGCAATTGATGTAACACGTCTGACAGACAGCAAAGTAAAATTTGAAACTAAAGGGAAAAATGAAACTTCCTGGCAAATTAAAACTTTGTGCCAGACCGATACTCGAACTAAGGAACTTTGCCTTTCGCAGGCAAGTGCTCTACCATCTGAGCTACCCAAACACCACTCAGGTCCTGTCCTCGCAGCTTCATTTCTGCCAGTACGTCGTCTCCTACCTTCCAAACTTCACAGAAGCTCTTCTGCGAACTTTGCAGAACTACCACTCCTGGAAGAAAGGAAACATCCCCAGGCTGTGGCTAAGCCATGTCTCTGCAATATCCTTTCTTCCAGGAGTGCTAGTTCTGCAAGGTTTGCAGAAGAGCTTCTGTGAAGTTTGGAAGGTAGGAGACGAGGTACTGCTAGAATTGAAGCTGTGAGGAATGGTCGTGAGTTTTGTTTGGGTAGCTCAGATGGTAGAGCACTTGCCCGTGAAAGGCAAAGGTCCCGAGTTCTAGTCTCGTTCTGGCACACAGTTTTAATTTGCCAGGAAATTTCATATCAGCGCACACTCCGCTGCAGAGTGAAAATCTCATTCTAAAGGGAAAAATGTTTCTCTTTGATAACACCTGATATAACGCAGAAGACTACCTCTTATTGTAATGTGTAAATGGTGATTCTAGGAATTACTAACAACTGTGTGTCTTTAATTAAAACATAAAAAACTAGTAAATAATCAGAATAGAGGTCTACAACGGCTGAAAATGTTAAAACATTTACGTGTATTACTTCAAGATCTAATAAAATCGGTAATCTTTTATATAGAAGGCTGTGGATCGCTGTGTTATAAAGGTTAAATTACGTGTTTGTATTGGTAGCACAGTCAAAAACAGTATCGTATCGTTTCATAGTATAAACACGCGTTGTATGTCGAAGTGATAACGTTTCTCCGAGGGAAAGCGACGAATTGATTGCTAAATCTCTCAAAAAGTAAAGTATGACGCCAAAACGAAGTGCTTTTAAGAAATGTGGGTTTCATGGTAATAGATTTTCGAATAAAGGGAAACACTATGTTCAACATGTGGCAAGTGAAGTTACGGACAATGAAATACAGGCAAACTCGTCAGTATCTAGAGAAACACCCATTAGTACTTCGAAGATTAAAAAAACGTTGTGATGTACAGTTTTCTCAAAACTGATGTAAATGGTAGGTTAGGTTATATTCTGATAGGTTTACTCATCCTCATGTGTGTGTTGTAAAATATGTGGAGGGCCAGTTAGTACACATGAAGACAGTGAGGTACCAAATGGACTAGCCAGGAAACTTATCATTAATTGTGCCAGTTGTAAATATACTCATTCATTTTGGAATTCTGATAAGTGTAAAGACAATTATTTTGAAGTAAATGTTAGGTGGTTTTATGGATTGAGAGCTATTGGCAAATGACACACTGCAGCAGAAACAATGTGTGCCATGATGAATATGCCATGCCCACCTTGTAAAATCGACAAGTATGCAGGATTCATTTGAGCTGCTGTGGAATCTGTTGCAAGTGAGTCAATGAAGGGTGCTGCAAACGAAGCTGTTGAAATAAATGATGATATGACTGACAAGCCAGTAGCTTTTGATGGCACTTGACAGAAGTGTGGCTGTAGTTCTAAGAATTCAGTTGATATAGTGACCAGTGTGGATACTGTAAAGGTAATAGATTTCCAGATTTTAACCAAACATTGTTATAAGTGTAAATCAGGGAATGAAGAAGGGCATATCTGTGACAGAAATTATGAAGGCATAAGTGGTGGTATGGAGGCCTCTGGAGCTATTGAAATTTTCAGTCGATTTGTGAACAAAAGGGGAGTGTGTTAGACTAAGTTCTTAGGTGATGGAGACTCAATAGCGTATAATAGTGTAGTAGCCGCTCAGCCTTATGGTGAGAAGATTATCACAAAACTGGAATGTGTTGGTCATGTCCAGAAGAGGGTGGGCATCAGGTTGTGGAAGTTGAAACAAAGTTTGAGAGACAAGAAACGTTCTGGTGTTAAAACCATAAGAGGCAGGTTGACAGACAAAATTATTGATGAACTACAGCAGTATTATGGGAAGACCATTAGAAATAATACTGAGGATTTGAGGATTTGTTGAAGCAGGCAGTATAGGCTACCTTCATCCACAGGCTGTTAACTGATGAAAAACCAGTACACCAAATAAGCCCTCATGGACCTGATTCATGGTGCAATTACCGCAATGCCCAGTACTCAAACAGTTCATAGAGCCATAAACATTCCATCCCAGCAGCAGTCATGAGTATCATAAAACCTATTTACAGAGACCTGGCAAATCCTAAATTACTGAAGAAGTGTCTGCGTGGTCAGACTCAAAATCCCAATGAGTCGTTCAGTAATCTTATATGGACTCGCTTACCAAAAAATCTTTTTCTTGGACTGAAGACATTAAAGTGGGGGGTCAGTGATGCTGTTATTGCTTTTAATGATGGCAATATTGGCAGGGTGAAAGCGCTACAGCATATGGGAATTAATCCTGAAGCAAATTGCATCAGAGAACTTGAGCAGATGGACAAGGTTTGCATTGATAAAGCAGAGTATGTAGCACAGATGGCCACTAAGGAGTCCCGAAAGAAGAGAAGAAAGAAAAGAAGAGGAAACTTGGAAAAAGGTCAAGAGGATGTGAGAGGTGGCATGAGCCCCCTCTCATATTTCTATCTTACTCTGAGTAATTTGATTTTCCTCTCTAATTGCGTGTGGTGAAAAGTTGCTATTCCTTCACACGCGGACTTCCCACGCAGCGTCTTTCATCACCCGGGCGGTCAGGTGACAGGCGAGTTCTGCTGAGCTTGAAAGTGTTAAGCCGACGGGTGTGAGGGAGTCGAGTGGATGCTTTCCAAACGCCGATATTGTCATAAGAGCGGCGGCGATACGCCCACAGGGGCCTGACGCAGCGGCTGGGCTAGAGTTTCCGTTACTTCGCAGAAACTTAGTGAAAACACTTTCTGGCGGGCTACCAGCGAGGCGTGGGAATGACTTGTGTTCCCAGGCAGTCTTGGTGGGCAAATTCCCGCGTTTTCTGCAAAATCGTAACTGTGATTCGCTTGCTCAGGGCATATCTCCGTGACGTAGCAAAATCGGCGCAGACATTGGCGCCAAGAATCTCCATTGGTGGAATGGTAGTGCTTCGGCAATAGAGTGGAATTTTCCGCCCGTCTTCGAGTTACTGATTGGAACGTTTAACCACGGCCACTGTCGTGGGGGCAGGAATGATCTGTGTTCGGCTTATACAGGTGCTCTTGAGAGAGTCGGCTCTCGCCTTTCAGTCAGAGTAGGTTACAAGTCTGAGCTCTCGCTGCTCTGGACAGCCTGCCTTCCGTTGGCTGTCTAATATACTTTCATTTAATTGTAACTGTTTGACGAAGTTGCTGAAGTTTCGACTTCAATGTAACTTTCCGAGTACAGTTGGCAATTGAGCGTTCTGCATACAAGCGGCCTATGTTGTCCGTCTTGAGCAGTTTTGGCTAAAGTTGACTGTACTGGAGTTACAGTGTGACTTCTCTTGTTAAAATCACTCACTGTACCGTCAGTGATTGTGTAGAGAGCCTTCTTTGTCTCCCTCAGAGGCGTATTTGTGTTGCTAGGAAGGCTTTAGTCTGGAACAACCAGACCAGGAGAATTTGTTTCGGGGTATACTCACGACATTATCATCACCACGACGGGACATCGAAGCAACCAGCCATCACCTCCAGTATGCTAGATCGTGTCCTTGCAGTTAAGAAGACAGCTTGGTAATGTACGTCCGCAGCACCGGAAAATCAGGGAATTTTGCTAGGTGATAATCAGAGCTCAGCAGAGCGCGCGTGTTCGTCTTTTCTAACTTTGTTCTGTCTTGGGTGTTCATTGTCTGAGTTATCACTACTGTAGCAGCAATTAATGTTGGGTTGGCTGGGTGTTTCTAATAAGATTTGAGTTGCAAGGAATTGGCTCCACATACCACTTGGTCATAAATGTCACAATCTAGTTTATGGACAACTTCACCTTCACAGCATTTATTTGAGTATCCAATTTGATGTATTGTAAATGTTTCATGTGTTTTGTTTATTATTTTGAGTTTAGTCACAGTAAATCAAATTGTTATTTTGGACAGAATTTTCATTCCGTTAATCGATAGAGCAACCCTTTCATTTCTTACTACGTTATTGAAACTTTCCTTAATTTCTATCCAATTAAATTATTGCACGTGCCAAACTCTTTTCTACTCCACTTGCAGGCGACCCTGCCAGTTCGCGTTTTTTCTTAATCCATGTGCAACAGCAAAATTCGGAGTTAGAAACGGAGGGGCTTAGAGCATCATTTCCATATGAAGATTCGAGAAGAATTTAGTGTTTAATACACTGCTAGCCCCGGCACCTCGCAGATGATATACAGTATGGAGTAGGGTGCTTCGGAGTGACTAAAAATAAAAAATTTAAGCATATATTAAGTGGGTCTTTTGAAACTTTAGAAGCTGTTCCTGAAAATTTACATTTCCTGTTGCATTTTTCCCTAAATCTCAGAAACCACTTCCAGTAGAGTATTCAGATTTTCAGGGAGTAATAACATACATATCCGGAGTCTAATGAACTAAAAGAAGAACATAATATTACGTATAATTAAAATTATTTAGGATAACGTACAAAAAAAGTACACGAAATTTTAACCGTGTAGTTAAAAAATTGTATTTGAAAGCAGTTGCTGAAATGCAGTTATTGTAGTTTAGTAGACTCAGACCATAAGGCTTAATGTCCTGTAAAAGGTTCATGTCAATGGCTACAGTGGTTCCTGAAATACAGGAAAGCCAGGCCACTAAATTTAACATTGTCAGGATAGGGTGTTCCAACTCCTCTTAAGACGGTCTGTAATTATCTATGTTACATGGGTGATTTGTCAATGGCCTGTAAACGACTCTTCATATTGAAACAAAACTTTGCACAGGAACGCCGCATTACTATACGATTTTCATAGACACCATTCGAAGAACTGTAATCGATTTTGAAAGCTATTGCCATGCAGCTATTGATAGAGCGAAATGAGGAAAGTCGAAATGATTTGAAATGCAATGTACGTAGAATACACCTTTGAACCCACTCACGCATTCAAGCGAAAGTCTGAATAGCTTAACGAGCAAATCATCATGTTGCTATCGCAGCACCACAGATCACAGAATGATGGATGGGCTTCAAGCCCACATGCAAATACACGAGACGTAACTAAGCTATGTGATTAGCCTACTTATATTTGGTACAGTAGGGAAAACGGGACCTCGTCTTCTGATGACGCTTTTATTCTGTTACTGTTAGATCAAGTTTCACATAAGTAATATCACTGCAGCACTAAATTAAACTATGTAGATCCGCGATTCACAGTAACTGTCGAGTTTTTTTGTCTTTGCATATTTTACAATCGATTAGAAACTCGCTTAAGCAATTTCTGCTGCCTTTGTTACCAAAGCACGAAGAGAAAAGCGGAAAGGGATGAGTTAATTATGTCTCTACCAAGAACATGTCGGATGGCATTATCGGCTCTGAGAATAGTCTGTTCAGTTTTTGGTAAGAACGTTAGAGAGAAGTTAGTAAAGCGAGTTAATACACAATTCTGGACTTGCCTAAGTCAGTTAGCATAGTGAAATAACCAGTCAGTCGGTTAGCGTAAAAAAAAAAAAAAAAAGAAATCAGCTTGCAATGCAATGATATACCGTGCCACATATATGGTGTATCAAAAAGAATCATCTGATATTTAAAAAATCGTTACTATTATGTTATTTGAGATATGTGATTGAACAACGTACTGTTGTAAAGAGCAAACTCTCGAATTTTACATGGTTCCCCCTAAGTAGCAGCAATGTGCGTCCGCTTCAGTTCTATTGAAAATGGTGTCGGGACAACAGAAAGCGTTTTGTGTTCTACGTTTTGCGCAGTGCGGGTCAGAAATAAGTATTCAGCGTGACTTGCGTAATAAGTATGGTGTAGATCCTCCTGTAGTACAGAACATAAGGCCATGGCATGAACAATTCCAAGAAACAGGTTGTTTCTGTAAAGGCTGGGAGACAGATTCTCACAAATAAATACAGGTTGGTAGCCATACCAAAATGCAAACAAAATACAGAAAGAGGAACTAGCAGTAAAATCGGAAAAGATGAGGAGTATATAACTGGAAATAAAATTATCTGATAACTAGCACCAGACACATAGGACGCCAAATAATCAATTTGGCTCTGGGACCAGCCTAAGAAGTGATGTCTGAATATGAGGAGTAGTTGTGGGGTGCGGGAAGAATTTCCAATTAATCTAGGAACACATATGACTTATTATCTGGGATAACACTGGGGGTTGAACATTCCTAGCACCTCTGTATGGGACGGGTGGGGATGGGACAGTAATAAAACTGAAAAATAATCGAAAATGACTGATATTATTGCCATTTCCATAGTCACTGCGGTCACTGGCTGCTTACAATACTGCATTTATTCTTCTAAGGCATGCAAATAAACTCTTTTTACATTGAGGCAAATGTCATTTCTTTTACTATCTGATCTATGACTGGGATAAGTAAATAACAGGGCATCAACACGCGGTCAACAGGTGTCATATACGTGACATATACAGGGCTATTACAAATGATTGAAGCGATTTCATAAATTCACTGTAGCTGCATTCATTGACATATGGTCACGACACACTACAGATACGTAGAAAAACTCATAAAGTTTTGTTCGGCTGAAGCCGCACTTCAGGTTTCTGTCGTCAGAGCGCTCGAGAGCGCAGTGAGACAAAATGGCGACAGGAGCCGAGAAAGCGTATGTCGTGCTTGAAATGCACTCACATCGGTCAGTGCAACGACACTTCAGGACGAAGTTCAACAAAGATCCACCAACTGCTAACTCCATTCGGCGATGGTATGCGCAGTTTAAAGCTTCTGGAAGCCTCTGTGAGGGGAAATCAACGGGTCGGGCCTGCAGTGAGCGAAGAAACGGTTGAACGCGTGCGGGCAAGTTTCACGCGTAGCCCGCGGAAAATTGGTTCATGCCACAACTGGAGACCGACAGCGCCGACTTCATCTTTCAACAGGATGGTGCTCCACCGCACTTCCATCATGATGTTCGGCATTTCTTAAACAGGAGATTGGAAAACCGATGGATCGGTCATGGCCTCCACGCTCTCCCGACTTAACCCCACGCGATTTCTTTCTGTCGGGTTATGTGAAAGATTCAGTGTTTAAACCTCCTCTACCAAGAAACGTGTCAGAACTGCGAGCTCGCATCCACGATGCTTTCTAACTCATTGATGGGGACATGCTGCGCCGAGTGCGGGAGGAACTTGATTATCGGCTTGATGTCTGCCGAATCACTAAAGGGGCACATATCGAACATTTGTGAATGCCTAAAAAAACTTTTTGAGTTTTTGTATGTGTGTGCAAAGCATTTTGAAAATATCTCAAATATTAAAGTTATTGTAGAGCTGTGAAATCGCTTCAATCATTTGTAATAACCCTGTATATTAAGACGTTACGAAACAGGCTGCAACAGCAGCTTCAAAAATTGTTCAAAAATACATAAAATGTGATAATAAATCAGATTTCAACATTAAAATGGTCATATTTTATAAATGTTGCATAAATAGATATTTCTGCTTCGTTTAAACAGTTATATAATGTCCTATGAATTAAATGTCCTTTGATGATAACAATAGGACTGGAAGTGGCGCATGTTGTTTCAGATAGCTAACGTTCATAGCAACACTGCTAACGAGCTGTAACGATTACTCTACAAAAGAACAAATTTTTTTCCTCGATTTCATTCAGTGTGGAGCACTGACAAAAACCATGAGATACCTCCTAACACTGTGTCGGACTCCCTTTTGCTCTGCATAGTGGAACAACTCGACGTGGCGTGGACTCCACAGGTCCATGGAAGTCCTTTGCAGAAATACTAAGCGATGCTGCCTCTAAAGCCGTCCATAATTGCGGATGTGTTGCCGGTGCAAGATTTTGTGCACCAACTGACCTCTCGATTATGTCCCATATATGTTCGATGGGATTCATGTCGAGCGATCTGGGTGGCCAAACCATACGTTCGAATCATCCAGGATGTTCTGCAAACAAGTTGCCAACAACTTTGGCCCAGTGACATGGCGCATTGTCATAAATACAAATTCGATCGTTGTTAGGGAACATGAAATCCATGAATGACTTCAAGTGGTCTCCAAGTCAACGATCGGTTCAGCTGGGCTAGAGGATCCTGTCCATTCTACGTAAACACAACCCACACCAATATGTAGCCACCACCAGCTTGCACAGTGCCTTGTTGGCAACTTGGGTCCTTCTAACAGCCGTGTACCGCAAGTCTCTAGAGGAAAGGAGGGTTCCAAATGATTGGAAAAGAGCACAGGTAGTCCCAGTCTTCAAGAAGGGTCGTCGAGCAGATGCGCAAAACTATAGACCTATATCTCTGACGTCGATCTGTTGTAGAATTTTAGAACATGTTTTTTGCTCGAGTATCGTGTCGTTTTTGGAAACCCAGAATCTACTATGTAGGAATCAACATGGATTCCGGAAACAGCGATCGTGTGAGACCCAACTCGCTTTATTTGTTCATGAGACCCAGAAAATATTAGATACAGGCTCCCAGATAGATGCTATTTTTCTTGACTTCCGGAAGGCGTTCGATACAGTTCGGCACTGTCGCCTGATAAACAAAGTAAGAGCCTACGGAATATCAGACCAGCTGTGTGGCTGGATTGAAGAGTTTTTAGCAAACAGAACACAGCATGTTGTTATCAATGGAGAGACGTCTACAGACGTTAAAGTAACCTCTGGCGTGCCACAGGGGAGTGTTATGGGACCATTGCTTTTCACAATATATATAAATGACCTAGTAGATAGTGTCGGAAGTTCCATGCGGCTTTTCGCGGATGATGCTGTAGTATACAGAGAAGTTGCAGCATTAGAGAATTGAAGCGAAATGCAGGAAGATCTGCAGCGGATAGGCACTTGGTGCAGGGAGTGGCAACTGACCCTTAACATAGACAAATGTAATGTATTGCGAATACATAGAAAGAAGGATCCTTTATTGTATGATTATATGATAGAGGAACAAACACTGGTAGCAGTTACTTCTGTAAAATATCTGGGAGTATGCGTGCGGAACGATTTGAAGTGGAATGATCATATAAAATTAATTGTTGGTAAGGCGGGTACCAGGTTGAGATTCATTGGGAGAGTGCTTAGAAAATGTAGTCCATCAACAAAGGAGATGGCTTACAAAACACTCGTTCGACCTATACTTGAGTATTGCTCATCAGTGTGGGATCCGTACCAGATCGGTTTGACGGAGGAGATAGAGAAGATCCAAAGAAGAGCGGCGCGTTTCGTCACAGGGTTATTTGGTAACCGTGATAGCGTTACGGAGATGTTTAATAAACTCAAGTGGCAGACTCTGCAAGAGAGGCGCTCTGCATCGCGGTGTAGCTTGCTCGCCAGGTTTCGAGAGGGTGCGTTTCTGGATGAGGTATCGAATATATTGCTTGCCCCTACTTATACCTCCCGAGGAGATCACGAATGTAAAATTAGAGAGATTAGAGCGCGCACGGATGCTTTCAGACAGTCGTTCTTCCCGCGAACCATACGCGACTGGAACAGGAAAGGGAGGTAATGACAGTGGCACGTAAAGTGCCTTCCGCCACACACCGTTGGGTGGCTTGCGGAGTATAAATGTAAATGTAGATGTAGATGTAGACTTCGCGGAGTCTGTGCCAGATTTTAACCATACCATCATCTCTTACCAACTGAAATCGGACTCATCCGACCAGGCCACGTTTTTCTTGTCTTCTAGTGTCCAGCCGATATGGTCACAAGCCCAGAAGAGGCGCTGCAAGTGACGTCGTGCTGATAACAAAGGCATTCGCTTTGGTCGTCTGCTGCCATAGCTCATTGACACCAAATTTCACCTCACTGTCCTCGCGGATATGTTCGTCGTCCGTCCCACCTTAATTTCTACGGTTACTTCACGCAGTGTTGTTTGTCTGTTTTCACTGGCAACTCTAAGCAAACGCTGCTGCTATCCGTCATTAAGTGAAGGACGTCGGTCACTGCGTTGTCCGTGGTGAGGGAAAATGCCAGAAATTTTGTAATCTCAGTACACTCTTGACAGTTCAGATCTCGGATTACTGAGTTCCCTAACGATTTCTGAAATGAAATCTCCTATGCGTCTAGCTCCAACTCCGCATTCAAAGTATGTTAATTCCCGTCGTACGGCCAAAATCACGTCGGGAACCTTTTCACGTTAATCAACTGACAAGGGGAGGCCGCCAATTGTGAAATTCAGATTCGATTCATACTGCGCATAATAAAAGCTCATGGCCAGAGGTGTAATGTGGCAAAGCACCAAGACGCACTTCTCAGCCGCTGTCGAGAAAACCGACAGTTAAAAGAAACCGTTGGCGTGAAACACTCTCTACGATTTATGGTTTCCAACATCGTCGTGGCGCAGCGGTAAGCGCTCGGGTTCGTAATCCGAAGGTCGCCAGATCGAATCTCACGCCATGCAACCTTTTTTTCTTTAATATTTGTTTTTTGTAATTCAAATATATATATATATATATATATATATATATATATTCGAACGTTTGACTTACGCTATACGTATTCGTTTCGGAATATCGTTTCTACGTCTTCCGTTAACTACACGTGTAAACATTATGAAGACAATTAATAACATTTGTGAAATACAACTTTGTTTGCGGAAAACATAATCATGTTCGAAGTCGCCAGTTTTTCCACGACAAACGACTTTCAACAACTTATTATATGCATAATTGTTGCAACTGATCGCCGGGAATTATATATATATATATATATATATATATATATATATATATATATATATATATATATATATATATATATATATATTTGAATTACAAAAACAAATACTAAAAAAAAATTTGCATGGCGCGAGATTCGATCCGGCGACCTTCGGTTAACGAACCCGAGCGCTTACCGCTGCGCCACGACGCTGAAGGAAAATATAAATCGTAGAGAGTATTTCACCGCAACGGTTTCTTTTAACTGTTCATTTTCTCGACAACGGCTGAGAAGTGCATCTTGGTGCTTTGCCACATTACACCTCTGGCCATGAGCTTTTATTATGCGCTGTATGAGTCGAATCTGAATTTCACAATTGGCGGCCTCCCCTTGTGAGTACAAATGAGAGCTAAGCCAATGCACTGCCCTTTTATACCTAGTGTACGCGACACTACAGCCATCTATAATAATTGCACATCGCTATCCCATGACATTTGTCACCTCCGTGTAAACAGAAAATGAAACATGAAAACCGATCCGGGGAGGCGAATGGTTCAGCCATTGGCAAGCCGTCTTCTTCGATAAAGGCAGCTTATCTTTGGACAAAGCGCAACACAACTGGTATCAGTGTGTAAGTGGGTATGTGAGTAAATAGTGGGGTGATGTAGATGCATATTGTGTTTGTTGCCAACACGACAGCGCTGATGAATACGCTGTTCGCAGAGTGGAGGAATATAAGTGATAAGTACATAAACAGTTGAGGTTATTTATGTGTGCATTATTTCGGACAGATTTTTCATATTCGCGTTGTAGAGCAAAGCAGAATGAAGCGGTGGTAATAAAAAGGTTGGTCGTGGCAGTTTGTATATTATTGAACAGAATCATTCATAGCCATTTCACACTTCATGTCATCCTGTTTTATTAAACGTTTGCATTACCTTTCGTCTGCTTCATTTGCTGATTTTTTTTTTTTTTTACATCTTCTCCTTTCGTCAATTAAATTAAATTTCTGTTGTGTTATCCAGGGATTTCTAATGGCCCTCTTCTTACGTATTTGATCCTCTGCTGCCTTCATATTTCATTTCTTAATGCTTCGCACACGTCATTTACTGTATTCCTTTGCCCTCTTCCACTCAACCGTTACCTAGTGCTCCCTCTGCAACTCTCAGCAAAGTCTGGTTCTTTCAACTTATGTAGGTCCCATCTCCTTAATTTCTTACCTTTCTCTAATTTCTTCGGCTTTGATCTACAGTTAATATCTAATTAAATGTGGTTAGAGTCCACATCTGCCCCTGGAAATCAGACTGACAGGAAGTGCAAAAAGGCTAAGAGGAGAAATGTAAGTATTTAGAAGCACATTTCACTAGGGGAAAGATAGATACCTCGTTCAAGAACATTAAAGATATTTTGTGGATAAAAGAAGTAGCTTATGAACATCAAAAGCTCAGATGGAAAACTAGTCCTAAGCAAATAAGGAAAAGCTGAATGGTGGAAGAAGTGTATAGAGGGTTTATACAAGGAAGATGAATTTGAAAGCAATGTTATAAACAGGGAAGGGGACGTAAAAGCTGAATGGTGGAAGAAGTATATAGAGGGTTTATACAAGGAAGATGAATTTGAAAGCAATGTTATAAACAGGGGAGGGGACATAAAAGCTGAATGGTGGAAGAAGTATATAGAGGGTTTATACAAGGAAGATGAATCTGAAAGCAATGTTATAAACAGGGAAGGGGACGTAAATGAAGATGAGATGAGATATATGACACTGCGCGAAGAATTTTACAGAGTTCCAAACAAAGCAGTTGCTGACACCTGTTAAAATTAGCGAACTATCAGTTTAATAAGTCGTGGTTGCAAAATACTAACACGAATTCTTTACAGAGGAATGGAATAACTGATTGATGCCAATCAAGGGGAAGATCAATTTGGCTTCCGGAGAAATGTAGGAACACGCGAGGCCACACTGACCCTACCAATTATTTTTGAAGATAGGTTCAGGAAAGGCAACTCTACGTTTACAGCATTTGCAGACTTAGAGAAAGCTTTTGGCAATACTGATTGATATACTCTCTTTGGAATTCTGATGGTAGCAGGGGTAGTCTTTTGCTCACTGTACAATTTACACAGAAATAAGACAGCAGGTATAAGAGTAGAAGGGTATGAAAAGGGAAGCAGTGTTTGCGAAGGAAGTGAGACAGAGTTGTAGCCCATCCACAATGTTATTCAATCTGTACACTGAGTAAGCAGTAAAGGTAATCAAAGAAAGGTCTGAAGTAGAAATTAAAGATGAAGGAGGTTTGTCGATGATATTGTAATTCTGTCAGAGACAGCAAAGGACTTGGAAGAGCTGTTGAACGGAATTGACAGTGTCTCCAAAGGAGGGTAAGATGAACATCAACAAAAAGGAAAACGAAGATAATGGAATGTAGTCGAAATAAATCAGGTGACGCTATGGGAATTGGATTACGAAACACGACACTTAACTAGTAGATGAATTTTGCTATTTGGGCAGCAAGTAACTGGTGATGGCCGAAGTAGAGAGGCTACAAAATGTAGACTGACAATGACAAGAAAGGTTTCTGAAGAAGAGAAATTTTTTAACATCGAATTTAGATTTAAGTGTTAGGAAGACTTTTCTGAAGGTATTGCTAGTACAGCCATGCACGGAAGGGAAACATGGCTGATAAACAGTTTAAATAAAAAGAGAATCGAAGCTTTCGAAATGTGATGCTACAGAAGAATGTTGAAGATTAGATGGGTAGATCAGGTAACTAATGAGGAGGTACTTAATAGAATTGGGGAAACAATAAATTTGTGACACAACTTGACCAAAGGAAGGGACTGGTTATTAGGACACATTCTGTGACATCAACAGATCACCAATTTAGTATTTGAGGAAAGAGTGTGTGTGAGTGGGGGAGGGGGGGGGGGGAATAAAAATCGTAGAGGGAGACGCTCGCGCAGGAAAGAGTCGCATGGAGAGCTGCATCAAACCAGTCTTCGAACTGAAAACCATAAAACAACAACCATCCTTCATATTCCTGTTTATGGGGTAAATTTATAGTAGCAATTTTTTGGATATTATAGGCTACTTCTGAATCCATTAACCGGTAGGAAACCTCGAATCAAGGACAGAGGTGGCTTGTTTACTACTAAAGCTATGAAGTAATCTTTGGCCGTAACTTATCCACGTGTTGTTGGAAGTCCAACGAAACATTGGATGGCAGGTCTCCAAACCACTATCAGTTCATATAATCTGAGGATCCATGGTGAACCACTTAAACTGCACTCTACATTTCCTACAATTCTGAAAGCAGTTTTGATTCTTACAATGAGTTCCGCTTCTCAACAAAGGAATGTCCACTTGGTCATCAATTGATAACTCATTTTGTTTTAAAAAACACCATTAACAATGAAAAGTTTCGTGACAATAGAAGGTAAGGAGCTCACAGGATAATGGATGCTACTGACATCATCTACAGAGCATCAGTATCGTCATTAACCCTGTAGACTGAATATTGTTCAAGTGAATATGAAGAGGCCCATCAAGTGCCCAGCGTGATAATGTTTTGTGCTTTAAATTATACGAAAGATTTTTCGTTTGATTGAATACACTCTCGTAACTCAACCTAACTACTTTAGAAACCATTATGCTATTTTTATACAGTTACTCTTTTGATAAAAGCATGACAGTTTCCATTAGCACCAAATTAACTTCTTATGAGCATCACATAAATGGTTTTAAATAAAGGTAACTGCCATGTAACAAAACTGCTCGAGTACTTTTAACTTTTTGTGTGAATATCTTTTGTTAAAAGAAAATAACTTGTTGTGTAAATGTACTGGGTCACAAATTTTCTTAAGTTTGAAGATCGCTTTCCAACATTGTTCATCGCGTCTGCCAGAGTAATTTAAAGCACAAGGTGGCGCCGTTTTTTTTCCAAATTACTACAGCTTGATAAGATCCAGTTTGAAAACGCTCTTAGTCTATTATTGTTGAAGATCACTCGCAATTCGCAGCCTACAAAAAAATCAGAAAGATTTTCAAGGAACTGCGTGCCTTTGAATGTGAAATTTAACAGCAGGTGTGCTAAGTATTTGGTGTCATAAAAAACTTTGCAAGTAGATAGCCCTAGCTCCCCCAAAGCGTGCTGAGGAGGGTTGCAAAC
Source organism: Schistocerca piceifrons (assembly GCF_021461385.2). Classification (NCBI taxonomy): domain Eukaryota; kingdom Metazoa; phylum Arthropoda; class Insecta; order Orthoptera; family Acrididae; genus Schistocerca; species Schistocerca piceifrons. The sequence goes on from NC_060139.1 coordinate 849,975,125, forward strand.
ATGGACGACGTTTCTGTCACCACCTGATTTTTTAATGAATTTGTTGCTTATTCAGCCTGACCAGATTATGGCATTAGGACCCTCTCTTACATCTGGCCAGAAAACATACATACAAAAAATATCACATAACAGTCTTTAATTTTAGGTCGTTCGTACCTGGATCGAGACAATACACTGAGTTATAGTAATGAATATTAAATATCATACAAACTCTCGACGTTTGAGCATGTTTTTTGTTACAGGTCAGTTCATGTATTTTTTAACTGTGTTTCTTCTGTCTGTGTGTTACTACAATCGGACTTCATAATAAGACAGTCGAAGACGACGGTGAATCGAGCTGGACGACTTTTTGCTTAGAAGTACGGAACCTTTTACCATGCCAAGTCGCCCAACAATCTTACAATGACTAAAGATACAAAACAAAACATACATAGGTTAGTAATAACAGTATATTCTGAAATAAAACACAAATTACGACACTTACATTGAAACTTGTGTTATGCAATTACGAGTGCTGTTTGGTCGCAACTCGTGAATGTATTGATAAAATAACGCAATATTAATGGCGGTGTGCCAAAATACGTCTAATCTGGACAAGACCTAGAAAACAAAAAGGGCCTCTTATTCTGCTAATAATTTGACGATCAAAAATCTTCAAATGTTTCCAGTGGCTGCATACAATATTTATACAGCCGTGGACGATATCTATGGCTCAAATTATTTCTTTATTTAATTACTTATAATTACGTTTTCTGGTAGTAAAAGCTCAGCATGCAAAAGTGCCTTTAAACTGTTGCGAGGCGAAAGGGCACACCTGCAGGCGAGCAGCTCACTCTAAATCACATTGCATACGTAAGTCTACAAATACATATACGTATCACATATAACATACATATCATAATATTTACACAAAACCAGATTTCCAATGATTGAATGTGGCGCGTGCGCCTGTAATAGTTTTCATGTTGGTATTACAACTACCGCGTGAAGTTCAGTACTAGCGCGGCCGTTGCGAAGCGAGTTCATCACACGACACAATGGTACATAATTTATACTTAATCCGTGTGTTCATGTGCACACGACGTGGCAGAGACAAGATTTATCCTCATGGATTTCACAAATGTGGATTAACATTTAAAACCGGTACAAAATCCTCAAGTTACAACATTGGTTAACATAAAATTACAAATTCTTATTGCTGATAGTCTTTCGCACAGTATTGAGCTTGAAATGCCTTATGTTTCAGATATAACGTCTTTTCAAGACGTATCGTCTTCACAGTTCCATGAACCAAAAACATACAACATTATAAAGGCTGTCTATAGCAGTTAAATGTCACAGTTCGAAGTTTTGATAGAGATGCGTGTGCGCCATCACTCGTAGCACAGTTTATATTTTTTCACTGGTTACACTGTTTATTTAGACTGATGTCACGGTTTTTTTTTTTTTTTTGCCCTGGGTCGTACATCGCCTGATAGAAGACTGGTGGATTCCTTTTCCACAGAATAAGTTCGTGAAGGCATGGAAGTAGGACCTCGGACGGCACGAACCTCGTTTAGACCAGGTAAGAGTGTCCGTCATTCCCGAGAACATTTTGCTTGCTGAGGACCCGTCCAAAATTACTCCACCCGTCGAGTAGTCTTAATAGTTTTGCATCATAGGTGCAGTTGTGAAACAGTTATTGCTATTCGGACTTGGAGAGATGGCCGCCCGCTGGTGGCCGAGCGGTTCTAGGCGCTTCAGTCTGGAACCGCGTGACCGCTACGGTCGCAGGTTCGAATCCTGCCTCGGGCATGGATGTGTGTGATGTCCTTAGGTTAGTTAGGTTTCAGTAGTTCTAAGTTCTAGAGGACTCATGACCTGAGATGTTAGGTCCCATAGTGCTCTGAACCATTTGAACTTGGAGAGATGCAGATATACAGAGATGCAGCGCAGTAAATGTCAGTTTGCGATGCACTCAAAAGTGTCGGTGCACTTCACTATGACAGTTTTTTCACATACTCAGTTTGGCTGGCGATATACAAATATTCGTACACAAGTAGTTGTGAGGTGGAACAGATGTCCGTTGACAAGTCTTTCCGCAAACAATACGTAACACGACTTATATTAACAATTTTTAAACAAATTTCAAACATAAATAGTTCATCACGTCTATACACACAGCAATACATCATGAATAGTCTTTCTCAATTATGTGGTTTAGCACACCAGTTTCCTCGTAGTTACAAGTTCGGCGACGTACAGTAAACGTACACACATAGTTTCAGGTTATGCAAGTCTCATAACTTTTTATATATGGACACATGTAGCAATTACAGATAACATATACAAATAAGCATATATCATTTAGCTTTACGTATATACAGATAAATACATAGAAACATGTTACATATAGGTTTTTACATAGGTACAAATACATACAAACATATTACATATTGAGTTTACATAAACATAGAAACATTTTTCTCTTGTCTGCATACAAGTATGATTGGTCACATAGAAATATTTTTATATAGCATTACATAAGTTTACAATATTTACAGTATTTACAATCATCACAAGTTTAGATCCATGGTTTGCTATTGCAAATGACGTCACCTGAAATAGAGGAGGATTTGACACGACATTCCCCACCAGCAATAATACCAAGCGCACAAATACCAATAACCAAATAACAAAAGCAATGAACTAACATCAACCTCGGGCATGGATATGTGTGATGTCCTTAGGTTATATCTTCTGGTCCTTAGGTTAGTTAGGTTTAATTCGTTCTAAGTTCTAGGTGACTGATGACCTCAGAAGTTAAGTCGCATAGTGCTCAGAGACATTTGAACCATTTTTTGAACTAACACCAAACACAAAAAATACTTCGACACGAGTGTAAGTGTGCATTGTAAGCATGGCCTTCGCTATCGTAAGTGTGTGTGTTCAATGGTGAGATGCGTATCCAATCAGTTTCAAGATGAAAGTGTAAGGGTGTAGAATGATTAAGTATTCACGTCAATCAGACGTTAGTAGTCGAAGACTGACGGTGCAGATAGTCAATCTCCTAGGCTGAAAATATATCTTCTTCACACCTGTATAAAAGTTAATATAAAATTTGCTTTAAAATTTTACGTGGCTGCTGTAAGTATTCGGCGAAGACGAATCTCTTCTTTCTCCTTCTGCTGCTGACAAGAACAGCTTAAATAAAACTCTTATACTACGTAACTTCCGTAGAAGTACTGTGAGGTACGTGTGTTTAATAGTTGTGTAAACTTAAGCATGATCCATTGATGTGTTTACTGTTGAGCATGATATACTCTAAGATCACGGTGAGCATATAGTCCAATAAATCTGTTTTTAAGGATGTTGCAGCATGCGGAATGCTGACAATAACATAAGGGCCGTGGTACAGTAGACGCCACTTCGCCTTGCGCCGCTGAAGAGCAGACGACTTATGGTTAGTATGCAGAAGCACTAACATACCAAATTTAAATTTCTGCTCCCTCTTGACAGTGTGTGCATAAGTTTTGTTCCTAATTTTGGCGTCCGCAGACACCGTCGCAAAGACTTCCCTTACCTTTTCGTCTCTAACACTCTGCGTGGTGTCTGTTTGTTCTAAGTCGTGTCTCCCTACCACTTTCGCGAAACGACGCTCTGAGCGTGTTTTATATGGAATTGACTAGTTTGAACCTGGGACCTGTTTCTGGTAAGGAGACGCCAGACCACACATGACATGTAGAGTTCAGAAGAGTTCAGTGAGACTAGCGATGATATAATCAAATACTTAATTATTTCAGCGTCAGCTCCACTGCACTCCCTGTAAAAGAATCTTAATACTAACTAAATTTAGTGGAAGGGGTTCAAGGCTTTCCTATTTTTTAGTTAGCTGGTAAAATAACGTCGAAAAAGTAGTTAAGTTTACCATTGGAATTTTTATTCTACTCACAAAACATTGTTTATACATTGCGCTATTGATAAAAGGAAATATTTTAATACAGGATGATAAAAACCAACTGTGTTCAACAAAAATGTGAACGAATATTCCCTGAATGGGTTTCCAAGTTCTACAATAGATCGAAGGATGACCTATGCCATATTACATCTATAATCTAGATTTAAGGTAAGTTTCATTAAAGAGAAAATTATCAAAATGGTCTACAGTGACCCTCAATTATCTTTAATTACTTATTTAACTTGTCGTAAATTACAGTTGCTGATGTGGCTTCTCAATAATTATATAACAGAAAAATCATTGCGTTTCAGATTTTAACTTCTAGTAGCAAATGTGAATACCACGAAGTTTAATTGACGATCGACACCAGTATTACGTAAAAAGGGGATGTAACAGATGAGACTTCTGCAGTTCTGAGTGAAGCCTTATGGCAGCACCGCGTGCGTTCATTACCTTGCCGGCGTTTAGACAGCGTCAGGGGACGGCGGGCGGCGCAGCTCTACGCACCTCGCCGTCTCGGAAGCAACTCTCTCCTAACTTCTCCTTACTACAATTTACCGAAGTTGGTTTCAAAAAAAGGTATCTGGCTGTGTTTTCAACTGACCAATCAGGGTCTCAATGTTAACCTTAAGCTCCATCTAGAAAAATTCTGTCTATCCAATGAGAAACGTAATACTTTTCGTGGTGGGGCAATGTTTTTAACGTTTGCAACATAACAGAGACGCGTATAGTCTCACGCTAAAACTTACAGCTGGTGTGGTCCTTTTAGTGTTATCGTAAGATCTACACTGTTCTTCTGGAGGGTTCTATCTTTTAATATGGGCTGGGGGGTGGTCCTGGCGGTCGTCTGGCGATGTGGGTGTCGTCCCTTATCGTAGGGCCTCCTAGCCTACATGACTCTTCCCTCGGAACTGCGTCTGTTTCACGGTGGGAAGGTATGACATGGATTTAGGTGTTCTTGTGTTAGTCTGTGGTATTCCATTTGCTCACTCGTTACTCGTATTACTTTGGTTAATTTAATGTCAGGATTTATTGGGAGCTATGTGACATACTGCCGGATTTGCTATCATGTCAGGGTTTTCATGGAAGGTGTTGGATTTGCCTGACACCTCACATATCACCACCCTTCGAACTTAATTTTTGCACTGAAGTTAGGCAATGATTGAATCGTTGTCTAAGTCAGTCAAAAATTATTCCATTATCTAAATTTTGTTGCCTACTGTTCAGCCACGTTATTCTAGTTCTATGCTAGTTTGTATTACTAATTTATATTTTTATATTCTTCCACATTATTCTCAAAAATATGTTTCTATTGAGAAGTGAAGAATATTTTTATGCTATTATCATTATTAATTTTTATTTATTGTCTTTCTTTATTTAAGTGTGAAGTTTGTTTTTTTAAGAAGTTTGTTATCGAAAGTGAGGAGTCTTTCACATCGATTTTCTTAGAAATATTTTTTTTTTTTATAAATGTAGTAATTAAGTAAAATCTATTCCTAACACATTTTCTAAACATCATGTACAAGTAAAATGTTTTTGTTTCTAGACACTCATTTCAACATTGTTACACTAACAAATAAGAATTATTTCCAAGAATTGCTTTGACAAAGAAATATACATACACAAGTATTGAGATATTATCCTAACAAATGGTACAATGAGATCTCATAGAAATCGGGTTTTCTGCCGGATATCAGCGTCTTCCAAACACGATATTTCGACGTCATTACTTGACGTCTTCATCAGGTGTTCCCTGAGACTGGCTGCTTACTGGACCAGGTCGCATATCTGCTGAACAATAGCAGAACACTGCCTAGAGTTGGAACATTCCATGGATTATGAGAACACCAAGGTCATGGTCCAGACCCCCAGGTTCTGGGATAGTGTCATCACTGAATCTATAGAGATAGATCGCACAAAACCTGATTAACTGGGAAGCAAGATACCAGCTAAGCACTGCATGGAACCCGGCATTTGAACTGCTGAAGCAATACCGGAGAAGCTGCGTGGCTTCTTCGCGAAGAAACTTCAGTCTTCGAGTAAAGCGGAGTTCACAACATATACATGTTTTGCCTCCTATTTATTCTGGCGGTGCGTCTTCTAGAGGTGATTGGCTTCTGGTTGTTTCCACTCTGTCTTCTTCTTCAGTTACAGCCTATGCCGTAAGGAGCTGGGGCCAGCGTGTGTTGGCATTGCGCCGTATCTTCTGCCCCAGAGAGCGTATGTACCGGTTCTCGGATTGCCGCGCCTGTTCGTAGAAGCGGCGGGCAACCATACGGACGTGGTCCTTGACTTTGCGGACCTCAGCGAGGTCGTGCAGTGGTCCAGATGGGAAGTCCCGCGGCAGGTGCAGCGCGAGGCGGAGAGCCATGTTCTGCAGAGATTGTAGTTTCTTCAGGTGGTCGTCTGCCGCATTCCCCCAGACGACAGCCGCGTAATCGAAGACAGGGCGGATTAGCGCCCTGTACAACGTGACGCCCAGTCGCGGAGGAAGAGTCGACGTCGGGATGAGCAGGGGGTAGAGCTGGAGAAGTCGACCCCTTGCTTTGTTTGCGACGCCCTTCACGTGTGGGCCCCAAGTGAGGCGGCGATCTATGGTGACCCCAAGATACTGCGCTGTCGGTCGCCAGTTGACAGGACTGCCTCCAACGACGAGTGGGGGCAGAGCGGCTGGGATGACACGACGGGTTGCAATGAAAAATTGCGTCTTGGCGCCATTGAACTGCAGTTTCCACTTGGCGGCCCAATCAGCTAGGGTGTCGACAGCGTGCTGCAACCTCTGGCGAAGTGTGTCCATGCGCATACTTCGTGAGTAGAGCGCAGTGTCGTCGGCGTACAGTGCTAGATGCACACGAGGGACCGTCGGCGTATCAGCCGTGTAGAGCGTGTACAGGATCGGCCCCAAGACCGACCCTTGTGGCACGCCTGCTCTGATGGGACGGACTGTCGACAGGCCACTGTCTGCACGGACGTGAAAAGTCCGTCCATCGAGGAAGGACCGTAGCAGACGGATGTGGGATCCAGGGACCCCCATTTCGAGAAGTTCGAAGAGCAGCCCATCGTGCCAGACGCTGTCAAAAGCGCGCGAGACATCAAGGAAGACTGCTCCGAAGTATTCGCGCCTCTCCAGGGAATCGAAGGTTTCTTCCACGAGTCGGAGAAGTTGGTGCTCCGTAGAGTGGCCCTTACGGAAGCCGAACTGGGCATCTGGGAGTAGAGCTTCGGCGGTGACGTGTTCTGTAGCCTCTTCAGGTAGATGCGCTCGAAAACTTTCGAGATGGCAGGCAGCAGACTAATCGGGCGATAGCTCTTCGGCTGCCAGAGATCTTTTCCCATCTTAGGAATAGCCACAATCTCAGCATGCTTCCACTGCAGGGGAAAGTGACCGGTGCGAAAGATCTTGTTGAAGATTGCAGCCAGGTGAGTAGAGGCGTCCTCAGGCAGTTGTTTCAGGATGGCAGTGGAGACGTCGTCAGGGCCTGCAGCTCTCTTTGGATTGAGGGCCTTCAGAGCCGCCGAGACTTCTTCAGGAGTTGTGGCCTCTATGTCATCATCGCCCTCCGTTTCCAGATAGCGAGGGAGCAGGGCAGCGACCATCTCTTCATGTCCTGCGTCCAGTGGATCCTCTACAGGCTTGAAGTTCTCTTCAAAAACATCGGCGAGGGCATCAGCCTTCGCGTTTGGTTCACAGACAGTTCCGGTTGCAGTTCGGAGAGGCGGCATACGCTGCGTTCGCCGTAGGAAGTGTTTCGCGGTCCTCCAGGCAGACCCGTCGTCAAGCTGAAGAGTCGCCACACGGCTAGCCCACTCCCGGTTGCGGTGATTGTCCACAGCCACCGTGATTTCGCGAATACCGGAGAAAATATGTTTCCAACATCAACAACGAACCTCAGACATCCGCACACTGGGGGCACGAACCAAGAAGGGAACACCAGGAAGCCTCAGCCGCAGTCGGAGGCGGCCAGAGCGGGCGCGAACGGAGCAGGGAATGTCCAGAGCGGCAGGGGAGCGCCACTCGCTGGCGCGGACCGAGAAGGGAACCCCAGGAGGCCACCACCGCAGTTGGAGGCGGCCAGAGCGGGCGCGGACGGAATAGGGAACGTCCAGAGTGGCAGGGAAGCGCCACTCACGGGCGCGGACCGAGAAGGCAACACCAGGAGGCCACGACCGCAGTTGGAGGCTGCCGGAGTGGGCGCGGACGGAATAGGGAACACCTAGAGCGGCAGGATAGCGCGACTCGCGGGCGCGGACCGGCTAGGGAACGGCAAACAGAACACCAGGCACCGGGCAGGCATAAATATGCGACTCGGTCCAGCAAGCAGCCAGCGCGCAGAGCGGCCTGAGCTGGCGAGGTGAGCGCATCGCTGTCGTTGCGCGCTTACTCGGCCGTTGAGAGCTCGTGAAGAGGTTTTCTGTGCTGTGGGCGCCGCGGAGAGCAAATTGTCGTGCGTTGTTTTGACAACGCGTGCAAATTGTCGTGTTCCGCGCCTCGCAGCATGGGGAAGAAGGGTGCGCAGAGGCAACCTGCCGCTACGAAGGGTCCTTTGGTTGTGCAACTCACCGAGTCTGCCGACCGTGCAAGGAACTCCCGAGAAGACGAGTCGCGGCCTGTCCCCCCTTTGTACGTCAAGTGCAAAGGCGGGTGGACAGCGCTGTTCGACACCATGACGAATTGCGCTCGGAACGAGGTGGTCTACGAGTCTGTCGATACAGACTCGCTGATCTGCGTTCGAGCCGCAAACGTGGCCGACCACAGGGCGATCAAGGTCGCAGTGGCCGACCACATCGTCGACGCGCCGCTGGCGCGTGAGAAGGCACCTTCCGTAGGAAGGATGAAGACGACTAAGGCACTCCTCAGGGGGTTACCTTGGTGCTGTGATGAGGCAGCGGTCCGGTAAGGGCTGCTGCGAGTCGGGTTTGGTAATGCAGCCGCAAGGTTGCACAACCGAACCAACAAGAAGAGGGCGCTGCTCTATGCCGTGACCGTGCAAACGGTCGACGGCGGGAGCGACATCTTCGACTTGCGGAAGTTGCTGGGCTTCCCGGTTACGATGGAGGCTCTCCCGACCGCCATGGATCCTCAGCCCCAGTGCTTCAGGTGCCAGGGCGAGGGCCAAGTTGCGAAGTATTGCCGCAACGCGGCGCGGTGCGTCAAGTGCTCAGGTGAGCACGACAGCCGCGCCTGCGATCGCGGCAGCAACGCTCTGCCGACTTGTGTCCGGTGTGGCGGCCCGCACGTCGCCAGTTGGCGCGGTTGCGCAGCTTTCTCAAGCGCAACCGTGACGGGGGCGGCGAAGCGGCCGCGGCCGCACCGACGCAGCAGCAGAAGAGAAGACGACGTCGGAAACGGCGTAGGGCGCAGTACAGCCCGGCGCAGCTGAGGGACGGCGCAGCAGCAGATCCACCTGCCAGGGGCAGGGACGGTCGCTCGGAAACGGGCAGCCAGGACGCAGCTCGCTCTCCCGTGAAGAGATGTGACCTCGAACTCGGCACCGCCGTGAAGGAGGCCACAGCAGCCCTCAAAGCCGTCATGGCGGCGGAGAGGGCTGCCTTCGCAGCCGCCGTGGCTGCAGAGAAGGAAGAGGCCTTGAGGCAACTGCGCGCAGTTTTCGCCCAAGGCCTCAGCGCAGTCATACCTGTGAACACTCCTGCGACCTCGCAGAAGGACGTTCGCGCGCCTATCCCAGCTTTTGTTCCAGCAGCACCGCAGGTGAGAGGCGCAAAGAAGACAACCGCCGCCCCAGAGGAGCCAGTGGCGACGCCGCCCGCTGCGGGAGTGGACCCCTCAAGGGACCGAGAAGACAGAAAGGCAGCCGTCATCGCGCAAGCGAACGGCGTGCATCTCTCCGACGCTGAAGCGGCGCAGATCACTGGACGAGTGGAGCAGCTCACAGCTGCAATGTAGAAGGGCTGCGCCGTGCAGTAGAGGACAACGCTGTACGGTAGCCGATCGCCGTCGTTCTGCGCCAGCCTGATGAAGCTGCACCAAGTCACTGACGACAAGGCGCAGCAGAGGGCCTAACAGCAGCGCATGCGTTGCCGCGCTGAACTTTCATGTTACAGGGAGGAAGCCACTGCGGCCGGCCCAGGAGACTACAAGCGAGCCCAGCCGCAGCACCGGACTGACCCAGCTAACGGCCACGCAGTACATAGGTAACGTCGCACGGTACCTCACGCTAACCACCCCTCACCTTGCATGCTCTGTCGCAGCTAGCAAGCCGCTACTGCCCTTACTACCCGTCCTACTGTCGCAGAGGTTTTTCTCCCTTGGCGCTGGCCTTGGCACTTTTTTTCCTCTGCTCTTACAACCGCTACCCTTCAATCGTTTTCGACCACTTCTATCGCCTGATGGACCATGTTAATGAGTAATCCTACCCAGACGCATGGATAACATCACAGCCTGCATCCTGTGATGCCTGATTCAAAACTAACATGCTTACGGAGGTGACAGTAGAACTTTTGTGTTGGTCACCACGTTGGTGCGGGTGTGGAGGGGCCCCATCCTATATAGCAAGCAGACAGTCTCAGGGAACACCTGATAAAGACGTCAAGTAATGACGTCGACATATCGTTTTTGGAAGACACTGATATCTGGCAGAAAACCCGATTTCCATGAGATGTCATCAAATCGCCAGGAAAGTCTAAGAAATTGCAAATGGTACAATGTTAAAAAAGGGGAAAACATCCAACAAGATAATTTTTTATTCTTTGTTTTTATACGGAGAAAATAAGTAAAATATAGTTATTCTTTTATTTTTATGCGGAGTAAATAAGTGGTATATAGTTTCAGTGTTTATTATGCCTTACTTTTTTTCTTTATATACTGTCCATTTCAGAACTAATGACTTATTTTTATCGATAGTCTATTTTTTACTTAAGTCCTTAGACAATGACTGTTATTTTGTAGTTTATTAGCTGACTGGTGTGCTTTAATTATTTAGTTTCTTAAACGCATCTTCTGCACAATTCCTACATCACATGCTTTCACACATTTTCATTATCCTATGAATGTTTATGCATGAAGCTGACGAATGTTTTTGCATGAAGTTGATGGACTTGAGTGAGATGGATGTGGGCAAATATTTGATGTACAGCCTCTTCCGTCATTCCTTGTTGGTTTGCAACTGTGTGCTGCTGTTGTGGAGGTCATATAATGGAATGGAGCTGTGAGTGCAGAATTTCGTGGTCTACTGGCTTTGTATGTGTGAAAGGCATCGTTATGTGCCGCTGAAAGCGGTCGTTTTTCATTGTAATAGTTCGCAAATGACTAGTTTATAATAGGATAGGGATTTGGGAACGTATGTCGTCTATTCTTCACCCATCTTCTTTCTTGGTCTCAATCTTGCGAATCGTCAACTTCTGTTCTTCCTGCTTTTTCTCTGCTTCATACTTGATTCTTGGTTCTTCTCTAGGCAGGATACGGGAATATTTGTTGATAACTAGTCGCTCTGAAGTTCTCCTCTTAGTAACAGTTTGATCAATTGTTTGGACATGTCAGTTCTACTTTGTGGAAGTTTTCTTCAGTTTTGTGCATCAGTGTGCTGTTTAATAGCAGTAGTGTGACTTTTACACACTTTTGTTTTTGCCAGTGGTGGATTGCCCAAGCGGTCTTCTCGTCAGGCCGTTTTTTGCTCGCTCCGCTGAGTCGGGGCGTCCTGGGACCTTTCTGGCCTTCCGTGTCGTATCGTGTCCCAGCAGGGTTCGCCTTAGCAGTAGATTTACTGCCGACTTTGGATACAAGTTCCCTTTGTTGGTTTCGCTGTCCTTTCCCTTCTCTCGACGCTTCTGTCTTGTAGGAATCCTGTCTTGCTAATTACGTCCTTTCTTTTCTTGATACTTCTCTTGTTGCAACTTGTGGGTCATTGCATTTACTTCTTGCTGGAGTTTTTACAATGGTTCTTACAAAAAGTTTTACTTATAATCATCTAACATATGTCTAGTACCTACATTGTTTTACACCTTTTTAAAAAGCTTTACAAATTTTGGCGCCCTTTCCATGTTATAATTCTAAGATATTTTGAGTCTTAACTTCTACAAGAATCCTCAAATTCGTTTTTTATTTTTGTGTAGTGTTGTGGTGTATAACATTTTAGTATTTCATGCTGTTATACTATCTACGTTTTATCCCTTCACCTTAATCTATGCTACTATTGGTGTAATTTTTGTTTTTGTTTTTATTGAAACTACTTTCTTTTCCCCACCTTCCTCTCTCTTCATTCTTCTTTCTCCTGATGATCTTATCTGCAACATAAACTTGAAATATTGTGCTAATTATTTACCAGTAATAAAATTAATTTTCAAACTTTTTGATATGGCTCACATGGTGAAGTCCTAAGGTTTTGCCTGTTTTTGGGTTCATTATTTCCACAGCATTATCATGAGCAATTTGGCTAATTATGACCAGTCCTTTGTATGCAGCATAAAACATGTATTTTGTGTTTCTGTTTGCTGGAGAGATGGTGAGTTTTTACAAATACTTTATGGCCTATTGAGAATGTTCTTTTAATTGCTCTTCTATCTCCTCTTTCTTTTCTTTTAATGGCTGCCTATCTGATGTTGGAGAGTGCTGTTGCTATGACTTGTTTGTGCTGTCTACGTGGTACAATAGGAAATCTAACATTTTCTCTGGTTATGTTTGGGGGTTCAATATTTTTAAGTACAGTAATTGGAGGTAGTAGTGTAGTGCTATGTGGCATTTCATTTATTACTTCTTGAAAATCTTTAAGGTATATATCCCAAGTGTTGTGTCTTTTGCCTGCATATAATCGGCATAAAGTGCCTATGTCCTTCATAGATCGTTCTGCTAGATTTGCGATAGGTTTGTACTTAGATATGTAGATGGGTTTTATTTTGTGTTGTTTTAACGTGTTCTGCCATTGCACTGATTTGTATTGTGGGCCATTATCCGAAATTATTCGTTCCACTTGACCTACTTGTCTGAGAAAATCTTGTCTAAATGATTTACTTATAGTAAGACCTGTTGCCCGTTTTAATGGTGTCAAGATAACATATTTAGAAGTAAGTTCCAAAACGACAAATATGAAAATATATCCATTTTTTGTGCATGGGAGGGGCCCCATAAAATCTGTTGCAGCTATTTGTTTTAATTTTTTTAGGGATTATTGGAAAAAATGGTGGTTTGGTTTGGAAAGTGACACGTTTAGCCCTCATACATTTTTTGCATTTCCATATTAGGAAAATGGCTTGTCTGTTTTATTTTTAAAAAACATGTCTTTGGTCCAAAGTGGCTATTACTTAAATGTGTATACCACAAGTACTTATTAATTAGTTGATCTGGGATATAAATTAACCATTCATTCGTTGCAACATTTCGTCTAAAAAATAAAACATTGTTTTTTACGAGATAATGCTATCAAATGTCTGGAAAATCCTTACTTCCCCACTTGTGTTTGATTCCTAGTATTTCGGGATCCTTGTCCTATTTTTTGCCTATGTTTTTCAATGCTGTCGTAATGTAGTTTTCGAAAGGTACTTGTTTCATGTAGTACATTGTAAACTGGTCTTCTGCTGCTTCCAAACGTATGTTATTGGATGCACCCCTGGAACCACACGACCGCTACGGTCGCAGGTTCGATTCCTGCCTCGGGCATGGATGTGTGTGATGTCCTTAGGTTAGTTAGGTTTAATTAGTTCTAAGTTCTAGGGGACTGATGACCTCAGATGTTAAGTCCCACAGTGCTCAGAGCCATTTGAACCATTTTTTGGATGCACCCTGTGGACATCGTGATAAAGCATCTGCTAATACATTCACTGGTCCTGGTATGTGTGTAGTAGTGAAGTCAAATTCCTGTAGTATTAACATCCATCTGGCTAACCTCCCATGAGTTAGTTTGGCGGATAACAGAAATTCTAATGCTTTGTGGTCAGTGTATACTTTTGTTTTTCTTCCGAATAGCAAGTATCGAAAACGTTGGAAGCCCCCATACAATGGCCAATGCTTCCAGCTCCGAGAATGAATAGTTTTTCTCGCTTTTTGTGAGTACACGACTGGCAAATGCAATTGTTCTATATGAACTTAGCCCTGCCTGTTCGTATTCTTGGAATAAAACAACTGCTAAACCTGTTTTCGTGCTGTCAGTGGCCATACAAAAATTTTGTGTTAAATCAGGATGTGCTAAAATCGGTGCTATTGTTAGTGCGTTTTTCACTTTTAAAAAGTCTTCATTGGCTTGTTGATCCCATACCCATGGCATGTTTTTTCCAGTCAATGCATATAGGCGTGGTGTTGCGAGAGAGTCGATCCAAATAAATTTTTTATAGAATCCAGTGAGACCTAGAAATCCTCTGAGAGTTTTCTTAATATATGAAGTATAGAATTCTTTGATTGCCGTTAGTTTTTCTGGGTCGGGCATTACCCCTTTTTCTGAAATTATGTCTCCTATAAATTTGACCTCTCGCCTTCCAAATTTGGATTTTGTTGTATTTACTGTGACCCCACGCTCTTTCATGATCTGTAAAAACTGATTTAATGTGTCGTTGTGATATTCCCAATAGGGTTCTGCTATAATCACATCATCAACATAACAAGTAATTTTTTGTAAAATTTCAGGACTGAGTATAGTATTACATCCCCTAATAAACGCTGCTGATGATATGTTTAAACCAAATGGCAATTGTTTAAATTGGTAACATCTACCGAATACGATAAATGCTGTAAATTTTCTACATTCTGGGGCCAATTCTATTTGCGAGAAACTACTCCATAAATTAGTTGAAAATGTCTTAGCACCGTGGAAGTTTTGTATCAATTCCTCTAATTCTTCTGGGCGATCTGTCTCAGTGATTATGATTGTGGTGATCTGTCTGGAATCAAGCACTAACCTGATGCTTCCATCTCGTTTTTGTACAATATGGAGCGGGCTGTTACATGTGGAGGTAGCTGGTTCAATAATATCATCATCTAACATTTGAGATATCTCCTGGAATACTTTATTCCTGTAGCTTAATGAGATTGTATAGGGTGGCACTCTAAACGGTTTGTGCTGTTTTACTTCAAACTTGTACTGAAAGTGTTTAATACTGCCAGTCTTAGGTAAAAATACCTGTGCTTTATCTCGTAAAATACCCTCTAATTCTCTTTTACTGTGTTCCGAAATACCTTGAACTTCTTGCAATTTTTCGTCGATTTCTTTATGGACTTCTAACATGAGTTGAGGCGATTCCCACTTTTGTGCATACCATTCTAATTCTTCATCCTCTTTATCTCGCATCATTCTTAATTGTTTGTTTATAACTGGTATTTCTTCTAATTTTAGCTTTTGCTCAAAGAGAAGTGTGACATTCCCGAATGTTATGCTACCTTTCCCCATATCTATTATCGCTCGTCTCTCATTTAAAAAATCTGCACCTATAATCAAATCTACAGTTAGTTTAGGTATAATCACGAAGTTGGCTTCGATCTTTTGACCTTGGCACGAAAGATTTGACCTTGTTTGTCTCGTAACTTCCGCAGCATTGTGTCTAATAGGACCTCTTACTTTAATCTTACGTGTTTTCAGAACTGGCAATTCCTCATTGGCATTACACTGCATGCATAAATTTTCTGAGATCGCGGTCAGTTCACCTCCGCTATCAATTACAATATTGACTGGGATACGCTTGACCATGGCCTTCACAATTGGTTGAATTTGAAAGGGTTGGTTCTGTTCTTCTTCTTCTTGCATCAACGAATCCTCCACTGAATCATACATGAATTTCCCTTGTGAATTCGAACTTTCTGTAGGATAAGTTTCGACTGCTACTTCTCTCTCTTTTATTTCCTCTTCTCTATTTCTTCCTTCATTTACGCTTTCTTCAAACATCCTCTACTTTTTCCTCATCCTCGTCTATCTTCTCCTTCTTCGTCGCTACTTCCACATAATCGCATTTAAATGCTCTAATTATCGCTTCATAACTTCGTTCATTATATACGTTGGGTTGTGTGCCCACTAGTAGCTTATTTTCAGCTTCTGTCGACTGCGCATTATCCCCATTGAATTCGCTTTCCCTGTTTTTCATCTCAAATAGCTCTGCAATACTCATTACTTCGTCCTTTCCTCCTACATTCGTTGGGCACGCCTTTGGTAATTCATCTTCCTCGTCAGTATTCTCTCAATTAATTTCGTCCCAACACGATATTGTTATTTTCTTGTCTTCGTTTTCATCTGGTCCCTGCGGTTTTGTTTCTTCCTTCTTCTCTTCTCATGATAAGGTATTTACTTCTCTGTTCAAGGTGTTGCAATTATACTGGGTCGGTGCGTCATTCTCTTTAGCATGGGCGCTTAGCTGTCAATTCGAACGTTTTTCGGGGTTTGGTGGTCTTACCTCCACCTCTTCTATCTGTATTCTCTTTTCTTGTTCCGCTTGTTGATATTGGTTTCTTTGTTGATAATTTGTCGATCTATTGGTTCTCCAATACCCGTTCCGGTTGTCATTGTTCCCTCTGTAATAGCTCCCGTTCCTGGGAAGTTATTGCCGTATTCTAAATCCATAACCGTTTTTTTGTTGAAATCTGTTGTCGTTTCTTGGTGCGAAGTTATCACGTGGTTCGTAATTATTGTTTCTTCGTACTGTGTCTTGTGGATTCCACTGCTTTTTGCTTTCGTTTTCACGTGCGCTTCGTCTTTTTCTTGCGACATCTTCCGAAAATATAAACTCTAGTTCAGTTAGAATTCCTTAGAATGCTTCGACGTCATTGCCTCCGCGACCTACTAATGATTGCTGGTATTTCAATGGTAACTTCATCGCGCATAATTTAATCAACTCTCCGTCACTGTATCGTACATCTAAGCATTGATTTTTCTTTGCCATTACTTCGAAAAATTTCACGGGACTCTTCTCTCCTGAATTTTCAAAATATGGGTTCTGTAATAATTCGTACTTCACTCTGTTCTGTGCTTCGCTGGACCAATATCGTGAGAGAAACTTCTCTCTGAAATCTTCGTACGATCGGCATGTCGCTGTAACATTCTGCATGGTTTCTGCGACTGTTCCTGACATGTGTGCACATATAAAGTCTAATTTGTGTGCTAGCGTCCAGTGTTCTGGTAATCCTACTCGGAATTGATCAATAAAAGTTCGTGGATGTAATGAGTTTCCTTCTCGAAAGTGTTGAAATTTTCTGACTGTGAGGAAATGATCGTTGTCGTACTTCGTCATAGTTCCATATGAAATTCACGATTCTTCGCCACTTTTGTTTCTGATCATTTCTCCCGTCGTTCTTTCCGGTTGTGGTAGATCCATTGGATATTGTCCACTGTAACTTTCGCCCACCCTTGCGTAGTATCGTTGGAGTGGTACGCAATAATTTTGTTCCATCGGTTGTGAACGTGTAGCTGAATGCATTGCACTGTACTCTTCGCGACCTGGCTTTCCATTGTCACGTATTGGATCGGTATCTTGTCTGGCTAACCTTGCCGCTTCATTGCACGATCCGTTCTGTCTTGACACATACATTTGTGGTTCTGCATGTGTTTGTGGTGCCGTTTGTTCATCAAGAATTTCGAAACGTGTTTGTTGCTGTGCAGGCTGTCTGATTTCACGTATGTTACCTTCCGCCTGTGATTGGAATCGCAAATGCGTAATATCTTCGTTAATTGCTTGTTTTTCCGGTGCTATTACAGATACGGATGGGGTTGCAGACTCAGTGCTTATTCGATCATGTTCACTACGCTCTTCAATAATTTGCAACAACTCTGTTCGCAATTTCTGAAATTGTCGCTTCGTTTGCGCTTCTATTTTGACTATGCGGTTATCACATCTTTTCAGCGCTGCTTTTGTGATACGTTTGTGTAACACACTGTTTTCAACCATTTCACGCGCTGTACCTGCTGCTTGTCTAGTAATTACGTTTATCTGTTTCTCTAGTTTCTTGACTCCTCCCTGGATGTTGTTACGTAATGTTTTGATCTCGTCCTGAATGTCATTACGCAATGTTTGTACGCCCGCTTGTACCTTGTCAGTGTCTGTTCTCAATTGATTGTGACCTGTTATTAAGTTTCCTATCACTTCTCGAGATTATTTTGCCTCGTCTCCAATATGCCTTAGGTGTAACTGAATTTTTTTGTTTTTTTTTCTTTTATCTCACGCATTTGTCTCGTGGTTTCTGCAATTTGTTTCGTCGTTTCTGCATTCTGAATTTTAATTTGGTTCGCAATGTCTTTATTTTGTCTTGTCATGGTTTCCGTCATTTGTTGTAATAATTCTGCCAGATTGGTTGGTCCTATTGCGTTTTCAGATGAACATCAACAAAAGCAAAACGAGGATAATGGAATGTAGTCGAATTAAGTCGGGTGATGCTGAGGGAGTTCGATTAGGAAATGAGACACTTAAAGTAGTAAAGGAGTTCTGCTATTTGGGGAGCAAAATAACTGATGATGGTCGAAGTAGAGAGGATATAAAATGTAGACTGGCAATGGGAAGGAAAGCGTTTCTGAAGAAGAAAAATTTGTTAACATCGAGTATTGATTTACGTGTCAGGAAGTCGTTTCTGACAGTATTTGTATGGAGTGTAGCCATGTATGGAAGTGAAACATGGACGATCAATGTTTTAGACAAGAAGAGAATAGAAGCTTTCGAAATGTGGTGCTACATCAGAATGCTGAAGATTAGATGGGTAGATCACATAACTAATGAGGTGGTATTGAATAGAATTGGGGAGAAGAGGAGTTTGTGGCACAACTTGACTAGAAGAAGGGATCGGTTGGTAGGACATGTTCTGAGGCATCAAGGGATCACCAATTTAGTACTGGAGGGCAGCGTGGAGGTTAAAAATCGTAGAGGGAGACCAAGAGGTGAATACACTAACCAAATTCAGAAGGATGTAGGCTGCAGTAGGTACTGGGAGATGAAGAAGCTTGCACAGGATAGAGTAGCATGGAGAGCTGCATCAAATCAGTCTCAGGACTGAAGACCACAACAACAACATTGCGTTTTCTTCCGACGTCCTACGCTGTGTACTTTCGCCCAAGTGTTGGTTTGCAACCGATTGCATTGAACTGTGCGGTGACACGTTTCTGCTCGAATTCCTTGTACTTTGTGGTGAGGGAGCTCTGATTACTTGTACTATGGGTTCTACGTATTCAAGACACAAGTTAGAATCTTCATCGACTGTCTCTCTACTTTCCTGCTCCTCTGTCGTATGCTGACCTACGTTTTCTATGCCTTGGCGTACATTATCCTCGTTATGGTGCGTTATCTGTCCTATTTCTCGCGATACTGCATCGTCTGTTGTACTGTCCTCTATTCTCTGCCATTTCATGCTGGGTCTCTACCTCAATTCGGTCAATGTCTCGATCTGCCATTGCTAATCTTTCCGAATCCCTTATTTTCTGTTTTAAAAGCAATTGACGCGCCCTACTTCGCGTCAACATGCGCTCATACGATCTCACGCTTTTCATAAACTTTATGCTCGCACGACTTGACACTTATTATACCCAAGACTGATTGTCCATTCACTTACTTGTTGGGTCAGAACCAACCTGTCAACGATGTATCCGCCACCTGTGTGCTTGCGTTGGAGAGAAAACGTAATTCTAACAATATTAAAATTCATAACTTAATTATTCTATTGTCTCTGGTAGAATGTCTCACTTTCTATTGAACACTATCTTACTATCTATTGCTGCAGCTACTGTTTTCGACTATTTATGCCTTTCAGAAAAATTTTTTGTTACGAAAATTTTCCAACAGGATATTTTTCTGACCTAGTTAGGCATGTGGTCGACCTTCAATCTTGGTATATTACCAACCTGGCATGGTCGCCATTCTCTAACATTCTGCATGGTGTCTGCTTGTTCTAAGTCGTGTCTCCCTACCACTTTCGCGAAACGACGCTCTGAGCGTGTTTTTTAGGGAATTGACTAGTTTGAACCTGGAACCTGTTGCTGCTAAGGAGACGCCAGACCACACATGACATGTAGAGTTCAGAGAGACTAGCGATGATATAATCAAATACTTAATTATTTCAGCGTCAGCTCCACTGCACTCCCTGTAAAAGAATCTTAATACTAACTAAATTTAGTGGAAGGGGTTCAAGGCTTTCCTATTTTTTAGTTAGCTGGTAAAATAACGTCGAAACAGTAGTTAAGTTTACCATTGGAATTTTTATTCTACGCACAAAACATTGTTTATAAATTGCACTACTGGTAAAAGGATGTATTTTAATACAGGATGATAAAAACCAACTGCGTTCAACAAAAATGTGAACGAATATTCCCTGAATGGGTTTCCAAGTTCTACAATGGATCGAAGGATGACCTATGCCATATCACTTCTATGATCTAGATTTAAGTTAAGTTTCATTAAAGAGAAAATTATCAAAATGGTCTACAGTGACCCTCGATTATCTTTAATTACTTATTTAACTTGTCGTAAATTACAGTGGCTGATGTGGCTTCTCAATAATTATATAACAGAAAAATCATTGCGTTTCAGATTTTAACTTCTAGTAGCAAATGTGAATACCACGAAGTTTAATTGACGATCGACACCAGTATTACGTAAAAAGGGGATGTAACAGATGAGACTTCTGCAGTTCTGAGTGAAGCCTTATGGCGGCACCGCGTGCGTTCATTACCTTGTTGGTGTTTAGTCAGCGTCAGGGGGCGGCGGGTGGTGCAGCTCGGCGCACCTCGCCGTCTCGGAAGCAACTCTCTCCTAACTTCTCCTTACTACAATTTACAGAAGTTGGTTTCAAAAAAAGGTATCTGGCTGTGTTTTCAACTGACCAATCAGGGTCTCAATGTTAATCTTAAGCTCCGCCTACAAAAATTCTGTCTATCCAATGAGAAATGTTATAGTTTTCGTGGTGGGGCAATATTTTAAACTTTTGCAACATAACAGAGACGCGTATAGTCTCACGCTAAAATTTTCAGCTGGTGTGGTCCTTTTAGTGTTATCGTAAGATCTATACTGTTTTTCTGGAGGGCTCTATCTTTTAACATGGGCTGGGGGGTGGTCCTGGCGGTCGGCTGGCGACGTGGGTGTCCGTTCCTTATCGTAGGGCCTCCTAGCCTACACGACTCTGCTCTTGGCTTCTGTTCTCGTTTCTTCCCTCCGAACTGCGTCTGTTTCTCGGTGGGAAGGTATGACATGCATTTAGGCGTTCTTGTGTTAGTCTGTGGTATTCCATTTGCTCACTCGTTGATCGTATTACTTCAGTTAATTTAATGTCAGGATTTATTGGGAGCTATGTGACATACTGCCGGATTTGCTATCATGTCAGGGTTTTCATGGAAGGTGTTGGATTTGCCTGACACCTTACACGTCATGTGTTGTTTGCTAAAAAGAAAGTTTTGTTAACGGCGTTGTACAATCGTTGTCTTCTTTGCGATCGAACATGAGCTCATTAGGCGTATATGGAGTTTCACAAACATTGAGATTGTTGTGTACCTCTTCAAATAAAGACAAATATGTTACCCAATTGGTATGTTAGGTAGAGATGTAGGTTCTCATAAATCTCTTATCTCACGGAACACTCGTTCAGTGGGATTACACTCGGGACTATACCTTGAGATAAAAATGCTCTTAATACTATAGTGTTTGAGAAATTTACACCACTTGTACCCAGTATAGTTTGCAGCATTGTCGGATAAAATAGCTTTTGGTTTACCCACGTGAGGAATGTAGTCACGTGAGAAACGACGAACGATGGCAGTGGCAGTAGCAGATCTTACAGCAAACAGTTTAACATGGTTTGGAGAATAAATCGTAAAATGCAAGAATATATTTCACATCACCACTGCTTGTGGGATGTGGACCACTTATGTCAGAACTTACAGTTTCTAGAGGTTTACTAGATAGAATAGAACGCAAATCAGTCTTCGTAGCCAAGTTCAGCGGTTTAGATTCTTGACAAATTGCACATGTTTTGAGTACACTGTGGATCTTACGTCTCATATTGCTAAAGTAACAGTAGGTACTAAGATTTGCTAGGCACTTCTTGGTACCATAATGACCCCAAACAAAATGTGTGTACCATATTAGATTGTGTTCAGAATCCTTAGGAATACAAACACACCAAGTAGTGGCTTCAGGATGACGGCGATAAAATAACACATCATTATGTATCAAATATCGGTTAGACAGAGGATGGTCAGGTTGATTTGTGAGTAAAACTCTTACATATTTCTACATTAGTCGATATAATACTTGTGATATAGCTTATCCTGCATAAGAAGTATTCGGTAATCATTCACATTTTCCAGATCAGAGTTACACTCATTCAAACCTTGAGGTAGACGGCAATAATGTTGCCTTTACCCTTAATATAAACAATTTCAAAGGTATAGTTTTGCAAAGATAAAGCCCAGGGTGATAATCTGGGATGTACAGGCTTACAAGTTAACAGAAATGTGAGGGTTTGGTGGACAGTATAAATTTTAGTGTGCATACCAGACAAATAATAATAAAGACCAACACAATAGCGAATGTTTCAAGTTCTGTGGTAGAGTAAGTGCGTTCACATTCGCTAAGTGTGCGGCTCTCAAAACCAGTAATTTTCACGTATTCTTGTTCTCCATTCTTTACGACTTGAAATAAACAGCCTAAGCCATAGGATGAGGCGTCACATGTCATACAAAAATCTAAATTAAAATCAGGGCGATCCAAAATGTTTGCGTTAACCAAAGCATGCTTAATACTTTCAAAGTCTTTCTGGCACTGAATAGACCAGATCCATATCTGATTCTTTTTGCACAGGTTCGACAGATGTTTGCTGTTTAAAAGTTGTTGTGGTAAAAATCGAAAGAAAGAACAAAGTCCAAGGAATGATTTCATTTGCTTTCTACTCCGTGGACTGAAAAATTCATGACTGTGTCTAACTTATCTGGGTCAGATCGTATACCTTTAGCATTAATAATATGTCGAAGATACTTAATTTCACTGTAAGCACATTTCGACTTTTTGAGATTAACTGCCCAGCTTGTGTGCATTTATGCAGAATCTTTTTCAAAGTATCAATGTGTTCAGACCAAGTCTTACTAGCTATGAGCAGGTCATCAATGTAGAGCGTAACAGTATCCAATGTGGTGACAAACACGCCTGAACTGACGTTCAGACCGAAGGAAAGGACACAAAATTGATAGGTTCGCCCCCGAATATAAACGCGGTATACCTTCTAGAATCTGGCGTTATTTCGACTTGCCAGAACCAATTGGTCAAAACTATCGTAGAAAAATACTTAGAATCTAAAAATTTCTGGAGTTGCTCCTCTAAATTCTTATGTTTCGTGCGAACAGATAATATAATCTCATTAATCGCACCTGCATCCGAAACAACTCTGATATTCTCGTTGGGTTTCCTTACAACAAGTAGAGGGCCGCAGTAAGGTGACGTGGAAGACGCGATGATTTTCCACTCTAACATTTGTTTCAAATCGTGTCACACAGCAAGTCGTTGGGATAGTGGCAGATTATAGGTTTTGTGGAAGAAAATTTGCTTTTCAGATGTTTTAAGTTTCAAACCTATATTCTGCACACATTCAGATAAAGCAAGTCAGCATTTACATTCTGGAATGCAGTGCGCTGATTCGTTGAGTTTAGGTATAACTGAAGGTCATCATCGTATAAATGGTATTTGCAGTGGGAGATAATACTCAACATATCATCATTAACATATAATGATCCTTGTGGGACGCCTGATGCTATATTCCTCCATTGTGACCTCTTTTTTCCGTTCAATACACACTGTTGGCCGTGTGTAAGGTATGACTGAAACCATTGTACAGCACTTGAAGAAAAGTTTTGACTTTAGCAAGTAGAATAACAAAATCGTCAGTGTCGAAAGATTCGTTGAAATCCCAAATGCACATAACAGTCGCTCGTGTTTGTCCATAGCTTCAGTTCGTCATTCACTTTTACAAGAACAGTCGTCGCGCTGCGATTTATCTGGAAACCAGATTGGTATTCATCCAGGAGGTTATCTGAGGTTAAGTAACCGGTAAGCTGATTGTGAACCATAGCTTTAAATAATGCTGCTAGAATGCAAATGGGCCTATAGTCAGAAGGTTCTTCGGCAGATTCCTTTTTGGGCAGAGGTTTAATGAGTCCCTTCTCCAGGCAATTGGAAAAATGCTGGAGGCTAGAGAATGGTTAAAAATATACATCATTATCGGCAGTAATGGATCGACGGGGAAACTGATCATTTGTGTTGTAATACTGTTGTGTCCTGCCACTGCACAACCAATTCACGCAGTTGATTTGCCAGTGTTAAGGCTTACCGGCTGCAGAAAAAAATTTTTCGTTTGTGCTGGCCGCAGACACTACAAGGGAATCGATGGTTTGCGTCGTTGTGCTTTGGTCAAGTAGTGATGTAGGCGTGATGAAACACTCATTTAGATCCTCATTTAAATCCTCAATAGGAGCGAGAGGTTCAGCTGCAGATTGAGGTTTGCATATTCATAGCCTTCGAAGATTTCTCCACAAGACGGAGGGTCTGTGAAAGTCCTCAGATAGCAAGTCCTTCGCTGGTTTTACTCCCATCCAGGATTTACCCTTCTTGTAGATACTTTTACCACATCCAGTATCAGGGTTGTAACTTTGTTCCTCTTGAATAGTAATAGGACTCTGACCTTTCTTTTTAATTAAGGCCTCTGCCATGCAGAGGGAGGTTTCATGGCATCTTTAAACGATTTCTCCCAGTCAGCAACATGTGTATCAGATCCAAGTCTGTAGATAGTCCCAAATTTTCCGACAATGTCGTAATATTCACTGAGGTTCAAGATTGTGCTTTTTGAACGTACTTCCTTTTCAGTCTGGCCAACTAGCTGTTACTCAGTCATGTGTATTTGCGCCAAAATCCAACTTGACGCCGCGCGGGGTAGCCCCCACCCCTCACCCCCACCCCACCCTGGCAGGTTCGAGTCCTTCCTCGGGCATGGGTGTGCGTGTTGTCCTTAACGTAAGTTGGATTAAGCCTAGGGACCGATGACCCCAGCAGTTTGATCCCATAGGAACTTACCACAAATTTCCAATTTTTTCCCAACTTGACAGGTATACCAATATGAAAAATACAAAATACGGAAATCTAAACAAAATACAGTCTCATTTACCTTACAAGAGAAAGCAATAAAATGTTTAAGAGGTATTCTAAATACGATATGAGAGGTGTACTGAAATAACGGATTTGGGAAATGCATCTTTTCCAGAGCATTAAATATGCACTGAATAAATCACCTAGAAAGAAAAGCCAGGACCTCCGATGTTGTAACGCTACCACTTGGTTACATTTATATCATGATTTTGTTCAACAAAGATGTTCCTTCACGACTACTTCTACTTTGACTTTTATGTCTTTTCTAAGTAATAAAATGACAAACAGCTGTCTTTTTCGTTATATCTTGACAATAATTTGGCAGTTAGACCTCTTTTCCTTATGATACTGCAACGGATACAACAGAACACTCCCATTATAGTAATTATAGTAGTATTGACTAGAGGAACACGCGTATTTGCCTGAAGTCTGTTGATGCCGTTAAATTACTGCCAGACACTGCTGCTCGTTTACAAAGTTGTAACCCGCACAAAAGTATAACTGCTGGCTAAGACTTGGATTTCCTTTATGACTTCTCGACCGTTTGGAGGAAAGTCCACAATGGCGATCATTCCAATCTTCACAGTTAACTGTAACGATTACATGTAATTGTCACAACAGTAACACTTGAAATCGCCTTGTAGGACCGAGTGTACTATCGATGGCCGCGTCTTCCCAATATAATTCGATGTCGTAACAGGACGTCGAATCAGGTGCTTCTGCGAGATAACAACGAATCGCCGAGAAAGTCTAAGAAATTATAACAGTTGAAATAATAAAATAATATTTATATTATTTAAAATATTATATAATATATATGTAATGTAATATTAATAATATATTAAATAATATATTTATAAATATTTGTTCTGTCACACCACACTAACTTCAGCTTTGAATGCAACATCCCAGATAACATTTCTGGAAGCACTCACTCCGTGTTCAGGCCACGAATGCCGACCGCCGTGTCATCCTCGGTGGAGGATGCGGATAGGAGGGGCGTGGGGTCAGCACACCGCTCTCCCGGTCGTAAGATGGTATTCTTGACCGAAGCCGCTACTATTCGATCGAGTAGCTCCTCAATTGGCGTCATGAGGCTGAGTGCACCCCGAAAAATGGCAACAGCGCACGGCAGCCTGGATTGTCACCCATCCAAGTGCCGACCACGCCCGACAGCGCTTAACTTCGGTGATCTCACGGGAACCGGTGTATCCACTGCGGCAAGGCCGTTGCCACATTGTTGGAAGACGATTCTCAATTGATAAGAAGTGAAGCCCAATCTACATTAGAACAAAAGATTCTAGTTGTTATCTAGTCTTTAGAAAGCTACAAATGTGTTCCAGACGTAAGCTTGAAAGTTAACTATCAAAGAAACAAAAATAGGCAGTGGGAAGTGAAGAACTATTTCAGTTTATGCATTCGCGTAGCTGGTTCAAATAGCTCTGAGCACTATGGGACTCAACTTCTGTGGTCACCAGTCCCCTAGAACTTAGAACTACTTAAACCTAACTAACCTAAGGACATCACACACATCCATGCCCGAGGCAGGATTCGAACCTCGCGGTTCCAGACTGTAGCACCTAGAACCGCTCGGCCACATCGGCCGGCAAACGTAGCTGGTCACAGTTCTGTGATGGTGTTATACTTCATTTAATTTGCGATGCCTTCTTAGCGCTTTATTCTGCAAGTCGACTCCAGCAGACTTCCTACCTGCTCACTGGTAGTTCTCAGTAAAGGTAACATTTGAAAAAGGAAGTTCTGAATAGAGTAGTATCAGTGACTGCATTGGCATCGAGAAATACGGCCGTACGCTGAAGTTCAGTGCATTTAGCGCAAAATCAACTATCTTCAGCATAAATCGTAAGGTACTGAAGTGTAACTGTGAAACATTACAGTTAAAAACGTCCGCGGTAATAAAAACTTTTGATTCTACTAGGGCAGTTTTAAAAACAGTGGTAGCGTCCTATTCCTATGCTGTTGTGCTAATAGGATCGGTCATTAGCGCCGACAGTAACACCTGTTTGATAGTAATGGCTCCACGAACCTGACATGTGATGTTAACTGGAGTCTCTGAGAAGACAACGTGGTGTGTCGTTGTCTGCTGGCGATCCATCGGTCCATCAGCTGTTGTGGTATGGCCTCGTCCCACTCTCACTGGCTACACGATTCGGAATAATAAAGTGATTGACGTCTAACTGTTCCACAGCTGCAGCCTATTATAGAAAGCGGTTGGCCGCACCTCCTGTACCGTTCACCGTTGTCAGATCTCTCTGCCACTACAGGTAACAGCTACTGTAGCCAATTGTAGACGACGCTCGCGGCCGGTGACGTAAACAGCTGCAGTTCGTTTCGTTGTGTGCTTTGTTTCTGTGTGCGGGGAGTTTATTTTCTGCTTCAAAATGTCTAAAGCTTGCAGTGGAAGTGTGCAAAAAATTGTGGCTGATAAACGGAAAGTTCAGCCAGCGATCTACATATGTTTCGCGTGGTCATCACTTGGGTTTGTGTGCTCGGTGCGAGAATATTTCGACAAAGAGAGGAATAATGGTGCAATTCTTTTGCCTCTGGCGAAGGTAGTCGAAAGAACTGCAGGTGCCTAGAAGATATACAAAAATACTATCGTCAAATACTGTGCAGAAGGAGAAGTTTATCCAAACTGCGGAAACCCGGAAAGAAGAAATGGTCAGAACCACATGTAACAAACTTGGACTCTTTTCAACAAGATGCTTTTCACCTACATCTACGACATACTCCGCAAGCCACCTAATTGTGTGTGGCGCAGAGTACATCCGATACCGCTATCTGATCCCTCCAACCCTGTCCCATTCGAACGCGTGGGAAGAATGATTGTCGGTAAGTCTCTGTATTGGCTGTAATTTCTCAAATTTTCTCCTCGTAGTCAATACGTGAGAAGTATGTGGGGGGACATAATATACTGTCCGGCTCCTCCTGAAAAGTGGTGTCCCGAAAATTCAATAGTAAATCTCTCTGTGATGCACCACGCCCCTCTTGTCAACATCTGCAGTGGAGTTTGTTTAACATATCCGGAACGCTCTCTCGCCACCTAAACTATCCTGTGACGAAACGCGTCGCTCTTCGTTGGATCTTCAAAATCTCCCGTATCACTCCTACCTGATATGAATCCCAGATAGATCAACAATATTCAAGAACCGGGCGAACAAGCGCCTTATAAGCCACTTCTTTCGTGGATGAGTTACATTTCCTTAAGATTATTTCGATGATACGAGTCTGGCGTCTGCTTTTCCCTCTGTTAGTAGGCTGTTTAGGTTTTTATGTTGGTAACGCCACGTAGCGCTCTGTATGAAAATCACTGACTGTGCTGTGTGCAGTCTGTGGCTAGTTCGTATTGTTGGAATATTCGCTATTGTAGTGTTTGACAGCTGGATGTGAACAGCGCGTAGCTTTGGGCAGTTGGAGGTGAGCCGCCAGCAGTGGTGGATGTGGGGAGAGAGATGCCAGAGATTTGAGCGGACGATCTGGACGTTGTTCATCAGAAAAAAGAAATTTGTTTAATTTGAAGTCGCAAAATTATATATATATTATGACTTTTGAACGCTACTAAGGTAAATACATTGTTTGTTATCTACCAAAATCTTTCATTTGCTAACTATGCCTATCAGAAGTTAGTGTATTATTTAGCTAGCAGGATTGGCGCTCACTGTATTGCAGTAGTTCGAGTAACGAAGATTTTTGAGGTAAGTGATTCATGAAAAGTATAGGTTACTGTTAAATATGTGTGCAATCTTATGGGACTTAACTGCTAAGGTCATCAGTCCCTAAGCTTACACACTACTTAACCTAAATTATCCTAAGGACAAACACACACACCTCGGGCATGGATGTGTGTGATGTCCTTACGTTAGTTACGTTTAAGTAGTTCTAATTTCTAGGGGACTGATGACCTCAGAAGTTAAGTCCCATAGTGCTCAGAGCCAATTGAACCATATTTGAACAAACACACACACCCATGCCCGAGGGAGGACTCGAACCTCCGCCGGGACCAGCCGCACAGTCCATGACTGCAACGCCCTAGACCGCTCGGCTAATCCCGCGCGGCATAGGTTATTGTTAGTCAGGGCCATTCTTTTGTAGGAATTATTGAAAGTCAGATAGCGTTGCGCTAAAAATATTGTGCGTCAGTTTAGTGATGATCAGAATAAGTAAAGAGAAAACTGTCTGAGTACGTTGAGTTTTGCTCAGCTGTTTGAAAATCAAATAACGTAGAAGATTACCAGCACAGCCATTCATAATTTTTCAAAGGGGACGTTTCACCTCTATCTGTTTTATGTGGTCATTCCACTTAAGGTCGCTCTGGATAGTTATGCCTACATATTTTATGGCAGACGCTGTCTCCAGCTGTTTGTCATCAATAGTGTAGCTGTACAGAAGTGGATTTCTTTTCCTATGTATGCGCAATATGTTACATTTATTTACGTTCAGGGTCAACTGCCAGAGCCTGCAAGATTCATCAATCCTCTGAAGGTCGTTCTGCAACTTCTTACTATCTTCTGGCGTTGCTACTTTGGTACAGACAACTGCATCGTGTGCGAATAGCCTTAAAGAGCATCCGACGCTTTCTACTAGCCCACTTATATATATCGTAAACAGCAACTGTCCTATCACACTTCTCTGTGGTACTCTGGACATTATCTTTTCATCTGTCGATTTTGTTCCGTTAAGAACGACGTGTTGAGTTTTGTGTGCAAGAAAGTCTTGAATCCAAACGCAAGTCTGCTCAGACACTCTGTAAGCTCGTATTTTTTCCATTAAACGGCAACGCGGGACGGTGCCAAATGCCTTACAGAAATCAATGAACACGGCGTCAACCCGAGCGCCGTTGTCCATTGCGCTATGGATCTCATGGAGGAACAGAGCGAGATGAGTTTCGCAGGATCTCTGTATGCGGAATCCATGTTGATTTTTATAAAGGAGATGTTCATTTTCCAAAAACATGTTCCATAATTCTACAACAGATTGACGTGAAATATAAAGATCTATAATTGCGTGGATCTGTCTTACGGCCTTTCTTAAAAACGGGAATGATCTGCGCTTTTTTCCAGTGGTAGCTTTGCCAGGTACATTTCGTTGCGCAAGCGATCTACGATAAATTACTACTAGAAGGGATTAAGTTCTTCCGCATAATCTTTATAGACTCTTGTAGGTATCTTATCTGGTCCTGACGCCTTTCCACTACTAAGCGATTGTAGCTGCTTTTCAATTCCGCGATCGGTTATCTCAATATCTGCCATTTCGACGTTTGTACGACGATTGAAGGGAGGGACAGTGTTACGGTCTTACGCGGTGAAACAACTTCGGAAGATAGAATTCAGTATTTCGGCCTTCTCTCTGTTATCACCCGTTTCGATGCCGATGTGGTCTCTGAGAGAATAAATAGATGATTTTGGCCCACTTTCTGATTTTAGGTACGACCAAAATCTCTTAGGGTTTTTACTCAGGTCGGTTGACAACGTCTTACTTTCAAGATCGTTGAACGGTTGTCTCGTTGCTCTCCTTACGCTCATTTTCGCTTCGTTCAGCTTCCGTTTGTCAGCTAGGTTTTTACTTCTCTTGAATCTAAGATGAAGTGCTCTTTGTTTACGTAGCGCTTTTCTAACACGGCCATTAAACCGTGGTGGATCTTTTCTATCCCTTAAGACCTTATTCGGAACATACTTGTCTAGGGTATATTGAACGATGCCTTTGAATTTTTTCCATTTGGTCTCCACATCTTCGTCCTCATCACCGAATATTTGATGGTGACTGCTGACATATTCTGAGATTTGCATTCTGTCACCCTTGCTGAACAAATATATCTTCTTACTTTTCTTAACGTTCCTTGTAGGACCCGTCATCGTAGATGCTGTCAGCCTAATCATCATCGATAACTTCCTCTGCGTTAACTGATTCGATAAGTTCAGGTCTGTTCGTTGCCAGGAGGTCTAAGACCTTACCCTCACGAGTTGGTTCTCGTACTATCTGCTCAAGGCAATTTTCGGACAATGCCACACGAATTCCCTGTCTCTGTCACAAGTTTTGATGGCATAACACTCCCAATGTATACCTGGCAAGTTGAAGTCACCCCCTGTTACAACGGCATGACAGGAAATTACTAATGATATTCTGCAAGTTCTGTCTGCAACGCCCTACAGCTACAGATCCTGAAACAGGTGGTCTGTAAAAGAATCCGATCACCATTTTTGACCATTCTTTGACACTCAATTTCACCCAGATTAATTTACATTCGGAATCCGTGATAACCTCGCTAGATTTTATCGAATTTCTTTACTGCAATAAACACACCACCACGTATATGGACATTACGAGAGAAAAGAATGTCCAACTCTTAAAAAACCGTGCGTTACTCTTCGCGAGGTAGAGTTATTCAGTGGCAGCAATGCGTCTTTGTTAACGGTTGTCAGAGCCCTCGGTTTTCGCTATAAAAAAATTAATGGACAGAAAATTATAATGGTGAGAGGCGACACCGTAGCATGACGTTGTCGATTTTTGATAGCTATAGTTACAGCGCAGTTTGAAGACATTGTGTGGCTCGATGAAACCTGGATAAACGAAGCTCGTTCTGTCAGAAAAGATCGGGCAGATGACAGCATATGTGGTAGTTCCAGTGGGAAAGGGAGCAAGCATTGTCTTTCATGCTGGAACTGCATCTAGTTTCGTACCTAACTGTCTCCTCGTTTACAAATCGAGGAAAACAAATGACTACCACGAGCAGATGAACCACGATCGTTTCCTGAAGTGGTTCAAGGGGCAACTATAGGAAAACTTAAATTAAATCGGCCGTCTGTCATTGTAATGGATAATACCCCATACCACTCAGCTATTATCCAACTATGGCAAAGAAAAAAGCCGACATTGTTGAATTGTTGAAACGCTACAACGCGAAAATTCAGGACGATTTACGTAAGGCAGAGATCATGGGAATAGTAAAGTAAAATAAGCCAAAGTCTTAACAGTATGTTGTGCACTAGGTAGCTATTGAACACGGTCACAGGGTTCTTAGGCTTCCACCATACCACTGCCACTTTAACGCCATCGAAATGACTCGGGCACAAATTAAAAATTACAGGGCAACGAATAACAAAAGCTTCACTGTTGCAGTAATTCAAAGACTGTTAGAGGAAGCAGGGCACAAACAACGCCAGAGAAGTGGAGAAATGTTGTACGCCATACGGAAACGGTTCTTAAAGAAGCATAGAAAAGTGAAGTGTTTGTCGAGGGTAATAAAGAAAATATAATTATATCCTTGGGCAATTCCAGTGGTTCGTCCACGGACCAGAGCTCAGATGACGACAGTGTGAGGAAGCAAGTAATTCTGAACTAACTGGCATTTACCCTTTGCCTTAATTCGTCTTTATTTTTGTGTTTGTATTTCATATTATTGACTGAATGGAGTATACTACAGTTGCACAATAAATATCATTTTAAATAAGGACTACTCCTCCGCACAAGTATGACAGTTCACGTACACCCCACAGTGATTGGGTGATTGCTAAGTACTCAAGAAATGTTGTTATTGTATTTGCATGAACGATTCAGATCCATTTTAACACTCCTTATGCATCGAATACAACCGAACGTGGTTCATTCTGATTATTGTAAAAACAATGCTCTTCCTGTTGCTTTTGTTGAGATATACAAATAACAGGAACACGGTATCATTTTATATACGGAAGTGCGTTTGTCAAGCGACAAGGATATAACGATCCCGTAAAGCGAACTCAGTACCGCACATTAAAAGGCGGCGTGAGAAGGTAGTCCAGTAAGAAACCGCACAGCTGTTGCTGAAATGAAATGATCGTATGGCACTGTTGGCCGGGATGTCCCAGTCGGATTCGGCCGCCAAGTGCAAGTCTTATTTCAGGCGGCGCCACACCGGGCGACTTGAGGCCGTTAGTGAGGATGAAATAGTGCTGAGGACAACACAACACCCAGTCCCCGAGCAGAGGAAACCTCCTACCCGGCCGGGAATCGAACCCGGACCCAGTGCATGGGAAGCAAGCACGTTACCACCCAGTTAAGCAGGCGGATACACCTGTTACTACTACAGCCATAATGCGCGCACACGGACCGGCAAAAGAGTACCGCCCCCTTCCACGCTCAACGGTGCTTCGCTGTCAATCACTTAGTTATTTTGATCCGGGTATATCTTACGTCTTCTCTCAAAGACAGCTTCGGGCAACGTCAGCTCCATCACCCTGCCTCACTGCTGCCTTTTTGTACTGATCATTTCGTTTCCTGAATAAATCCCGCGTGTGGTTCACAACATTACAATAATTCGTTTGTTGCTCCTTTACATATACTCCAAGACAAAAAAAAACAACAAATAAAAAACACGACGCGCCGCGAAGGAATTACCTGAATGGTAAAGGAAATCTGTATATGTGATGTACATGAACAGACGAAAAAATGATTATAATTTTAGAAAAAAATGAATGATTCATTCAAGAGAAAGCTTCACAAACTGAGCGAGTCAAGAACGTGTCGGTCCACCTCTGATCCTTAAACAAGCAGTTATTCGGCTTGAGATTGATTGATACAGCTGTTGGATGTCTTCCAGTTAGCACGTTAGATCGTCAAAACCTCGAGCTGGTTGGAGGCCCCTACCCATAATGCTCCAAACGTTATCAGTTGGGAGAGATCCGGCGACCTTGTTGGCCAAAGTGAGGTTTGCCAAGCATGAAGGCAAGTAGTAGAGACTCTCATAGTGTGCTGGCGGGCTGAAATGCAAGCCCAAGGTGGCTTACCATGAAGAACAATAAAATGGGGCGCAGAATATCTTCGACGTACTACTGCGCTGTAAGGGTGTGGTGCATCAAAGCCGAAGGTGTCCTGCTATGAAATGAAATGGCACCCCAGACCATCGCTCTTGATTATCGGAACGTATGGCAGGTGATAGTCAGGTTGGTGTCTCACCACTGCCTGGGTCATCTCCAGACATATCTTGTTGGTCATCGGGGCTCAGTTCGAAGTGTGACTAATCACTGAAGACAATTCTGCTCCAGCCAATAAGATTCCACATCGAAGACGTGTCTGTATGTGCCCACACAGCGGTGGAATACCAAGCCGACCGTCGCCTGCCATACGGCCCAACAACCGGGAGTAATGGTTTGGGGTGACATATTTTTTTTCGTGGCAGGACGCCTTTGATTGTAAGCCGGGGCACTCTTACACCACAGAGGTACGTCGATGATATTATTCGCCCAGTTTTATTGCTCTTCCTGGGAAGCCAGCCTGTGTTTACATTTCAGCTCGATAACACCCGCCATCACTCGGCGAGAGTTTATACTACTTTTCTTCGTGCTTGTCAAGCCATACCTTGGCCAGCAATATTGCCGGATCTCTTCCCAATTGAGAATGTTTGGTAGCATTACGGGCAGGGCCACCCAACCAGCTTGGGATTTTGACGATCTAACGCGCCAATT
Source organism: Schistocerca piceifrons (assembly GCF_021461385.2). Taxonomy (NCBI): domain Eukaryota; kingdom Metazoa; phylum Arthropoda; class Insecta; order Orthoptera; family Acrididae; genus Schistocerca; species Schistocerca piceifrons. Next base: position 850,009,550 of record NC_060139.1, read on the forward strand.
GGACAGAATCTGACACGACATCCATCAGGATGACAACCAACAACCCTGTGAATCAATGCGAAAGTGAACAATTGCTTGTATAAGGGCCAGAGAAGGGCCAATGCGCTGCTGACTTTCTCAATTTGTGAAGCTCCTTCTCCTGAATGAATCACCCAGTTTTTCTGGAATTGTAATCATTTGTGTGTCTGTACGTGCATATCGCAACAACCGATTTCCATCCCATCGGTTAATTCCTTTGTGGTGCACTAAATTTTTGTCTTAGAGCATATGATAATTATTATATTCTTATCTGTTTGTATTCAGTAATAGTTTCAATATTTAACATAAGAACGGTAGCTTTGATGTCTGCAATTGCATCCTGGCTTTTGCATCAGTGGCACGTTGCTTCTTGGTTTGAGTGAAGCTCGTATACACCCATATGTACTGTCTGACAAAAGAAGTGAAAGCATGCAGAAGCAGAGGAGGAAAAAGAAGGAAACTTAATGGGTTGAGATGTTATTTCACCGTTACAAAATCAAATAAAATTTGTAAAGAACATGGTTGTGTGAGACCACTTCTCAGTACGACTTTGAACACCGTCTGCTCTGGGTACACGCCAGGTGCAGCTCGTATATCGGCTTGCAAGTTTGCGCTACCCTCAGGAGTAATTTTGTTTAACTGTTTTTGCTTTTTGAGTTTCCTATAAAAGTGAAGAAGCACCAGTTATCTCTGTTAAAATACCCGGCTCTAAGCAGCGAACGCAGCTGAGTGGGACAAAAACTTTCTGACGGCGGCTTGGGTTACAGCACGCTTGGAAACGCATATCGGGGTGTCTCGGCGTGGGAGGGCGAGGGTGGGGGCGGCGTGTGTGCGCAGGCAATACTTGGCAACACTGTACTCGTAGAAGGGACTTTGGTGTGTAAACACCACACGTGAGCCAACCTGGGTGGAGTGGGGAAGACAGCAGCGAGCTCACCAACACGCACAAACGAGACATCATCTCACCACGCCGCGAGGATGAGTGCAAGCGCAGAGCTGCAAAATCGCGTCAAGACATTGTAGCTCCTACACTCCATTCATCATAAGAATAAACCTGATGTAAACAAACACAAACGCGATGACTGGTCAGAAGCCGTAGCACACGTATACTGATGTCATGCTCTTGGAAGTAGATCCTACTTATGTACTCGATATATTACTGCAAAGTTACGTTAAATGAAACCTTAAGATATTCAAATGTATTAACAGCCATCAACGTTTTTCTTAATCACGCTTTGAGCAATGTAGCTTTTGTTTCAAAAATCGTGTACAGTCACAGCCTCTGCACTGTTGGGTTCTGACTGCCGCGCTGTTAATACCCACTGTGAAAATGGCTGAGTCTGCTTGCTCTTCCGTAGTGAAACACGCGTATGAAACATTGTTGAAAAGTGCCGAGAAATAGGTTGTTTTTAATGCTTTTCATAAATTTAGTGAAAAAAATCGGCTTTGAAGTTTCGAGTGACTATTAGCTACAGCTCGTACCGAAATACGAGCCTGGTAGCAGAGTTGATAGCGTGGTAGACTCATAAATAACTGTAATTTATGACACGCTGGTTCAAGTCTTTTTTTTCTCTCGTTCAATCTGAAATACCTACATCTCGTATTTATAAAATTCATCATCATTTTTTATGAATAATGCAGTTCTTCTTGTTTCTAATTACATATTGCACACGAAATACCTGTTTCCATTTCAAACATAAATTCTTAATTATCGATATTTTATGAAAGACTGTTAATAAAGGTTGCTTAAATTAATAAAACATAACAGTTTAATTACTTAAAGCAAAAATGAAAAACCAAATACTTTTTATTTGAACTATGTCCATTGTTTTATACCGCAGATGCATTTAAGTGTCGTAGAAACACGAAAAGCAATTATTTTCACAGCATTGAACACATGTAGAAATGCAGCAGTTTTACGTTTGCTGCTGCACCGTTACAGTAAGAACCCAACAGAACTGAACTGGAGCCAAGATAAAAGATTTGACCCAAGAAATAACAAGACTTACGCTGGCACACGTACTGGAACTAAAGCACTCAGCTTTTTCACCTGTCACTGCCGAACGCTGGCGGGATATAGAACGGCACGTCATAAATGAAGAGAAGGTTGGCTTCGTGGATTCCGTTGTTGATCGCTTCGTTATCAACGTAGCAGATAACAGTTCCAGAACTGAAATGTATGTCTCGGATTGGGATAAGGAAGGAACTAAGAGATTGTCAGACTACTGAGGACCGACTAGCTTCTGTTACATTCATTTGTGTTTTGATTGCTCTCAGAAATGAGGTCAATCGAATCCAAGACTGAGAGGAAGTATTCTAGGGTATAAACTGGCACATTTATCAGTTTCTCACTAATGTTATTCGGCAAATGGCTGTTTAATATTCTCAAAACAACGACATGTGATATCGGATTGCTCCAGTATCTAGTCTTGTTCATGTATCATTCGAAATACCGGCGCAGTCCGCCTTCTTTCACGTTTCAATGGCTGTGGATCAAAACCTTCCATACGTAGCCTTTCCTGAATTCCCTGCTACCAGTATTTCTGTACGAAGGCCTGTTCAGATTCTTCATACGTTCGACAACGACCTACCTCTTAGCCTGCCCACAGCAGCGCATCAGCTTGTATGAAACGAATTGAAACTTTTGCATTCCGGACCAATGCGAAGTAAAACATTTCGAAAAGCTCTCACAAAGGCAACAGCATGTGTTTTTTTGGATTCTTGTGATATGACTGGGAACTGTCTATGTTTCATTAGACACTCGTCTATTATGACTGACGATAGCTCAGGCGTTACGTCATCAGATTGCGACGCCGTCCTACGCCTCTTCGGAGGCGGCAGTGTTGACACTGGCAATTAAGTTTGATGTTTGAAAACCGTTCTCGTACTGCTTTGCTCTCTTTGAACTACCTCTTTCACTCATAGGCTCGGAACGAATCTTACCGTCTATTGCTTTCGTATCACTATCCATTTTCGCAAGAATTTTATGTTCTCTTTTGTTCTCAATCGCGTCAACGTAAGTTTTTAGTTCCCTGGTGCGCGTTTCAACTAGGATAGAATCGCTGTCAGAGGCGCCGGCTGCAGATCTCTCATTTACTCTTTTTACATTCTTTCTGATGAGTTCGTGCTTGGTTTTCAAAAAAGTTTGTCCTAAAATCAGAAATCCTGCGTCATGGCCGACCGAAATGACCGAGCGGTTCTAGGCGCTACAGTCTGGAACCGTGCGACGGCTACGGTCGCAGGTTCGAATCCTGCCTCGGGCATGGATGTGTGTGATTTCCTTAGGTTAGTTAGGTTTAAGTAGTTCTAAATTCTAGGGGACAGATGACCTTAGAAGTTAAAAGTCCCATAGTGCTCAGAGCCATTTGAACCTGCGTCATGCGTGAGTTTTTGCACATCTACATCTACGTGATTACTCTGCTACTCACAATAAAGTGCCTGGCAGAGGGTTCAATGAACCACCTTCACGCTGTCTCATTCATCATTCAGTAAATTTTCACAGGCAGTCTTCATTTCAGATACATGTATTTGAATTATTACCACTTGAGCTAAGCTTTCAAGTGCGCTTTGTGAAACACTGTGGGCCGTTCCGCGTCCCTCAACTTTACGAGCGCTTTGATCTTCGCTCATACTAGAATGTTTTTTGTCTAGACGGTCGTACATATTAGGAAATTTTATATCTAATTTGCATATGGCAATTGTGTGTAAAAGTTAGCACTCAAATTTTCGAAGCCGTTCGAAAGTTTCGTGATTTTTTTGCCTAAGGTACTTTGGTCTAAATTTGTAGAGACCAGTCAACACGTTTGCGATTTTTGCGCTCACGTCTGTACGTATCTCAGTATTCATTTGTACTAATTTCTGTAAAGATTGTTCTATGATTAATACCTATGAATGATGATTGTCTAATGTCGTATAAGACTGACTGTATGTGTGTTCGTTCCGTTCGCTCAGTATCGAGCTCGGAAAATTTCCTACGTCTGTTCCATTGTTTCTATCCAAATTATATTGAAAAGAGAAATATTCTGTTGAGGATTGCGAATTAACATCATCGACTGTTAGCCACGTGACATCATTTGGTCTAACATTCTGTCCATTCGTTGTAGTTGAGTTCAGTTGTGTACTGTTTTCGACTGCAACATTGCTATCCTTTTGCGATGCATTGTCATTTTCATTATCTAATACATTCTGATTCAGCACTTCCGTGACGAGCACTGTTAGTACTAATTTTCTCACTGACACTTGACTCCATTTTACTGACAATAAAAGGTACATACTGTAATTGAATTGCCGGCCGGTGTGGCCGTGCGGTTAAAGGCGCTTCAGTCTAGAACCGCGTGACCGCTACGGTCGCAGGTTCGAATCCTGCTTCGGACATGGATATGTGTGATGTCGTTAGGTTTAAGTAGTTCTACGTTCTAGGGGACTGATGACCACAGAAGTTAAGTCCCATAGTGCTCAGAGCCATTTGAACCATTTTTGTAATTGAATTGTTGAAAGGTAACAGAAACTCAATAGGTGTGAAAAATTTCACGCGCTATATACGTTCGCGACAAGATGGCCTCTGTTATGTTCTGTTGCATATATAAAAATCGTTTACTATTGCAGTGATAAACCAACTCTGCCATAAATATTGTTGCTTGCAAAAATGTTTTAAGCAATTTAATGATCAGGATATTGTGGCGAAATTTCTTTTGCGCGCTGTAATCAATGGAATGTTCTTGATCCTACCTTTGGTTGACGTATCTCAGTCCACATTCCATAAAGTTCAATTACTGGTCTCTGGAGAAACTTTCTTCAGTTTCCTTAATTTTATTCCTTTCTTACTGGTAGAGTTCTCATCTTCTCATTGCGTCCTCATTGATGTATATATGGAACAAAGAATACAATATTAATATTTCAACAATCACAATGTGTTTTACTGACGATCCGAACATTGCGAGATCTGGTCTCTGTTCGGTTTCCGGTGTATTCTATTTTATTTTTTACTATTGGATGCATAATGAATTAGAGTTTTTGAATTGGAAATGTTTTCTGACTTTTAACTGTGAAGTCATAACTGGAAGTTAATGAAATGCTTTTATTGAAGCTCTCGAACAGACACCACCAAATACACTCCTGGAAATGGAAAAAAGAACACACTGACACCGGTGTGTCAGACCCACCATACTTGCTCCGGACACTGCGAGAGGGCTGTACAAGCAATGATCACACGCACGGCACAGCGGACACACCAGGAACCGCGGTGTTGGCCGTCGAATGGCGCTAGCTGCGCAGCATTTGTGCACCGCCGCCGTCAGTGTCAGCCAGTTTGCCGTGGCATACGGAGCTCCATCGCAGTCTTTAACACTGGTAGCATGCCGCGACAGCGTGGACGTGAACCGTATGTGCAGTTGACGGACTTTGAGCGAGGGCGTATAGTGGGCATGCGGGAGGCCGGGTGGACGTACCGCCGAATTGCTCAACACGTGGGGCGTGAGGTCTCCACAGTACATCGATGTTGTCGCCAGTGGTCGGCGGAAGGTGCACGTGCCCGTCGACCTGGGACCGGACCGCAGCGACGCACGGATGCACGCCAAGACCGTAGGATCCTACGCAGTGCCGTAGGGGACCGCACCGCCACTTCCCAGCAAATTAGGGACACTGTTGCTCCTGGGGTATCGGCGAGGACCATTCGCAACCGTCTCCATGAAGCTGGGCTACGGTCCCGCACACCGTTAGGCCGTCTCCCGCTCACGCCCCAACATCGTGCAGCCCGCCTCCAGTGGTGTCGCGACAGGCGTGAATGGAGGGACGAATGGAGACGTGTCGTCTTCAGCGATGAGAGTCGCTTCTGCCTTGGTGCCAATGATGGTCGTATGCGTGTTTGGCGCCGTGCAGGTGAGCGCCACAATCAGGACTGCATACGACCGAGGCACACAGGGCCAACACCCGGCATCATGGTGTGGGAAGCGATCTCCTACACTGGCCGTACACCACTGGTGATCGTCGAGGGGACACTGAATAGTGCACGGTACATCCAAACCGTCATCGAACCCATCGTTCTACCATTCCTAGACCGGCAAGGGAACTTGCTGTTCCAACAGGACAATGCACGTCCGCATGTATCCCGTGCCACCCAACGTGCTCTAGAAGGTGTAAGTCAACTACCCTGGCCAGCAAGATCTCCGGATCTGTCCCCAATTGAGCATGTTTGGGACTGGATGAAGCGTCGTCTCACGCGGTCTGCACGTCCAGCACGAACGCTGGTCCAACTGAGGCGCCAGGTGGAAATGCCATGGCAAGCCGTTCCACAGGACTACATCCAGCATCTCTACGATCGTCTCCATGGGAGAATAGCAGCCTGCATTGCTGCGAGAGGTAGATATACACTGTACTAGTGCCGACATTGTGCATGCTCTGTTGCCTGTGTCTATGTGCCTGTGGTTCTGTCAGTGTGATCATGTGATGTATCTGACCCCAGGAATGTGTCAATAAAGTTTCCCCTTCCTGGGACAATGAATTCACGGTGTTCTTATTTCAATTTCCAGGAGTGTACATCTGAAATAAATTTTCTAGGAAATTTAATGGTAAATGTTCTTAGTTTATTTTCTTTTCGGTGGGAATCTTTACCTCTTCTTCCTGCGGCGGTGGTCGTCTCGAATACATCCGCTGTAGAAGCTGCTAATTGGGTACAATGTCACCTAATGAAAGGAACTCATATTTCGATGCGGTGTGATGAACTTTTTGTCAAATAAATAGACAGACACTGTAATTAACTTCATGTTATTTATATTAACCCAAAATCCAAAATTATTAACAAAACTATTGCAATAGGAAGAGCGGTAAAAAAAAACCGCGACAGTCACATCTCTCTCATCTAACTGCATCTCTGCTGCAACGCAACGGTTCCTTTTTTTATCTTACGTATAAGTCTTTGGAAACATGTAGCAAGTGCCGTTACAAGTTTGGAGTTTAATTTCCTATTGAGTTCAGGACTTTTCATGTTAACCACCTGCCAAATTGTTAAAGTAGGAGTCGGCCTAAATAGCTTCTTGATTTCTAATTCTTCAAACTTGTGAAAACTGATGAATGATTTAATAACCGTGTTGACGGTAATTACAACAATAACAACAACGACAGTAATAGCAAAGTCAATATGGCAACGCGCAATGCGGTTGGCATCCATACGCGCCGCCGCAAGGATATAGCGATAATGGCAGATTCGGAAATCGTCAAGTATCGCTTTCAAAGAGAGAAATAACAGAAATTATAATTCAGCGTACTGTGGCTCACCATCAAAAAATAATCGTAATGGTTGAATAACTGCCGCGGTGCCGGCGATAATAGACAAGTGTATAGGCACGGGAATGAACACCCGCATGTAAATAACAGTTGTGAAAACAACGGTTATGAGACCGCCATAAACCAAAATCAGCGAAACGCTTCCCCCAATTATGCGCAAAATAGAACATGTCAAATTACCGGTCACGTTGTAAACATTGTTGAAGCGACTGAAGGCAACTGAGCGACTCTGCGTAACTCTTGAAAGCAATAATTGCAATTACAATGGTCGTCTCAGAAGCAGACCATTGTCTTCCATCACTGAAATTCTCAGAACCATCTTAGGGAATATTACTGGCCAACAAAGACTATCAGCGCTTGCAATGATCTCTATTGACCGAGACCTCGTTTTAGAAACTCCTGACTTCATTCAAAGAGTGACTGAAAAGGTTGCAGATATGGAGGAAAGAAGACTGTAATTCCTGCAGAAGTGATCACCACCACATAAAACGGCAGACACTTGTCGAATAGTATAAATATCGATCTTTCTAGAAAGGTTCATACGGCAGGCCCACTACTTTTCGCAGGTTCATACGGCACGCCTACTACTTTTCACATACATAGATTTGCAGTTCATTTTAATTTCCTTTCTTCTGTATACACGTTTTGGTGTTATTATGAGTAGATGTTATAGTAACATGTTTGAGCGATCTGCTTATATCACGAGCAGTGCGCTATTTTTCTCTTCTCGGCCGGCCGGTGTGGCCGAGCGGTTCTGGGCGCTTCAGTCCGGAACCGCGCGACCGCTACGGTCGCAGGTTCGAATCCTGCCTCGGGCATGGATGTGTGTGATGTCCTTAGGTTAGTTAGGTTTAATTAGTTCTAAGTTCTAGGCGACTGATGACCTCAGAAGTTAAGGCACATAGTGCTCAGAGCCATTTGAACCATTTTCTCTTCTCTGTTAATTGGTTTCTTGGCGAACTAAGTGCACTACCACCTGTTTTGGTAATGAGCCGCCACTGCTACACGCACTGCTTCATTTGGGAAAGTGTCATGGAGGCGTTGTATCTTCTTATGAGGCAAGCTGGCAGACGATTGTTGTAACAGGTCCTTAATATACTGGATGCTGGCATTGGAAGAGAGTTGACGTCCGATCGATGGTGTTCTATCAGGGACAGACTTACGGATCTTACTGACTAGCGGGATGTGTCAACTTGGCACAGACGGTTTGTAAAGACACATGTCATGTGCGGACGAATATTGTCTTTTTGAAAAATGACTCCATGATACTGTCGCATGAGAGGTAACACATGACATAGCGCTATGCGATTAGAATTCTCTCAATCACTACCAGCCCTGACCTAAAGATAATACTCGCTGGCTCCCCATCGAGGCCCAGGAGAAAGACAGGCTGCAGCGCGTACGTCACGAAGGTAGGCCTCAACTCGCTCGCTCGCTCAGCTCGGCAGACAAAATGCGTTTCTAAACCTGTTAACTTTCAGATGAGCATGAACGTACTAACGAGAATAGCTTCTTCTACTGAAATCTGTTGTTATGAAGTCTTACCGTTTAACAGTACTACAACAAAATTTAAGACCAGTACTCGATATAAATGAACGGCTTGTTTTATAGCATTTAGTCTCTTCTGCTTAACAGTCCTCATTTCATACAAGAAGTGGTGCCTTATGCAATTGATAATATTTTGACATGATATTAATTTTATTGTGCCCCAGTACAGTTGTTACAAATTATAAGTACGCCTATGGAGCTCCGATGACTGTAGGACTAATAACAGTAAGACTCCACAATAGCGGATTCCAGTAGAAGATGCAATTCTCGTTTGAACGCACACACCTAGTTACGAGTTAACAGGTGTAGAAACGTAATTTGTTTATTCAGTTGAGCGAGCGAGCGCGGGCCTACCTTCGTGACGTACGCGCCGCGTCCTGTCTTTTTCGTAGGTCTCGCTCCCCATATCATACGTCAGCAGTAACATCGCTGTCTCTCTCCAAAACAATGGAGTGGGACCTCTCCCCAGGTCACCGTCATATTCGCCATTCGGACTAAAACACAACCGCGATTCATCGCTGAGCTCGACATGCCATTCATCAGCAGTTCATGCTTCCCGATCATGGCGTTAACGGCATTCCACCCATGCGACGGTAATTCCCTAGTCCGACTGCTGCTAGTCTCCGTCCAGTAGTGCGGGGCATCCATTACTTGATCTCGGATGGCAGGCGCAGATGTGAATGGGATAAGACAGGCTTGGTGCACAATACTGCCATCCTCCGTTGTGGTGGTCAGACGTGATCCACCAGACCCTTAACGACGAGTGAGTCTGCCCTCACGTTCCCATGTCACATCGGGCCGCTGTCACGTCAGAACGCCACACAAATCTGGATACTGAACGATTCTACCAGCCGGCTAAATGGACACCCACAATTAGGCCTCTTTCAAACTCAGTCAGGTGCTGATAACGCTGTATCGTACGAGTATGAGGCATCTCCGCGTCCTTGACAGAGATCAGTCAATATCTGACGCTTTCAGGCCCCTTATATACCTTTCCAGGTTTGGTAACAACACTAAACACGAACAACACTAATGCACTTCGGTGGCCGTTCTAAGTGTCACTGAAAATTGCGTCTCTAATCACTTACATTACGGCAGATGGTGTATACATATACGAAGTTACCCTTCTGGCTGCTTAACTTATTTTTATCAGACAGTGTATTTCTGTGTATTGAGCATAAAGGAATCGAATATGTTTTGAATAGCGTTGTAGTGTGATATTATAGAAAAATTTTAGCATCATGCCATAGCAGGAAACAATTAAGTGTACGAGGGTTGGAACTTAAGTAGTGGCAACTATTTATTCACAACCGATGCACCAGCGTTGTGTAGAACCCGTTGCCAGCGATGTGGAAAGCGTAGTATACCATTAGCAGAGCCTGGTCTGTTGATGGTGCGAGTGGAGCTGTCTACTCCCTGTCGAATCTCTGGAACAGTTCTGAAGCGAATGCCACGAAGTGGTTCCTTCATCTTCGGAATCAAACCAAAGTCACAAGGACTTAAGTCCGGGGAGTATGGTGGATGGTACAGTACTTCCCAGTCCCATAGACCGAACACAGGAGCCACAGCTTGCGCTGTACGCGCCCGCGCAGCGTCGGGCCAAATGATGGGTAGGCTGCGCAGAAAGTGTCGCCGTTTCTTTCGCAAAGCTGGTCGTAGGTGATGCTCCAAAAACGAACAGTAATACTGTGCATTAACGGTGCCATTCGCTTCAGAACTGTTCCAGAGATTCGACAGACAGTAGACCGCTCCATTCGCACCATCAACAGAAGAGGCTCTGCTGACGGTATACTACGCCCTCCACATCGCTGGCGACGGGTTCTACACAACACTGGTGACTACTCTGAAGGACAGTAACAGGTGCAAACATGTAACTCTTTCGTATCGGTTGTGAGTAAATAGTTGCCACTATTTAAGTTCCAACCCTCGTATGCATCCAAAGAAAAGTTTGTTTCAGGCCCTCATTTTCGTCATAGTCAGACAGACGAAATGAAGTGGTGCTGTGCAGTGGATGTGTTGTATTAACGAACCACAATTGAAATACACAAACTGCTTTACCTCTTTGTAGCGGAGTCTGTGGTAGCAAGCATTGCTAATGTCATACCGTATAGTCTTCCCCTTGTCACGTACGAGAACATCCACGCTTGTCCCCCCCCCCCCGCCCCCTCCTCCCCTCTATCCAACGAGATACTTTTATCTTGTGGGCCAAGTCTCCCGGTGCTCTTAGTTCGTGCTCTTCTTCACTCCCTAATTGGCAACTGCTTCAGTATAGAATACGATACTCAATTACGGCCGCAGCTTCTCGTTATATGCTGGCCTGAAACATAATAACATATCTGGAGACATGAAAATCTTGCTATAACCAACGTTGCTGGAACGCTGAAGATATTAGTTGCTAGCAAGTGTAGCCAGAAATTCAATACAGTGCACCTGTATTTATTTCATCAATAAATATTACAAAAATGAGAAAAAGATTCTACATTCTAGTATAATGCGAAGCTTATTCGAAATCAAGATTCTTCTTTTAGCTTTCGCATCTGTATACGAATCAGAGAGTCTGCCTATTCTCCTCCATGTTAATATACAATGTTCAACAGACTTAAATATAGTAGTAGTAATAGTTTACTCAAGGGTGAATTACTTTTAAGATGAAACCGGACATATTATAGAATGGTTCGTAGATATACTCAAATAGAGTACAGTAGTTAAATTCCACATTGTTCTGAACATATCTTTACAATGAACTCTACATCTTTATCTACGTGATTACTCTGATATTCACAGTGAAGTGGCCGGCGGAGGGTTCAATGAACCACCTTCATGCTGTCTCTCTACCGTTCCACTCTCGAACGGCACGCGGAAAAAACGAGCACTTAAATTTTTCTCTGCGAGCCCTGATTTCTCTTATTTTATCCTGATGATCATTTCTCCCTATGTAGGTGGGTGTCTACAGAATGTTTTCGCAATCGGAGGAGAAAACTGGTGATTGAAATTTCATGAGAAGATCCCGTCGCAACGTCTTTGTTTTAATGAGTGCCACTCCAATTCACGTATCATGTCTGTGACACTATCTCCCCTATTTCGCCAGAATACAAAACGAGCTGCCCTTCTTTGTACTTTTTCGATGTCATCCGTCAGTCCCACCTGATACGGATCCCACACAGCACATCCAGCAATACTCCAGAATAGGGCGGACAAGCGTGGTGTAAGCAGTCTCTTAAGTAGACCTGTTGTACCTTCTAAGTGTTCTGCCAATGAATCGCAGTCTTTGGTTTGCTCTACCCACAACTCAGTTACTATTTTCATTTATTACTGTTATGGCTCTTTTCTACAATTCAAAACCATTCTCATATTGTGGACATTTGTTCCCCAGAAAGGAGTACCATAGCTAAGAACTGAGTGTAACTGAAAGGTTCTGGATGCCACACACTGATGACCTGGACTCTAAGAGTATAACATGCTGATGACACTCAATTTGCATTTATATTTATGTGTTCACACTATTTAAAATGATAATCAGCTTTCATTTCTAGAAATGTCGGGTTTGTTCCGCTGTTTATAAATGTACCATCTACATTTACTTTAACAGAGTCATCTTCCCTCTTCAACTTGAAATACATGGCACTTGTTTCTTTGTGTTTAATGTTGCTTTACTACATATTGATCAGTTGTGGAATTCCTTCAGGATTTCATCTGATCCTCTGCAAATACTTGTCTTGCTTTTTTTTTAGATTTTTTAGTAGCTATAATGTACTCAGCAAAGCGAAGTTTCTTTCCGTGACTAACACTACTGCGAAGAACAGTATTGGTCCTAATGTGCCACCCTGAGGGAACCCTATATTAATGTGTTTTAGTTCTGATTGGTGTTTCACTAGAAGTTTGATCTTATTTGAGCTTTCATTTCTACTCTTTGTGTCCCTTCTGCAAGGTAGAGTTAGAACCATTCGTTAGCTACAATTCTTATTTCTAATGATCCTACTTTGTTTAGTGGAATGTTATCGTCAATAGTATCATGTAAGCTTTGGACAGATTTAAGGATATGCGTGAGAGACGCTAATCCTGATCGAAAGCATCAGGAAACACTTTTGTAAATTCTACTGTGGCTGAGTCCATATTTCTACGAGGGCGCGCTGAAAAGTAAAGCCTCCAAATGTTTTCTTCTGTTCTCAGTGTCGGTTGAGGTGTTTACATGCCATGCATATTACTCGGTTGACTTTCTCGCTTCACTGAGGCAAGCTGGAACTCTGCTGCTAGAGGGCTTCGAACTGCAGCGTGTAAAACAGCTTTGTGTAACGTAACTACGAGTACGTGGGGGCGTGAGAAACAGCGGACTGCAATCGAGTTTCCGGTCGTCCACACTTGGAGCATGGCAATGCCAGAGTACACACGAGAGCTGCGGCACCTGCAACAACCCGTCACCACGGGTTCACCGTCGTCTATCATCCTCCATTCAGTCCCGGCTTGGAACCCCCATCCGATTTTCATCTGTTTCCAAAACTTAAAGAACACCTTCGAGGACTTCGCTTTGACAGTGATCTGTTTCCAAAACTTAAAGAACACCTTCGAGGACTTCGCTTTGACAGTGATGAAGTGGTGGAAGCAGAGATGAGGTTGTGGTTCTGCCAACAAAGTCAAACATTCTACAGTGACGGTATCAATAAACAGGTCTGGTTAGGAGAATGGTATTCGTCGCCAGGGTGACTACGTTGAGAAATAAATATGTAGATATGAAGAGTAAAATGTAGAATGGTTTTATTTAAAAAGCTTTAAAGGTATGCTCTTTGGGAACCGTTCCAGTATACATATTGTTAATTCATAGAAGGCTATTTTTTCAGTTTGTATACTGTTTTACTGACTTTATGATGTGTGATTAGTAGTTATATCATTGTATCTAATGCATCATTGTATACAAGTCGTAATAACACATGAAATTCAAGACATTAACATACAATTAATTTTTCTCTTATTTCTCAATTTATTATATAATTTACTTTGTAACACCATGTGAGCCACTGTGTAATGAAAGTAAAACCAGTGCCACCTGTTAGTGCTCATGTATTGATTGCGTGAAGTAAATTTATTATTTTTCAATGATATATTTTCAATTATCTTGTTAAAGATTGAAATTATCTGCAAGCAATACAAGATATAACACGAAAGACAATATTTCACTACATCCATCGTGAAAGGTGAACTGCAGCCGCTATTTAAACTGGCGGTTTATTTGGGTATAAACTGTTTTCTGGATTTTTGATATGATTCATTATCCGTGTCACTGCAGGTTCATCATCAGATGGAGGCAGTATTGCAACAATATGGTCTGGAGCACGTGGTTGTGGTCGTGCTGATTGCACTGACTTGTGGTGTACTTGTGGTATCCCTGCTGAAAATGTAAATTTTGCATGTAATACACTCATACATAGATGTCATTCAGAGGCACTTTGTTTCCCACTTATTTACAGCAAGTACACACTGAACGTAAGGCGATTAATACGAATTTCGTTGAGTCCGATTCAAAAGTTTCCTCAAACGAAGAATCAAGTTAACGACCCGACGGACCAATGCAGCTCTAAGAAACACGGAACACATTTAGCACTCCCCCTAATGGGGAGCTATTAGGAAAATGAGCGAGAGTTCTGCCCTCAGTCGTGACAAACGATACACGACCAGTAGTAACGACATGAGAACAACAGAACTCCCACGAAAAATTATTACACTAAAAACTGGAAACCCAAAATACGCCTAAGGCCGATACTTTGGTAAATTGGAAAGCTACAGACAGGAAAGTACGGCTCTGTGCTTCAGTGGGTAAGTGCTGGACCACCATCCGAAGGCAGTGCTCTCTGCCATTGATTTGTTAATATGAAAAATGTCGAACGGCGTCGTCTTTCAAAGTCTACATTAAACTGTAGGTCCCACTGTACATGTCAGGGTACCACTGATGAAAGATTTTACGAATGCAAAATAAAATAGCGCCATACTCAGTAAACACTGCTGTTTTCAAACCAACCCTCCGGATGATGCCAGTTTTTGTTTATTTATTACAAAGTGAAGAAACAATTCGCTATAGTGGTAGGGATAAGTTCCTATGGGACCAAACTGCTAAGGTCATCGGTCCCTAGGATTACACACTATTTAATCTAACTGAAAGTAACTTACACTAAGGACAACACACACATCCATGCCAGAGGGAGGACTCAAACCTACGAGGCGGGGGTGGGGGGGGGGGGGCGACCCAAACCGTGCAAGGCGCCTCAGACCGCACGGCTTCCCAACGCGACATTCACTATAGGTAGTAGGTTTTCAGGAAGACTACAGGAGAAACAAAGTTGGTCTCACTTTTATCTTCTGTATTATTCAAATTACGGTCCGCAGTGCAGTTAGGATATGAAGATGTCGTCGCACTGTGAAGGTGACCACACAAGTACCTGCAAAAGCTTGAAAAGAAGCGTATCTGACCATCAACAGGGCAACATTGCGTAAGCATTCAGACTTTTCAAACTGCTTGAGCATCGATCGATTTTCAATCATGGAAGATTGTATACAATACAAACGAGCACTCGCTTGAGCGTGTGTACAGACTGTGCGCAAGTATACGTCAATAGCGAGGGAAGCTTCGTAGCGCCACTATGTCGAACAATATGAAGCTATATAATGCAAATCGCTGGAATATCTTGTTCTAGTATGTGAAAGATTACCTTGCTTCAGTGGCATTAAATCGTAAGGCTATCACGGAAAGGCAAAGAGATATGTCGCATGTATTATAGTTTTAACCAGGCACAAAGCAAGGGGCCCTGCACAGGGAGACACCTTGCTGTTAAAAATGTAAATCCTCCCAGAACTAACGACAGGAGAGAAAAGACGGAAAATATTAGCTAATATGGGACAGGGTAAGATGAGGTACATAGCCAACACCCGCGTATTACAAATATATAGACGCGTATTTGAAGTTTCATAGCACCTTCAGCTTAAGAGAGTTTAGCAAGATTTGAAGGCGACTAATAATTCCTTTGGAATTTCTAAAATCATTGGGGAAAGTGACAATCAAATGACGATTCAAAGTGGTTTGTAGAAACTATGAGACTGGAGATATATCATCAGACTTTGGAAAAACAGTATCCGCACATTTCCGTGGATAGCGTCAACTATGCATCCAAGAAGCAATTTCGTTTAAAAAAGAAAGTTTCAGGAATGATATTAAAACTCAAGGATGAAAGAAAAGTGAAGAAGAATAACAAGAGCAGTTGAACGCAGTGAGCCGGCCGATGTGGCCGAGCGGTTCTAAGCGCTTCAGTATGGAACCGCGCGACCGCTACGGTCGCAGGTTCGAATCCTGCCTCGGGCATGGATGTGTGTGATGTCCTTAGGTTAGTTAGGTTTAAGTAGTTCTAAGTTCTAGGGGAATGATGACCTTAGATGTTAAGTCCCATGTGCTCAGAGCCATTTATGCAGTAAACTGTCTAACGAGTACAGAAGGTAAACTAATGAGAAGTAGCAAATGGCTCTGAGCACTATGGGACTTAACATCTATGGTCATCAGTCCTCTAGAACTTAGAACTACTTAAACCTAACTAACCTAAGGACATCACACAACAGCCAGTCATCACGAGGCAGAGAAAATCCCTGACCCCGCCGGGAATCGAACCCGGGAACCCGGGCGTGGGAAGCGAGAACGCTACCGCACGACCACGAGCTGCGGACAAAGAGAAGTAGCAGAAATGAGAACAGCGACATACTGAACATCAAAATTGGCGACCAAGAAGTAGATGAGGTGAAGAAATTCTGTTACTTCGCAAAAAAAGTCACATAATGGAGGATATAATAATAATGTCGTGTGACGAGGGCCTTCCGTCGGGTAGACCGCTCGCCTGGTGCAAGCCTTGCGACTTGACGCTACTTTTTTTTTTCAATCTCATTTTTGTTCGTCTTCGTTCTTTGTATCTGCTCGGGGCGGACGTCGCAAGACACCCGTTTTAGTTCGCCGTTGATCCATTAACTCAGTTTTTTTTATTATTGTTACAGAGGGCAGCTAACCCTCTGACCGAACGCGCTGAGTTACCGTGCCAGCACACTTCGGCGACTTGCGCGTCGATGGGGATGAAATGATGATTATTAGGACAACACAACACCCAGTCCCTTAGCGGAGAAAATCTCCGACCCAGTCGGGAATCGAACCCGGGCCATTAGGATTGACAGTGTGTCGCGCTGACCACTCAGCTACCGGGGGCGGACATAATGGAGGATGCAAGCCGGACATTAAAAGCACACTAGCACAGAAAAGAGGGTATCCTGGACACAAGAGCCCGCATCTCGTGGTCGTGCGGTAGCGTTCTCGCTTCCCACGCCCGGGTTCCCGGGTTCGATTCCCGGCGGGGTCAGGGATTTTCTCTGCCTCGTGATGGCTGGGTGTTGTGTGCTGTCCTTAGGTTAGTTAGGTTTAAGTAGTTCTAAGTTCTAGGGGACTTATGACCACAGCAGTTGAGTCCCATAGTGCTCAGAGCCATTTGAACCATTTGGACACAAGAAACTTACTATTATACTATGGAACATCAGCCTTAATTCTAGAAAAAAAAACTTCTGAGAACTTGCATTTGGAGTACACTGCTATGTGGAAACGAATCAGGGACTGTGGGGAAAAGGGGTTTTTCTCAGAATCGGCGAGGCAAGGAAGATATGGAGAACATTGACAAGGGGTGGGGGGTGAGGATAACAGGAGTGTGTTAATACATTAATGAATAACGTCCATGATTGTGGAGGGAGCTGTGGAGTGTAAAAACTGTAGAGAAAGACGGAGATTGGAATATGTCCAACAAATAATTGAGGAGGTGGAGTGTAAGTGCTACTCTGAGATGACGAGGTTGGCGCAGGAGAGGAGTCGTGGCGGGGCGCATCCAACCAGTCCGAAGACTGATGAAAAGAAAAGCTTCAGCTGACAAGAAATCGGAATATTGTTTTCAGTCTTTCGTGTAGTGTTACAGCTTCTCTCACTATTGTATCTCGCTTTTCAATTAATACTGTTACGATTGATAGAAGCTACAAATATCTTTCTCCATCGATCCTGAAATAATCAATCTTCAACTTACAGAGTACATTAGTGTGAGAATAAGTTTTCCATATTACTAACCAATATTTAGACCACACGTCTTCTTCTTTGTCTTTTTATTTCACATCATAACGCCAAGGTTGGGTAAAACAAGGAAATGTCGTTCGAGCACCACGTTTTGGAAGTACAAACATACGATTGTAGAAGCAAGCTTGTACCGTAATGAGGCGAAGGGGATGTGCGTTCAGTTTCATAAAATGCTTGCATTCGCTGGCTTGTTCAGGGCTCTACACACGAACCAGCCAACGGACGTATACGTTCTGACCGACCGACCGGCCGACGAACATTCCTTGTGGGAATGGCGGGAGGACAGGACCACTCAAAGGCAACCGCTTTCACCCCGCCGCCCTCACCCCCGAGCCCACAGCCGTGCCCTAGGAACTTTGTCCTGTGTAGCGCTATCGCGCCAGCTGCCCGGGAAAAATCGTCTTTCGCCACTGCGCATAATATTAAATGCTGTTATACGTGACAGGGTGTGGGGTGGACGAAACTTTAAAGACAGAGTTTCTGGAGAAACTTAAAAACTGTAGATGTCTGTGGGACATGTCGTGCGAGAAGTATAGCAATATCGATGCAAGAAATGCATTTTTTCGCTTTTTTAACAAATACATAACTGGTGTGACACGTCGAGAGAATAAAAGTCCGTCGACCTTCAGTAATTATGTTTTTAGGTTTTTTTCGATACTTACCAAAAATGAAATCTAAAAACCGAAATATCGCCATTTAATGGATGTTAATCCATAAAGCTTACGTGCTTCACTGTTATAAGTGTTTAAAAGTCCAGTCTAGGTATCCGAGCCCTCTGCTGTGAAGAGCAATGTGTGGGACCTTTTTTTTTTTTAACATTTCCTAAATACTTCATCTCTTATGTTGTTGTATTTAATAGGTGATGTGTGCTACCGCAGTGTGCTGTCTTTCTTCTTCGGATCTGAAACGAGTTTTCTAATCATGCAGGTCATCTTCTATGCAATGTACAAAAATAAATTGAAAACGTTTACATGGACGTCTTTTATTTTAGTTATTTTGCATTATCGTGATGTATTTCCTCGGTCAGCTATGAACCAACTTGCAGGATTCAGGAGTTTATAACTGTAAGAATACAACAGCACTTAATCTAAGACCACTTCTGTCAGTGGCTAGAAATCGTAGAGTAGCTAGCAGCCTCTCCTCGCAGCTTACGACCTCTCTCTGAATGTAATACTCACTTCCTTGATCATTTGTCAGAAGATTGTCAAGATATGTGAAAACGCTACAGTAACCTGGATCTGCTAATATTTACAGAATTAATTCACTGTCAGAAGAAAACATAGGTATACACTTTTAGTAAATTTATCATACACAAAATACCTGATCTTGACTGCTGTGACCGAGTGCTGTCAAACCTGAAATCTAACAACCTTTTTATTTAAGGTGGTCTAACAGTCCCTGTTAAGATGTTCATCTTTCAAACTCTGTTTAAACTGCACTTTATCTGAAAATAATTTTTTAATGATGTTAAAATTTTCTAAGTGTTCTAGCAACAGTGAACACCGGAAGATCCTGAAGAAGCCCCCAACAGGGCGGTCGAAACGTCGATTATTTTACAGGAAATATGACGTGGCCTAACAATCCAGAAGATTTTTCCCTTAGTAACAACGGCCACGAAAGCCTGCGGACTTACATAAGTTTTTAATGGTTGCTAGCAATTTATTGAAAATGTGTGTTCCTGAATATTGGACTCCTTTTTGGACCAAGATAAGCGATTGGTGACGGTATTCTTTTTCATTAAGAATGGTCTGATGATGTTCAGTAGCTCCGAAATTCATGATTCACCCAGTCTTACATAATAACGAAAATGCCGGCCGGAGTGGCCGTGCAGTTCTAGGCGCTACAGTCTGGAACCGGGCTCAGAAGTTAAGTCGCATAGTGCTCAGAGCCATTTGAATAACGAAAATCACCAGTTCCCAATTGCTTACGTAAGAGAACGCGAGTGTATTTCTTGCTTTGCATTGTCCACTTATTTGTCCACAGCTTTCTCTTGGTCATTTTCTTTCTTTTTTTTTTGCCTTGTTACCTTTAAAACAGCCAAGTCAAGCCCCCGTTTTTGTTTCTGTGTAAAACCAAGACGTAAATACAATAAACTAAAGATAAACAAATCACAAAAACAGGGTGGCCCTGTAATCGCTGAGTGCAATCGGTGGGGAGGTGTGTAGGCTGTCACGTAAGTGGTCGGTCAGTTGACCGGCCGTTAAGTTGGTGCGTGAGTAGCAGACCTTAACTGTTAAAAAGTTACACTGTGTCAACCAAGTGGTATATACAAGACAATATCGTTTTCAAACGCTTCGTGACTGGCGTATGGTAACAGGAGGTTCGTATGAGCAGTTGCCAGCGGGCTCGTGCGCATGCGCAGAGCTGAATTCGCGTATGAGCAGTGCCTTCCTCCCGCTTCTGGCTACTTGAAGCGAGGCTGTTTCCTGTATGAGCAGTAGCAGCAAGTAGCCAGATGCTACCCGGAAAAATTTTTCCGGCGCGCCCAAGCTGCCGGATTCGCGCATGCGCAGAGCAAGCTGAGTTATAGTGGGGGGAGAGGGATTCTACCCCACGTGACCCGTGTATATATTTTGTGTCTTCGTAATATTGCTGGTGTCTCCGTCTACAGCTCCCACGTCAAATGAAATCAAAACAGATTTCTGTGGCCAGGAGCCATCAAGTGAATTAATATACATTCTCATAACCATGAAAGACCAAAATAAGTTAGTAGTTTCAATTTTCTGATTTTATATTATTTCCACCTTATTAGCAATCAACCATTAATGTCTTAATGAAGCTATTTCTATCTGTTTTGTAGAGAAATTTGCTTCTATTAATTTGTTTTCCGCTGAGGCAGTTAGTTTATTTCCGCACTATTGTCTACTTTCAACTTCGTTCAATTTCAAGTGCAAATTTTCATTTTCTGGGAGGAATGACATTATACGATAATAAAGAACCAAACATGAGAATACAGTACTGGACCTCCGAGAAAACGTATCACGAAAACCACATGAAAAGCTGAATATCAGGTACTTCAGAGTGCATCTGGACATAGAAATGCGCAATTAGAGCGGAATGAAGGATATTAGTATGGTTTATGAAATTCCGATCCTGGCTGGAGTAGTCTCTGATGTCCTGTTCCTTTTATGACACTGTAAGATCTCCTAATGCTGTATACGTACGAACATATGTAAACATTTACTTGAAGCTGACTTAAGTAGGCAAATTTGGTCAGTAGTTTTAAACTAAATTTTTTGTTTCAAATATAATGAGAGCTGTTGCAGAATTTTACAAATTTGCCTTCTGTGAAAGTGTTTTTCGATCACAAGGCACGTGTCTAGCACTTCCTCTAGGCCTGAAGTTATTTCTTAATTTGTGTTTACGTCTTAAATTTATAGAATGCTGTTCTATGGTAAATTGTAGACGGGCGGCATACGGTGTTTTATCGTTTTAATTCCGCACATGGCTTCATATTTAATCCCAGCTGTCAGTTGTACAGTTTCTTTGCCTCACAGACAACCTTGTTAATTTTTTGCACATTTTGAAATAGTCATGAAATTTATTGTCCTTTATTCCGGTGTAAGCTATAGAAGAAATTGTTTCTGTTTCTTTTTTTTTTTCTTTTTTTTTGCAAGACATTTGTATTCCATCCTACTAGCTTTATGCAGTGCTGTGTAGATGTAAGCCTGTTGGAAATGCTACATAACAATATTGCAGAGTACTAATTAAAAAAAAAAAATCTGTCAAATTCACCCCGAACTGTGGAGTCTAATTTTAAAATTATATTTTGCCAAGAACTGCTTCCTTATTTGCATCCTTTACCTGCGTGGGATATGCTAAAACAACTGCTCTACATACAACTCTGTATGTCCTCTCAACAACATGCCGCAGGGCTGCACATGGTCACGTGATACCTCACCACGGACGAAATTCCACCAGAAATGCGACGAAAAGCGTATGAGAAGAGCAAGCACCGAGCACGGACTGTCTCGTCAGCGTAGCTACGCATGCGCAGTACAGCCTGTTGTCTGGTAACTGCTCAAACGAACCTCCTGGAATTTCCTGCCGAAGGAATTTCCTGCCGAATATTCCGAGGTTCGCCTGCAGCAGTGTGATTTTCCGCCACAAGTTGGCAGCAGTGTGTGGCGGCCAGAGGCTTCCACCGCCAGCCCCCAGCGCCCAGCTCGCCAGTTGCTGAGCCATGCTGTCGCCAGACACACCGCAGCGCGTCGAGACCGAAGGCTGTGGCGAGGCGGCTTGTTTGTCGCCGGTAGAGCGGGGTAAGGCCGTGGCCGTGGCTGCCCCCCTGCACTACCGGCACTCCGTCAAGGTCATACTGAAGTCTGGGGCGAACAGCACCACTTCGGAGAAGCCCAGGGTGATGGTGCAGGGAGAGGCGTCACCACATTCGGAGAAGCTCAGGGTGGTGGAACAGGGAGAGGCGTCATCCCCTGTGGAGACGCCCAGGGTGGTGGTGTACTC
This sequence comes from Schistocerca piceifrons, assembly GCF_021461385.2. Taxonomy (NCBI): domain Eukaryota; kingdom Metazoa; phylum Arthropoda; class Insecta; order Orthoptera; family Acrididae; genus Schistocerca; species Schistocerca piceifrons. The sequence goes on from NC_060139.1 coordinate 850,031,991, forward strand.
CCAGACACCACAGGGCCCTCTCAATCTTTGCCTGGAAGAGTGGCCCACTCTCGAACAAGCCGACGTACTCGAGCGTATGGAGCTCATGCGGATGGCTCCGGTGAGGCAGAAACGATTAAAACCCATGGTTATTGTGTACGCCCAGCGTGGAGGGGGAGCCGCTAAATCTTCTAAGGGCTTCTGCTTCTCTAATGCTGCTGCGCTTGCTTCTCTGCGACGGAAGGCGCCACAAACAACACGCGGGGTAGCAGAAGCTGGACAGAGCAGCGGAACTGTGCCGCCGACAACCACTAAAGGTGAGCATAGCGTATGGCAGTTCTATTGAAGAGATTGGTAAATTACTGTATACAATACACCAGAGTCTATAGATAGTGCGAACCATCCGTATATTGTTCCACATGTCTTTCTTAAAATTGTACGCACTTTCTGCTACATCCTCCTTTTCAATGACTGCAGTATATGGTTGGTTACTGCTTGACCTGTGCCCCTCTTTCTTGATCTGTTGATATCCTTGTTGGTCGATAAGTCATAACTGTTTCAGGCATTCTATTATCGTTTATTCTTGTCGTGATTTCTCCATTTTTATATTATTTGATCTATTCATTTATTCTTTGAAATCCTAATTTTTGTCGTACGTCAGTAGCCAGTTACTGTTTTCTAAAGATTCTTTTTCCGGAGCTGCTATTCATTATTTTCCAGTTGTTGCAGTTGTAGTTTCACCACCATAAATTATTGGTGGCATTGTCATTGCAGAAATCTGAGGTTTTCTCATCTCGTTCTGTACATACTACTATTCATATTATTAAATCTTTAGAATTTTTGGTATGTCTTAAAGGTGTAACGTCGTGAATAATTTTTGCTTGGTATTGGTGCTACATTGTGTAGTTCACTAGACACACAGGTGCAATGGAGATGCCCGATAACTTGCAGAAAGAGTCTGTTGAATAGCAGTTTTCTCACCCCGCCCCCTCCCCACACTGTGGTAAGATTTTAGTTTCTTTGATGAGTTGGCAGGCGTTAATGACGTGAACCTAGTCTCCTCACAACCACCCTATCACCGCGGAGGTCCAGTAAATGTCGCATTGTGATGTTTTCATGTTAGGTACCTAAATGTTTTATAACTGGATATCCATCCACGCGGTATCGTGTGACTAATCTCAATTCACCGTAATGCTGTTCTGCCCCCTCCCCCCTGCGGGACGTCGTAGTTGGCCATAATTATCCTGACATTTCTTTTATTGAAGGTTGTTGGTTGTCAACGACGGTGTTGTATTCTATTTTTTGTGCTGCACATTTAAATCACTTTTGTGTGAAATTAAGTGCTCACTGTTTAAAAACAATTCAATTTTGTATTAACTGGCATCCACAGATCCACGGTATGGGAGTGTTTCACCTGGACTGATGAGTATTTGACGAACGCGATTTTACCGTTGGTGCCAGTCTGAAGTGATGACACGAAGTGTCTAAGCATAATCTTTGCTGTAAAGAAAGAACATGGTCTTAATGTTGGCTATTCATCGCCTTGTTTTATGAAAATACCCCTCAGTTGTATAAAAGGACGCGGTACACCTACCGACACTGTTGGCTTCGTCCCTTAATGTTGCCATGTGTGCGCAAGGCAAAGCGGCATTAACGAAGTGGTATCGAATGATTCAATTGTGTATTCCCGTCAAATTGATGTAACTATAGCATTCGTAGCATTGTTCGCGCGTGACAAATGGTAATTCAAGCTCGGTGATAGATGGGGTAAGTCCATCAAAAATCCAGATTACGACATGTTGTAGCCGTGGTGAATACGTGTGCTGTCGAGTAACTGTGTCGTCGATCACGCAGCTGGTGAAAGCTGACTTGTTGACGCACTGCTCACTACTCGTGATGCTATCAACACCGCGTTATCCGTTTCCCATCCTGCTGGAAACGGAATAGCAGACATGGAACTCACTTCAATCACATGGCTAGAATTCTGCGTTTATCCCGTTAGGTAACTAAAAGGACGGTCATGTACGTGTTACATTGCACTGTAATAGCGCTGTGGGTAGGAGCGTATTTTAAGGCATTCACTGGGACATGATCTTTTTGTTCTTTGGTTTCCTTTTCTAAGGAATTTGTTGAAACATTTTCGTCTTAAGAATGCATACAGATTTTTCCAAACTGTTGTCTAGGCTTTAAGGGCAGCCTTTCCGATTCTCGTCTGGATTGGTACGGTACTGGTTGACACATTAACATGCCTGCAGACTGCCCCTAAAACTTGTCACGCTAAAATTGTTGCCCAGTTTTGAAACTTTGTTCGCGTTGTCTTTCACTAGAGGAACAAAAAGCTTCAGCTCACATTAAGCTACTTTCAACCTCTTTTAGTATGAGCATTCAAAGTCAGTCCAAAAAGTTGGTCACGTAATTAAAGCAACACTGGCTGGAAAGGTCGCATTTTTGGAAAATGTTTTTATTGCGTTGCGGAAGAGCAAGCTTTGAATTAAATTTGCCATAGTTATGTCAGTTGTTTACATAACTCAGATGTTATTTAAAAAATGAGCGAGTTAGTAAATTTCATGAATTCGATCTGTACATGGTGTTAGGTTACAGATTCACGAAATTGTGTATGCAGTCTTGGCATTATAGTGCTCTATATATCGCTTGAATCCGAAGGGTAATAAGTTTTACATATCGTTAACATATTTAAACGATATCATTCACTGTGACTACAGTCATATGTATTTGAGTAGGAGGAATGTATGAATTCTCCGCCCTGCCAACTCTCCGCCTCGTACCTGCGTCCATTGTGTCCCGTCCTACCCGCAGCCGGACAGTCCTAATCCCCTTGCTCTACCTGTTCCCTGGACTTGGCCGAACTCCGCCCGCACAGTCCCATCTGCCTGTTAGTATCGCTCTAGTTTTCGTAGACTTCAGATCGCGCTACTTGGATATTACCATCTCAGTAGTTGTGATACCGAAGTTTCAACGGCAATTCGTGGTAAGCGTAGTTGCCACTATGAAGGTTATTCTTACACAGCGAAGAAAACGAAGGAAGATGGGACTGGGATTTGGCGCTGTTCAAAACAGAAAGAGAAGCATTGCCGTGGAAAGCTTAAACTCAAGGATTCTACAGTGCTCTTTTCGCACGAGCATCAATGCGGAGCTCCGGATGACGCAAGGTTGGAAGTACAGAGGACTCTGAACCAGGCAAAGAAGAGGGCACTAGAGGAAAATACGTCTATTCCCAAAATCTATTCAGAGGAGCTAGGTAGCCTGTATAATAGAGGGTACGACTTTGTGACAGAAATGGAGCAGCGAACAACGAAGATGACCTTATACAAGGAAAGGGCAAAGTCGCAGGGAAGTGAGAGGGATCCAGAGACAAAAGAAGATTGGACTTAAAGCAGAGCTAATAACTATGAATGATGGCAGCAGTGTCCTGTTAAGCGAAGATAAATCAGGAGACAGGATAATAAGTTTTTTGTGGAAGAGCAGGGAGAAAGGCTCTAAAAAGTAAGACTTTTTCATGGATGGTACTTAGTGATGTAGCAAGCAGTTTTCAGATGTATACAATCCATGCAGATTTTAAAAGTAATAAAAATGAGACTACTATCTACCCAGTTGTATTTGCATTATTACCAGACTCTCTGTGGTAGAGACTAAAACAAGAACAGTACAAACTGTGATTTTTAGTTGAATGTGCCATCAAAGTTCTAAAAACTCACGCTGTGGCTGATATAGGAGCAGTCAGACGTTAACTGTTGGTTAACGCATCTTTTTATCTCATTGTCTATTAAACAAAAACGAATGAGTAATGTTTGTTTTTAACTTTTTTGTCACTTACTATTTTGATGATTCAATTGTTAGATTTCCAAGACAGTCAAAGGTCACTGACAAATGTCAGAAAAGATATTACTACTACTTTAATTGGATTCTTCATTTGCTCTTTCAACTAATACTGTTTTCTTTTGCATGACAGTTATGTGCAAAATTTTCTACGTTTTAAGTCCTTCAGTTTTATCAAGAACCACCTCCTTAGTAGGTCCTTAATTTTTGTTAGTCTCAATTTTTTCATCTACAAATGCACTCTTGAACTATAATATTTTTGCGCTTTCTTTCAAGTGCTTTGGGTTGAGTGCTTCTCTGGCGTAACTTTAACAAATTTCAGCATTGAACCAGCCAACATATGGCCCTTCAAAAACCTGACCGCGATTTACTTGTTTATTTATTTACTTATTTTGTGCCCCACTTTGACAACGTCGCTGTGTATGTGTTCTAAACCAAATTTCTGCATAAATTAATAGAATAATTTTTTACTTTTAATCAGTAAGAACTCCCTTCGTTAAAACATACATATCAGAACTAATAACACTGAAATTGTTATATGCAACTTATAGTATGGCCAGTACCGTACAGCTTGAGCATTCTAGCTCGCGTCCCCAGTGGATTAGTGTACCCTTTCTCGACCTTTTCTGGGCGGAAAATTCGCAGGGCGGAGAATACAAGACACCGAGTAGGGAACCCCCATCCCAGGAGTAAGGAGCTATTGGGCAGTGATGCTCTTTCATACATATTAAACTGAAAATATCAAAGTGCACTGGAAGATACTAGTTTGTATTGCTGAAGCAAATTCAACCTAAGTCGTTTCCTGCGGCCTACCACAAATGTCGCTCCTGTCTTTAATTTCGGAGTAGCTTTAGCCAGCCAATGTTCTCAGTTTGTTAAATGTGTTCCCTACAGCTTTTATCCTCTACAGCTCTCTCAACGTGGAAGTTGCTGCTTGATGTCAACACGTGTCCTATGATCCTGTACCTTTTGCGTTTTCCATATATTCCTTTCCTCATAGACTCCGCGGAGTACCTCCAAATTCATTATCTTATCCATCTAATTTTAAAGATCTGTCTATAGTGCGACATATCAAACGTTCAGCTTCTCTGTCCGTGTTTCATAACACATAATGCTGCTGCACCAAATGACTATTCTCGGAAATTTCTTCCTCAAATTAAGGCCTATCTTTGACTGGTAGATTTTGTCCATAAATACCCTCTTTGCCAGTGCTAGTTTGGTTTTTATATTCCCCACGTTGCGTACGTCACGTTATTTTGCTTCAAAGGAAACAGAATGCTGTCACTTCTAAGAAACTTCCTGGCAGATTAAAACTGTGCCGGACCGAGACTCGAACTCGGGACCTTTGCCTTTCGCGGGCAAGTGCTCTATCAACTGAGCTACCCAAGCAACTCACTCCCTGTCCTCACAGCTTTACTTCTGCCAGTATCTCGTCTCCTACCTCCCAAACTTCACAGAAGCTCTCCTGCAAACCTTATAGAACTTTCACTTCTACTTCTGTCATCAATTTTGATAAGTTTATCGCTAATCACATCTAATCTGGCTTTCTTCGGCTACCATACCCGTATCTCGTACTCAGGACTCTTCATTCCAAACTCGTGGTGTAAATCTTCTTTGAGGACAGCAATGAGACTTCCCTAGTTAATTTATTTGTTCCTGTAATAACTGAGATCTATTTTGGAAAATATTTTTTTCTTGGGCACACTTAGATTTTTCTCCCATTATTTTAGATACTCACGGAAACGGTTTCGCGCGCGCGCGCGCACACACACACACACACACACACACACTCTCTCTTTGTCTAGGGTGTCGGTCCTAAGAATCGTCAGGAGCATTTGTTCTGGTGTTTCGGCTGATATCAGCAATATCGTTTTTGCGATATGTAGATGGAGTCAGTCCAAACAAATACAGATCACGTCTTTCATGCGACGGCCAGTATCAACGGAAAAGGTTTCTTTCCCGTTACAATGAAAATGATTTCTAGGCGGAATTTTAAGTTTTGAAGAAAATGTCGGCAATTGTTGCAATCTTACGTGCACATTCGGCAGAGCAGTACAAAATTATTCTTGAGAGATTAGTTTTACTGAAGTCTATTAATAGGGGCAATAAAACGCGAAGGATTATTCCAGCAGTGAGAGCACTGCACTGACCTACATTGACTGCTGCTCCCATGCAGCAGAGCTGCTCAGGCTCACACATTTAAACAGTTGCACACCAGCCAAATTAGGGAAAATAATTTAAGTTTTGGAGCTCTGGGAAAAGTTAGGCGAAGTGGTGGTAAGAAACAGAAAAGTTCCCTCTCAATTTTTACATTTTCAATTTTTACGTAGAACGGTTCATTTTTCGAAGACATTGACAAAATACTTCCAGTGTACTTCTGAAAGATGGTCATATACATGTCGGAAGCATAACCAGTTTTCGAGACAATATATCTGCGAGATAAAAAATCCATTAGCCTAAAAGTTCATACACTTTCCAACTTTGGTTCTAAGTCAGCAAAATCTTTCTGTAGTTTCCGAACAGCAACCTGCTCCGCATACAACAAACATTTATGTATTAGGTCTACATAAATGTTAGTACTAAATCTGAAAGTGAAAAAAGTGAAGTTACTTTTAAAACTTATTTATCGATTCAGAAAAATTCTGTAGATTTTGCTCAATGTTACGCACTTTAATATTTATACTGAAATCAAAATCCATCAGAATTTAGAATTATTGTAGAACTAATCAAAAATTATCCTCCTTACAGTTCAGTTAGAATCATACGTAAAACACACATCTAAAGTATGTCTCTGCTGAACAAATCAGCAGTTATAGATAATATACATAAACTGTCCTCAATGTTCTGTAAAATGTCGTGTTAGTGCAGCTTTCTCCTCAGCATCTTCAACACGCATATCTTCTGAAACGGCCACACTCCTTACAAGTTCTTTTAAATATTCAGGAACCGTAACTGGAGTGAAATCTGTGACATTTGAGTAATCGGTAATTTTATAGAGACTGCCTTGTATCTTCACCGTTGATGGTTGCAGCTCCTTCCGCTTTTAGCTCATCTATTTGACAGTTCGTTCATTGTACCATTGGTTCAACAATTAACGGCAACTGTCACGAAAATAACCCTTCTTTCCTAAGCCATTGTGGCAAAACTGGCTCCACCTTGTCTTTAGTGTTTTTATGATCAGTGTCTTCCCTTCTGGAAGACTGTCATTCTACAATAAAGCGTGGACTGAAATTTCACGTTCCTCTGAGGAATCCACAAAATTGCAACTTCTTGGAAAACAATATCAAAGTTGGTATAATGAAGACGCTTTCTTTCCGAACATAGGAGGAATTACACTAATTTAGCATAGCAGTCTACATGGTAGAGGCTTTATGTCGCTGTTAATCACAATACTATTGATACGTTAAGCAACTTTTTCACTCAAAGCATCAATTTCTCTTCTTTCTCAGTGTTTTTCTGGGTTAAAGAACTTCAAACGTCACACAACCGTACTAATGTTTTTTTCTCTAGCCTGAGGCACCGTTTTCAGCCCATGAATGTTTTGAAATTGAAGACGAAGATATTAAACTTCTGTCAACTATTTGTGCAACTTTTCGGTTATTTTCTTTTCTTTACGTTACGTGGCTTAATACGTCCACTTCGACATACGTTATGCACTGCAGTCTTTACAACATTTTGTTTAACAGTAAGATCATCCTCCCGTTCCTTGCTGACCATCGTATTTTCCAGTCCCTTCGTCACTTCTGATGTCTCTTCCGAAATAATTTATAGCAAATAGGTGGTAGGGTGCAGTATTCTTTTTGTCCCTCAGCGTCAAGTTACATCAAAGATCTTTGATATGACTTCACTACTGAGGTATTTTTACAGTATTTGTTCGTCTTCTTTCTGCTGTGATTGTATGTTTCACATAAAATGACTTCGTATAAATAATTGTGGATAATCTCGATATGGTTCAGATTCAAAAGAATATGGGATGTTTTTTAATTAATATGTTGTACTCTGCATCCTGGATGACGAGTTAGTCAGATCTTGGTAGGATTTCAACGTGATGCAGGTATTGGCAACTTGCTTTAAATGTTCAGAAATACAAAACTGTTCACTACACAAAACGAAAAAATGTATAGTAAGACTACAATGTCAGTGTTGGAATCGACCTACTCACACAAATACCTGGTTGTAACACTTCGTAGGGACATGAAAGGGAATGATCACATAGGTTGTCGTGTTAAAGGAGGTGGTAGAATTAGTTATTGGTAGAATACTGGGGAAGTTGAATCAGTCTACAAAGGAGATTGCTTACAAATGACTCTTGCGATCGAGTCTAGAATGTGAGGATAAGATTAGAATAATTACTGGCTGCAGAGGCATTCATTGATTCTTCCCGCGCTCCATATGTGAATGGAACAGGAAGAAACCTTAACTGGTATAATAGGACGTACCCTATGTCATACACTTCACTGTGGCTTGCGGAGTATAGATGTAGATATAAAGTTGTCCTGTATCATCGCGAAGTCGATGTGCGCTTGACTCGGAGCACAAAACGTATCGTTGCTGTCTTACTTGTCTGTACTCAACTTGGTTTCCACTCCACGTGAAACAAAATCCAGTGAGGTTTCAGCAAGGATGCATATTGTAATGTTCGTATGATTACTCTTACGACGAACCAGTACAGGGCTAAATTCTCATCTTGCTGCACAAGGCGGTGAGAAACTGCTACAGCAATAAACAATTTAAAACCAACAAGGATGTTCATTGTACGAGTGATCGTGATCCTTTGGTGCCTACTGAAAGTGGTGTCACCAGAAGATGATTTTTTACAAAACTAAAAAACAATAGTTATCACTGAACGGTCATATCCCTCCAGCAGCCTGTATATCGCGAATGCATGTCAAGGTGTGTCGCGAGATTGAGACGCATGATATGCTAGTTGTCACGCTATTTGAACTCTTTCATAGCACTGGGCACGACACCAATGAAAAGGAGTTTCTTTCATAATTAGAGCCGTTGGTGATAGTGGGACAACTGAAGAATCTGATAGTAAGCTTTTCTATAACAGACATTATTACATACTGTCATCGCCGGCACGGTCAGAGGAAGAACAGTTTGTCTTCAGACTGTACTCCTGACTGTGTTCTGTTTGGTTTTATTTCTGAATATGGTTTTGTAGAATTAGTTCAGTTGTAAAGCTTTTTCTTTGGCCGTTTTTAATTGAAATTCGAACCTATTTCCTGTTATCTTATTTGAAGAGTATCATTAAGAATAAAAACTAAATAGTACTTAAAATAATTTTGCCAATTTGAATTTTTCAGTTTATAAAGATGTAAGTGGTATTCGTTGGTAGTAATTTGCTATAAATATTCCCAGAGTTCTATACAAAATTAGATTAAAAATTAGATAGTAGCAAAACACTTGCTTTTAGATATTTCCTTGTGTAGAGGATGTACTGGACTGACATGCAGTAGCTCAATTTTTTAGTGAATAAAAGTGACTCAAAACAATTTTTGTTAGGTTGTGTATTTTGTAACAGTGATTTGCGTAGTGTGTGAGGGCACCTAACAGCTTTCTGCTGCTGAGTTGCCCTTCTGAACAGCGTCCCAGACAAGCAAACCACTCGTTTCCCTGCAGTTGCTTGTACTTTAGGTACTTGGGCTATGCACGGCTTCTGTTTAAAAAGAATAACACGATGTAGTCATAGGATCAAGCTGCACGTTTTTGATGACCTGCAGCTAATTCTCTGTAAATAAACTGTAGCTGCGATCCCACAGTCAAATAGCTTATACATTGGCTAAAATGGAGAGTTAAAAAATACACGAATCTAAATGAATCATTTAATAACAGGGGTTGCATTATGTCAGCAATTGATGTAGACGACAGAATTGTTGAAGTTTTGTTCAAGAAAGGACATCTCAAATAATACATGTCATATTCGGTTAAAATACAGACAGGAAATCATAATACATCAAATATTAAACAGCTCAGAGCTAAACATGATGATTTACAAATTACTGCATGTGGTACAAAGAATAGTAACTAGTACTGCTCAGTTTCGCAGTAAAAGTGGAAAACGTCAGTCCTACTATGGAGCACATTAAGACCCCTTAAAATAGTTCCTTCAGAAGTAAGGTAGCGAATTTTCACTGCACAACATCAAACACTTCAATGATTGAACACCACTTGTTTCCACAGGCAGGTCTGCCTCTTTGCAGAAGTAATGTAGAAGTCCCCAGAAACGCTTCCGTGAACTCTTCACTCGAAAAAGCCGGTTTGCATTTCCTCGTTCTTTCTACAGACATCATTTGACTAAACTTGACCACTTGCTCGACTTAACTGTTGAATTAGTCATACTCAGACCATTCACTATAGATACACTACTGGCCATTAAAATTGCTACACCAAGAAGAAATGCAGATGATAAACTGGTATTGATTGGACAAATATATTACACTAGAACTGACATGTGATTACATTTTTACGCAATTTGGGTGCATCCATCCTGAGAAATCAGTACCCAGAACAACCTCTGGCCGTAATAACGGCCTTGATAAGCTTGGGCATTGAGTCAGAGCTTGGGTGGCGTGTACAATTACAGCTGCCCATGCAGCTTCAACACGATACCTCAGTTCATCAAGAGTAGTGACTGGCGTATTGTGACGAGCCAGTTGCTCGGTCACCATTGACCAGACGTTTTCAATTGGAGTGATCTGGAGAATGTGCTGGCCAGGGCAGCAGTCGAACATTTTCTGTATCCCGAAAGGACCATACAGGACCTGCAACATGCGGTCGTGCATATCTTACTGAAATGTAGGGTTTCGCAGAGATCGAATGAAGGGTAGAGCCAGGGATCGAACACATCTGAAATGTAATGTCCACTGTTCAAAGTACTGTCAATGCGAACAAGTTGACAGACGTGTAACCAGTGGCACTGCATACCATCACGCCGGGTGATACGCCAGTATGGCGATGACGAATACACGCTTCCAATGTGCGTTCACTGCGATGTCGCCAAACACGGATGCGACAATCATGATGCTGTAAACAGAACCTGGATTCATCCGAAAAAATGACGTTTTGCCATTCGTGCACTCAGGTTCGTCGTTGAGTACACCATCGTAGGCGCTCCTGTCTGTGATGCAGCGTCAAGGGTAACCGCAGCCATGGTCTCAGAGATGATAGTCCATGCTGCTGCAAACGACGTCGAACTGTTCGTGCAGATGGTTGTTGTCTTGCAGACGTCCCCAACCGTTGACTCAGCGATCGAGACGTGGCTGTACGATCCGTTACAGCCATGCGGATAAGATGCCTGTCATTTCGACTGCTAGTGATAAGAGGCCGTTGGGATCCAGCACGGCGTTCCGTATTGCCCTCCTGAACCCACCGAGTCCATATTCTGCTAACAGTCATTGGATCTCGGCCAACGCGAGCAGCAATGTCGCGATACGATAAACCGCAATCGCAGTAGGCTATAATCCGACCTTTATCAAAGTCGGAAACGTGATAGTACGCATTTCTCCTTCTTACACGAGGCATCACAACAACGTTTCACCAGGCAACGCAACGCCGGTCAACTGCTGTTTGTGTATGAGAAATCGGTTGGAAACTTTCGTCATGTCAGCACGTTGTAGGTGTCGCCACCGGCGCCAACCTTGTGTGAATGCTCTGAAAAGCTAATCATTTCAATATCACAGCATCTTCTTCCTGTCGGTTAAATTTCGCGTCTGTAGCAGTCACCTTCGTGGCGTAGCAATTTTAATGGCGAGTAGTGTATTTGTCCACAAATCAAAAACCCAATATTCTCGTGCAAATATGCTCGCAATAAATAAGACAATCATCAAATATTGTCTGAACACTTATTTAGGCCCGTTTGTCAGAAGTATCCTTTGGCACTCTTACACTGGAGGTATTGGTTAAGCAATGTTTCACAAATTCTTAAATTAACATGGTTTTGTATAAGTTGTAGTTATTTACATAAAGTTTCTGGCAAAATAGTGAACTGGTCATTAAATGACTACGCAGCTGTATGTGAGCTTCTCGTGCTATAATTATTTGCTGAGTAATTGTGGAGAATGGTGATATGTCACAGTCACATAAGAGACGTAATAAGTCAATAAAACACAGATGAGTGACTTTCAGGGATGATAGTGTGGTGCAGTGCTGTCATCGGAGATATCGTTTGTTGAAATCGTATAAAAGAGTTAGTAAATTAATTCAGAGATTCATTGTGAAAGTCTTTGACTGTGCAATGTTAACTTCCATTGTTTGGTATTGAAAATCTTTTCATTCGATCACCCCATTTTTCTGAATTCCTTCGATGTACCCCATTTTTCTGAATTCCCATGTGTGTGTAGATTTGCTTTAATACTTGACCGTAAATTATTATAGATTCTAAATGAGCTGTAGGAAGCCGCCTTTCAGCTTGTCTTATACTCCACCACTTCTGGTGCATTTCCTGCATGAAGACAATGCGAGCAACAACTGCCTACATTCCCTACTTTCGGGATTTACCCATTTCCGGTGACGTTGCTGCTCTTTGTACCTAAACTCGCCCGTACTGATAACGGAGCGGCTTGAGCCCTGAGCCGATAGCGTTAGTTATTTGTCCGTACCTTGTACCAATTGGAGGCGGTCCAGTTGCTTGCTAGATACGCGTAACTTTGCAAGTGATACTTCATGCATTGGCAGCAATTGTTTTCAATAAAAGCAATCTTTCACAAATCTTTCAAAAATTGTCTTAAAATGTGAGTAAAACTTCGGGATTTTTGTAGTAGAGTTTTGTTAAATCACAAATACCCCAATTCTTACTGAAATTGCAAATTTGTATAAGTAGAGTTTGTCAGACAGCACAAGTCATTGTTAGTGAACTAGTGCCTGTTTGAGTAATCATTAGGTTTCTGTGCAATAAAAGTAAGCGAACACTGGAAACAAATTCAGTCCTAACTTTTCCTAAACAGCTAATATTAATTACTAAAATTTGTCTGAGGGAGGGGTTACTGCAATTTGTTGTAAACGTATCCCACTTCTGTTAGAACTGTTTAGTAATCGACACCTTGTTTCCAATGGATTGAGGCACACAATAATACGGTCTGCAATAACAGATCGAATCTACAGGAGTACGTTAAGTGCATGTTCCTATCGATCCAGCTCGAGTGATAGCGCTTCAGATATTCCCAGTTTCTTATAGTTTGGTGCATGATGCAGATATCTCGGGGTTTTGCATTCGGCCTCTTACCATATCTGTTGCAATGTACAAACCATAACAATATTTTCTGGCTCTGACTTCGTTCTCTTGAATTTCTTTTGCTCTTGCCATAGACGTGGTTCAGTAGGTATTCCAAAACTTTCATAAATACAGGCTGATACAATGGACTGAATGTAGGAAGACTGCTGAAACTAACAATTAGTCTTACTGTTAACGGCGTAGCACTTTCGTTCATTTAATTAGAAATATTTAAAAGATTTACATACTTTCTGTTTTGTTGCGGTACTTACTAATTTTGAATTACAAATTATTCCCATCCCTTTGGACTTTATTCCAAGTTTAGTGTTGAGTTACAAAATCTGTTGTATGTCAATTAAGCAAGCCATTGGACTTGCGTATGTCTACCAGAACGGGCATTATAATTCGCTTTTGTGGTCGAATAGTTCTAAAAACTACCTACGTCAGTTACGGCGCAACAAACGATGTTAAGGAACACTAAGAGGTAAAATGTCTCAACAGATTAAAACTTTAATAAATTTATCCGCTGCAACCTGATAGAATATTTTCACGTTCAGACACGTGAAATATTGCGTACGGCGAACAGTGAGAAGCTTGTAAATAGGATTTTTTATTTGATATTATTGGACAAAGTGCATATTACGTAGTATTTCTTATTTCTCATAGTAGCAGACCATTGACGGAGAGTAAATGATGGCTTTCGAAGAAAATAAAATGTTTTTGAATAACTCTGCACAAGATATTACATCCAAAACTCATTGGAAAACCTTGGAGTAAAAGTTTTGTCATGGCACAACAGAAAATACTAAACAGTGAACAGGTTTATAACAAGATGTGGAGGTACATAGTGGGCCTTATTAGATCAAAAGCTGAAATAATGCTACTTACATAGAACTATATAAATTAGGCACTCCACACACGGACAACGCAGTTGTTAATGGGAGAAAATATGCAACAAAGTGAATATTGGGAGTTTTCTTTCGTGAGGCCGAGAGCGCTCATGTAGTCATCTAAAAATTATATTACCGTTCGCAAAAAGACAGGAGACTCAATTTCCTTAAAATGTAAACTAGATGTGCATACTTACGATCTAAGGAACAAAATAATCAGAATATTTCCGTGTACGATCGAGCAAATAGGCCTTCATATTTTATCTTGATAGTAGAAGCACTAAATATTTCTCAGTCACTGTTCCTTTAAATATAATCCGTGTCGACCGTAGTAAGTAATCCATAGTCCGCAGCATGTCATTAACACAAATGGTACGATCTGTAAATGAATTTTGTTGAACCACTGTTCGCCAGTTTTTCCCTTCTGAAATGCTTCCCAAGGAGTGCAACAATGCAATTTCAAACATTCGGCAATCTCTTCCCAGCCCTCGCTTTTTGGAACGAACATAGTTTCCGTCAGTACATTCCGTATTCTTGCCGCCACTAAAATAGTCAATAGTGATTTTTCCTCGTGAAGAGTAAAATTTAAGTATGCACATCTAGCAAAGTATGCGTAAGTGAAAGCTATGTGCCAATTTTTATCAAGATTCACCAGTTTTTTGGACCCCAAAGAGATCTGCTTTTGTTTACATTCCTGACTGCAAAGAAACCGAAGAAATTACGAAGTTCCTTTCTCAGTCACGTCTTTTGATTGGTTTGATATGGCCCACCACAAATTCCTCTTGCACTAACATTTTTATCTCAGCTCAGCACTTGCACCCTGTGCCCACGGTTATTTGTTGGGTCTATTCCAATCGGTCTTCCACTAGTTTTTACCGTCTACAGCTCCCGGTAGTACCAAAGAGGTTATACCCTGTGTCTGAACACGTCATATCATTAAGGCCCTTTTTCTTCATTTATTCTGCGGAGAACCTCTGCATTTCATGTCGCACATCCTTTCTTTAAACATCCTTCTGTAGCATCACAGCTCAAATGCTTATTCTTCTGGATTTCTCGCATTCTAAGATTACTCTGCACTATTGTGCTAGAAACACACATTCTCATCATAAATTTATTTCTCAAATTAGTCAATATTTGATACCAGAAGACTTCCTTTCTCCAGGAATGCCCTATTTCACTGTGCTAACTTGCTTTTTATGCCTTTGCTTCATCTGTCATGGCTCCTTTGCTTCCAAGGTAACATAATTCCGTAACTTCGTCATAAAATTTGATAAGTTTTTTGTTGTGCTCATTTCTATTTATTACTCCTGTTCCGATTTATTCTTTATCCACATTCTATACTCATTAGATTAATTCCAGTCAACAGATGCTGTATTTCTTATCTTCACTGAGGATAGCAATGTCATCAGCGAACCATATTCAAAAGCTTTCACTCTGAACTGCAATTTCACTTGTGAACCTGTCCTCAGTTTCCGTCATGGCTCTTCAAAGTATAATTTGAACAGTAGGTGCGGAAGATTGCATTTGTGTCTTACACCTTTTCTAATCCGAGCACTTCGTTCTTGGCTTTCCAGTCTTGCTGTTCTCTATTGGTTCTTGTGCATATTGTATATTCCTCATGTTTCCTTACAGCTTACTCCCGTTCCTCTCAGAATCTCGAACATCTTGTACAATTTTAAATTGTGGAACCCTTTTCCTAGGTCAAAAAAATCGTATGATTGTGGTTTGATTTTTTATCTTGCTTCCATTGTCAAACGCAACTTCTTTCGCACCCTTACCAATGTTAAAGCCAAACTAATCAACTAAAATTTTTCCACTTCTCTGTATATTAGTCTTGTCAGTAGGTTGGATGCTTAGTCAGTTAAACTGATTGCAAGATAGTGCTCGCACTAATCTGTCCTTGCTATCTTCGAACCTGTGCGATTTTCCGAAAGTCTGATGGTTCGTCGCCTGTGTCAGATTCTACACACAGACTTCAATAATCGTTTGGTTGGCACTTTCTGCATTGATTCCAGAAAATCTGATGGAATGATACATAACCCTTCTACCTTATTTGATCTCCAGTCTTGCAGAACTGTTCCAAATTCTAATACATGGATCTCCTGTCTTCCATATAGACTCCAATTTCTTCTGTCTCATCAATTCCTCTCCTGCATGTAGGCTTTGCGTGTCTTTTCACCTATCCGCTCTTTCCTCTGCATTAAACAGTGTGGAATTCCCATTGCAGTATTATTACCACTCTTGCTTTTGTTTTCATCGAAGGTTGTTTAGACACTTCTACACAGTCAGTCCTCAAGACGATCACTACTTTTACATTTCTCCCCCCCCTTTCCTGCAGTCATTTTGCCTTGGACTGCACTTTCTATTAACTTTACATCGTTGTATTCCGGTTTTTCTGAGCACTTTTACTCCCCTTCTTAGTCAGTTCTAAGTTTTTACTATACAAGGTTTCTTCGCGATTATTTTCCCTGCACCTAAATTTGGTTTTCCAACCTCCATGATTGCCCTTTCTAAGGATGTCCACTCAGTAACTGGAGTGCCTACGGTGGCATTCCTTAGCGTATTGCCAATGTCTTCAGCAAACTTAAAACACGTCTCATCATTCCTCCTTTCTTAAACATCCCACTTCCTCACTGATTCTTACGTTCCTTTTAAGCTTGTAGACTCCTCGTTACTAAATTGTGATCAGTCTACAGTCGTATCTGCACATGGGTGCGCCGTACAACCAAATGTCTGATTGCGGAATCTGACGGTCATTTAATCGAGCTGGAATCTTCCTATATTTCCCGGCCTTTTCCAAGTATACTATCTCCTCTTCTGATTCTTGAACAGGGTATTCAGTTTTACTGGTTGAAATCTGCAAAACTGTCTCTCCTCTCTCGTTCCTATTACTAAGCCCTTATTCTTCTGTAACACTTTCTTCTATTCCTCCTCCTGCAACCGCATTCCAATATCACATGAGATTTTCATCTCCCTTTTAATATTGAATTTCCCGTTCAATACTTCGATACGTTCTCAGTCTCCTGCATGCGACGTTGGCATGTGTACCTGAACTATCATTGCCGGTGTTAGTTTGCTGTCAGATCTAATGAGAGCAACCCTATCACTGAACTATTAACAATAACTCTTTGTCCTGCTTTACCAATTTAACTCTAATTATCCAATTTCATGATGCTATTGCCCTTGTTTGTCTGGCCTTAAAGTTACCTTTCCATTTCACTTCACTGACACCCACTCTATCTACATACGCCTTTGTATTCCCTCTTATAATTTTTTAGGTTTCCTACCTACGTTCAAACTTTTGACTTTCTAAACTTGGTTCATAGAATGTTATTTCATAGCTGGTTATTCATTCTCATGGTCTCCACCCCCTTGTAAGTCTGTTCCTGGAGACCTGAATGTGGGACTAATCTGAAATCTTTCGCCAATGGAGAGATAATGACTCAATTACAGGCCACATGTCCTGTTGATACACATTATCTCAAATGCACTGATTTTCTTTGCCTTCTATATCCTCACGCCGTTGGTCATTGCTCATCTCCTTTTTGGAGTAGTTTACCTTCCAAAGGGCAAGTGTGTGCTTAACATCTATCCACTCCTCTGCCATCTTCGACAAAGTTGTTCGAAGAACAATGGTGACTTCTTATGCGGGAAGGCTTCGGCCGGCATTGCTGATTTATATTCAGAATTTAAACAATGTCTGTTCGAACTGGAGAGCTAGGACGATTTAACATTCACTCTATCCCTAGACCATTGTAAAAGTGTTAGGAACACTCAGCTCCACGTAGTAGTCGCATTAAGACTGTGTTATTTGATGGAAATAATGCAGTTTCGATTACTCTTTTCATGGATTAGGTGATTTCACCTTTCAACAAGTTAGTGTGGTCTTCTCTGTCCATCTTGTTTGTCATAAAGTATTTTAAGTCTATTGTCTTGCATTCTACCAACAAGTTCCCACAATCGTTTTCGATTTACATCTATTTTCTCTTGTAGTGAATGAACTAGTAATTCATTTATAATATTTTCATTTCTGAAGCAGTTTCCTCTGGTGCACGCTTTAACACTATGGAGAAATTTCTCTTCTGAAGCCTGAACCACAGTCACTTGCTTTTACGTGGGAACGAAAGTTTCAGATCCATAGAGCCTAGTCATACTGCCATGGGTTTGTAAAACTTCGTTAAGTACATGACTTCTTGTGCCATTTCCCATGTCTAACAAAATGAATTTGAAATTGAAAACTTGAAATCTTCTCACTAGTCATAAGTATCACCCACAGAAACACTAACTTTTCAAAGACTGCGAGTAATGTGCTGAATGAAGACATACGACCTCAACAAAAATTGTTTTCAGAGCTGAGGGAGATTTTCAATAGACGCCATAGTCTCCCCTACAAGCAAAACAAATTTCAAACGTACTTAAGAGGCAACTGTGGGTTTAACCCTGACCAGAACTATTGCCCTGCCACAGCAGCCTTCTCCCCAGAACCTGGGGTGTGAAAAGTATCTCCTCGGCTTATTGTCTGTGCTGGATAGGTCACTAACAAATATTGAAGCACAGGGTTGTACAAACAAAAAATGATCATGGATCACACTATTTTCCACGATAGCTCTTACGCGGTCGGTGTAATAGCAATCGCTGTCCCTCTCGAATGAACGGAAACGGCTGAGAATGACTTACAGAACAGTGCCACCAATCACTATTACGAGGTAATGGGGCAAGAAGCTTGCCAGCGTTTGTGACATGCCCGGCCATATTTTAGCTTCAGCTTGCACAGGTCCTCGGTGGCAGCGATCAGGGCGAAAAATTAAGTATGGGTGGGTACTGCACTATCTACGTTCAAGAATAGGACAGCCACCCTCCCCTCCCCGCCGCCCCCCCCCCCCCCCACACACACACACACACACACACAAAATGTTTCTGACATTTACTTCCATAAATGTCAGACCTCTTACTGAATTAGTTATGGCCAATCCGTGTCTTAATTAAATAATTTGCATTTACCATGTATGCACATGCTGCACCTTTTAGTTACATGAGAATCACTGTGCAGTATAGCTTAACCAACAGTCTGACTCAGGTGAACAACACGTGTTACACTTTAACATAAAAGCTAAGCAGCAATCGATGTTAATTGTCCACCACTGTCCATCTTCTTATTCACAACACAAAATTGCACCGTCACATTATTATTCTTCAGACTGACGTGGTTTCCACACTCGGAATCTAGGTACTGACGGTTTTGCATTTTAGTTAACCCTCATATTGTCATAAAGTTTCAATTCACATTCCGGTTTCATATTAAGTTAAACATTATTGCACAAGTACAGGGTTACTACAAATGATCGAAGCGATTTTACAGCTCTACAATAACTTTATTATTTGAGATATTTTCACAATGCTTTTCACATAATACAAAACTGTTTTTTAGGCATTCACAAATGTTCGATATGTGCCCCTTTAGTGATTCGGCAGACATCAAGCCGATAATAAAGTTCCTCCCACACTCTGCGCAGCATGTCCCCATCAATGAGTTCGAAAGCATCGTGATTGCGAGCTCGCAGTTCTGACACGTTTCTTGGTAGAGGAGGTTTAAACACTGAATCACATAACCCCACAGAGAAATCGCGTGGGGTTAAGACGGGAGAGCGTGGAGGCCATGACATGAATTGCTGATCATGATCTCCACCACGACCGATCCATCGGTTTTCCAATCTCCTGTTGAAGAAATGCCGAACATTATGATGGAAGTGCGGTGGAGCACCATCCTGTTGAAAGATGAAGTCGGCGCTGTCGGTCTCCAGTTGTGGCATGAGCCAATTTTCCAGCATGTCCAGATACATGTCCTGTAACGTTTTTTTTTTCGCTGAAGAAAAAGGGTGCGTAAACTTTAAACCGTGAGATTGCACAAAACACATTAACTTTTGGTGAATTGCGAATTTGCTGCACGAATGCGTGAGGATTCTCTACCGCCCAGATCCGCACAGTCTGTTCACTTCACCATTAAGAAAAATGTTGCTTCATCACTGAAAACAAGTTTTGCACTGAACGCATTCTCTTCCATGAGCTGTTGCAACCGCGCCGAAAATTCAAAGCGTTTGACTTTGTCATCGGGTGTCGGGGCTTGTAGCAATTGTAAACGGTAAGGCTTCTGCTTTAGCCTTTTCGGTAAGATTTTCCAAACCGTCGGCTGTGGTACGTTTAGCTCCCTGCTTGCTTTATTCGACTTCCGCGGGCTACGCGTGAAACTTGCCCGCACGCGTTCAACCGTTTCTTCGCTCACTGCAGGCCGACCCGTTGATTTCCCCTTACAGAGGCATCCAGAAGCTTTAAACTGCGCATACCATTGCCGAATGGAGTTAGCAGTTGGTGGATCTTTGTTGAACTTCGTCCTGAAGTGTCGTTGCACTGTTATGACTGACTGATGTGAGTGCATTTCAAGCACGACATACGCTTTCTCGGCTCCTGTCGCCATTTTCTCACTGCGCTCTCCAGCGCTCTGGCGGCAGAAACCTGAATTGCGGCTTCAGCCGAACAAAACTTTGAGTTTTTCTACGTATCTGTAGTGTGTCGTGACCATGTCAACGAATAGAGCTACAGTGAATTTATGAAATCGCTTCAATAATTTGTAATAGCCCTGTACATTTTGTCTGTTTTGACTGACACAGGTGCCAAGCTCGAGATCTCAGAACAGGCTGACTTAAAATGGCTTTTTCGTCCAGTGCTTGCATAGCTTTGCAAAAATAGCTACAAAGTTGAAAATTGTGAAATCCGCAACTTCGATGATTTACGATTCGAATTTTACAGCTCAAATTAACGGAATAATGCAGAGAAATTGGTTTTGGTTTGAAATTTGTTTCAATAAGGACTTGACTGAAATATGCCTTAGATGACGAAACCTGTAAAAAAAAAACAGCTGACTGCCAATACCATACATGTGTTAATTACCAAGAAACTAAGTACTGATGTTGCTACCATGTTTTGGAAATTAGCTACATGAATACCTAAAGGATTACTATGGGTTATTTTCCTAACTTTATCAGTAATAGAGTAATTTCATTTGTTTACATGTCAACAGTGTCATTGGAATAGAAAATACTGTTAGGTAATCGAGCAGAACTAGATACTTCATGTGGTTAATTAGGAAATTATTCTGACTTCCGCAATTTAGTAAAGTTGGGCCTGGTCTTATACTCGGAATTACAGACACATTTATCTTACGGCACAATTAAACAAAAAATCCTTTGAGGCAAATAACAAAAGGGAATGGCTCGCAGCTTGCTTTACTAAACAGTGGACGATTCTATTAATTATGCAGGTGATCTTACATGTCAGTTCTGAAAATGATTAGCAAAACACAAATATGTACTTACAATGAAATGTTTGCGAAACTTCCTTGAAATAATTCTCGGTGTTTATTTTCTATGTGTAATGGCGTGGTGGAGTTGGTCAAGACATCAGTAGGCTTACCAGCCAACGCGACCACTTCTGCCCTAGAATGGCGCGTGTGGGATCTATGTATTTTGATCTCCCAATACCGCGGTGAGTGCGGGGTTGATCGTCATTCCATAACGCAGTTATTCACACTGAGGTAACAGCTCATGGGTAGCGATATGCACATATAATAATGGCGGTAGTATCGCGTACGCAGGGTGTAGAAGGGCAATGCATTGGCGGAGCTTTCATTTCTACTCAGGTGATTCATGTGAGAAGGTTCGACGTGATTATGGCCACACGACGGGAATTGTGAATTTGAACGCGGAACGGTAGTTAGAGCTAGACGCATGGGACATTCCATTTCGGGAAACGTTAGGGAATCCATAGTGCCAAGAATACCAAATTTCAGGCATTACCTAGCACCACGGGCAAAGCAGTGGCCGACAGCCTTAACAGAGCAGTGGCGTTTAGGTAGAATTGTCAGTGCTAACAGACAACCAACTCTGCTTGAAATAACGGAAAACGTTGTGGAACGACACGAACGTATCCTTTAGGACAGTACGGCGAAATTTCGCGTTAATGGGCTATGACAGCAGACTCAAGTTGTCAAGAAGGCTCTGTGCAAGTTGTTGATGATTCCATAATGGTATCGGCTGTTCATACGGTCCAACTGAACCGATCGACTGGAAACTTACATTCGGCTACTTAGTTTCCAGCCATTTGTTGCCTTGATGTTCCCAGGCATGTCACTGGGCCATAACTGTTCGCAATTGAAGACAGAGCAAATGATTTGGCCACTCACACCGCTCGACATGAATCCCATCGAATATTTATGGGAGATAGTAGAGGTCACTACGTGCACAAATCCTGCACCGGCCACACTTTCGTAGTTAAGGGCGGCTATGGAGACAGCATAGCTATTTCTGCAGGGGACTTCGAACGGTTTGAGGCCATGCCATGTCGAGTTGGTGCTCTAAGCCCGGCAAAGGAGGTCCAAGATAAGTGGTGGTGTCCCACGACATCGGTCACTTCAGTGGATTAAATATGGATTCTAGACAAGAGACGTTGTCTGCGCGTAGGCACTGGGCGGGGAATGTGTACACGAGGATGGTGGCGTGCTATCTTAGTATAAGATGGCTGGCAACGAGTGTGGACTTGCTGATGAACTGTTGAAGTCAGCTCGGTGGCTTGTGAGTTTATGAATGCCCGTACATATACCGTAGGCAACTCTAATTGGCCAGCAAGAGCGAGGAGACGCTGCTTTTTGAACCCAGGACCCTTGCAATCTGCTGTAGTGTCAAGTGATAACACACAGTGCGACGTCTCCTCTTGGGCTGTAAAAATTAGACCCAGAACCATTGGATCCATATGGCGGCTCGTCGACCAGCGGCCTCACCTAACTGATCATGTTCTTCGATGAGGTTGTAGTGACTGAGATTGGACAGTCGTCTGCTCTGGAGACTCACGGCACCGGCCCGAAGTCAACAAGTGCTGTTAACGGACGAGTTGAGGTTTATTACAAAAGGCAGTTTCCCGTCACGTAGACGGCTGCCAGATAATTGCGCTGCGCCACTGCATGAAGTAAGCTATCCTACTGCTGCAGTGTTGTAGAATGCCACGCCAGACGATTAGTACTCAGCTGCAGAATTTAGCTGGTGGCTGGGCTGCATGACCCTCGGCTAGTTGCTACAAAAAGTACGTGAAAAATCACGTATCTCGGGTTGATGAATATCCGGTCAGAAGGGTGCACAAAGTAAGACACTTCAGCAGTTTTAAATGCAATACTTTTCAAAGAAGTGATTCGGTTATGTGACTATGCTATAATAACCCTTCCACGGACAGTCTCTGGTTCGCTCAAACTTTCGACAAATTTACTTACTGGACGACTTTCAATGATTCCTTAGCTTGATAATGTCAGGAGTGTTTTAGGCATCCGCAAGTGGTCGTAGAACACTGAAAACTGTGCTTTCAGTGCAAACAGGAAATCTCCCTTCACTTCGTAGTCACATCATCCTCAAATTAATGGGCTGCGCAACAAAAGCAATAAGGTCCTGGGTGTAAAATGCATGTCAAAACTCGGATTGTAATTGCCAATTTTTCCAAAGAGTTATTAATAAAGTAGCCTGTTAATCTCTTCTTTCAACGCCTAAATTAACTTTGTTATTGACGTCGTGCCGATTTAATCTCGTACTGGCTCAGCTTTTTCGACGTAAAATGAAAAAATGCCTGCCAAAACATTCCTCAGTCACTTCATAATGTATTTATATAGCACAATCAGCCACTGATCATCTTGTCACATACAAGAACGTCTCCCCCTAAACAGTTATTAATACTCAACAAAGTTCCTCTGTACTATCTAGCTATGAATATTACTGGGATTTATGAAATAGGGAGTCAGTAATGTCCTTTACTGAAGCCTCATCAAAGTAGCAACACTGAAACTCTGCTCAGATTTCGTAGCTGTGTATATTGTTACTTAACACACATGAAGTTGTTACTGGCATTGTATCATTTCCTTTAACAGGTCACTGAAACCTTCAAAGACCAGACAAATTACCAAATCTATGAAACGAGTTATACACGTTTCACAATAGCCAAATTCAATAGTCATAAGTTTTTCCATCCTTGATGTTGGTAAAAACTGGCGCCTAAGAACGTTCGGTTTTCCTGTAAGATGTCAGTAAGAGAATCTCCGCTTAAAACTTCCCGTTCACCTTGTGAAAATTCTCTCGAAGTCTCTTGAAACTACATATTTTTTCGTTACAGCTGCTCAGTGCTTCGATCCTCCACATAACTTTTCATAATCATCTCCCATCACTCGCAGTCATGGGACAAAGAATTCTACATAGAAAAACTTCCTAATGCTTTGCTCACTAGCCCAGATACAAAGTAGTACCACTTTTACGTTTCATTTTATTTCAATTTTAATTAAAGGATATCACGACATTGTCTTCAAAATTTGTACAGAGTTCGTCGACAGCCAGTCGGCCAGCTATATGCTCAGCTATCTCGGATGCAGTGACGCCCACAGATGGCGGAACACCATATCTCATGATGGATAGGAAACAGATAAGGCGTACAAAATCAGTAAAAGTGCAGTAACGTAAATGAAGTTCCATATTTTTGTAATCTAAACACGTATGTTCAGTGAAATCTGTTAACCCTTCCATGTAGCCTGTCTGTTTGTTCAAAGCCTATTTTCAGTTGTTTTTTTTGAGATGGTTTGATAAACGACTTTACCGAATATTTGAAATAAATCTGTAGGCTTTCGCCTTTCGAAAGATATTTAACACTATGCCAGTTTCTGATTACCATTTTGATGGTGATTTTGCAAGTAGAAATCTAGTTAACATGTTCCTAAACCTTTTCCTGTTAGTGCATTCATCAAAGTTTGTAAAACTGATAGTGTCTTACCATTTCAGCTCATGAATAATGGTGTTCCTTTGTTCTAGGAAAGTGAATGGAGAGCACTGATCTGAGATGGTGGAAGCTGCGTTGTGAATGGACTAAAGACTGTGGCCGCAATGTGAATGGACTAAAGACTGTGGCCGCAATGTGAATGGACTAAAGACTGTGGCCGCAATGTGAATGGACTAAAGACTGTGGCCGCAATGTGAATGGACTAAAGACTGTGGCCGCAATGTGAATGGACTAAAGACTGTGGCCGCAATGTGCAGAATGGCTATCATGCCGAATGTAGTCATCACAAATGGGTGACAACACTTTAGTTTGAGAGCTATTTTCATTATGACAAGAGCTGTGCTGAGATGTATGGACAGTGAGACCAGATTTTAAGATTACTTTTAATAAAAGCAAGATTCTTAATTCTTTCGTTATTCAGCTATAACAGGAGAATTGCCTGCTTTGAGTCCTGTTTGTCAAATTACATACAGTGACAACACAAAGTACATAATGCTGACTGCCATATGACAATCAAAAAGTAAAGTCAAATTCTAAAATTGTTAGTCACCACAAAGTTGAAGATGAGGAAATGTCTGGATCTGACTTGAAATTAAATGGACATGCAGTGTTGAAGAAATTAGATTCATTCCAAGAAAAGGTAAGGCTCTTAGGTCAGTTATAAACAAAAACAAGTATACTGATCTCATTAGTATTTACAAATATTAGTTCATCTGCCAGAAAGGTTAAGTATGATGAAATTATTATACTTTGTTGCCTACACCACAAGAATTTCAGTTAAGCATATTTAGACCACAAACTCTAAGTAGGTGCAGTTTACACTACTCCAAATACTTTACTGACAAAAGTGGCTCCCTGAAAATGGACTCTATTTTGACAACACGCACATTCACTTCCACACTACATACATACATACATATATGCATACTGATGTAGCAGATGAACAATGAGACAATCCTAGATGTTGGGTGTAAGTACTGATGAAAACTTGAACTGGAAGAAACACATTACTGAGCAGCTCAAACAGTTGTAAGAAGAGTTCACTCTTCATATAACTGCCAGTCTCAGAAACAAAGAAACTCCTGATATATTTTATATATTTCTACTTAATAATGCCATATGGAATAACTTTCTGGGGTAGCCTATCACTTAGAAATTTTTGATTGCACAAAAGCAAGCAGTAAGAATGTGGTCACTTGGGGTCACCATGTAGGTTCTCCTCAAGCAGTTGCGCTTGTTAATTGCATCCCATGACATATTTCCAATTGGTCATAAATAATTCAACACAGTTTCAGGATAGTGATTCCATACATACAAGATGATAGGGAAAAATTATCATTAGCCATGTTTAAAACGGTTACTGGCCCTGGGTGTTAAATAAGCAAAAAAAGTTTATTTGCACAGTATAAAAAAATGCCCAAGATAGTGAACAGTGTCAGATCTAACCTATATCGTTTCTCGTGCAAAACTCCTATTTTATGAACATATTTTGATTCAAACAATGGTAGCTTTGCAAAATACTGGTTTCTAAGTGTAGTTTCATAAGTAGGATAATCACTTACACACATTCTGTAAACTGCCTTGTTCCAAATTTCGATAACTTATTCAAATCATATATGTAACATCTAAATACAGTAAAATGATCATACAGAAATTCGACGTTCGAAAGGGTGAAACTGAATAAAAAATGTGAAATTAGCTGTCACTCATCGCTATTTATCTGTAAAACTCTGCGTTGTGTAAAATCAGAGTTCGAAGGTTAATGAATAGACGTGCCAGGTACTGAAGAAACATTAACAGTTTGTATTCGAAGTGTTCAGAAAAAAGCTTGAAGCATATGTGAACTTTCAGTATGAAATCATTTGCAAAATGGAGGGTGGTGGGAAGTTTCTCCAGTTTTTTATCAAACTAGATTTGATGTCTTAGAGTACCATTTTACTCACAGAACGTGCTCCCTGTATGAACTTTATGCCAGTCCGTATTACTTGATGAATCATAGTAGAAAAATTCCCACAGCTGTTAGTTTACTGTTGGCAGAATTGTGGTGGTACACTTCTGAGCAGATCATTTTCATAATTTTAAAACATCTGTACTAGGTAAGTTAATGAAAAAGTCCATTTTTGTGTATTCATGTATTTTCACCTAATCAAAGAACAGAAAAATAATTCTCTAAATATTAAGTAGGGATATAGTCATTTAAAATTTTTCTTCAACATAATGGATTACACATTGCTTACTTGAGTTTTTAACTTCGTCTGTATACTGCCTTAAAATTATTTTTCTTCTTTAAGGGCGTCATTAATGGGACCAAAATGTGAACATGTTTGTTCCCAGATTAAATGCCTCCATGTCAGTAGAATGTCTAACAAAAGTGCTTGCGTATTGGTTGTTGTTCTGAAAGCTAGTAGACTTTGGGTGAATTGAGGTGAAGGTAACATGACAGCAACGGAGCTGGACAACCAACTACTCAGACGAAACACTAAAGTAAGAAATTGGCGTTGCTACTTAGGCAGCTGCCAAAAGTCTGACTTCTTGTATGATTACCAGTAAAGACAGGCCATCTATAGGACAGTTGTAAAGGACTTTATTCGTAGAAAATCCTGGGAAAACATGCTTAGGTCCAGTCAAAATCTTGTGCTGTCAAAAAATATTGATCAGGAATTTTGTGAAAGTTTGGGAAGGGTTCTGTTATGCCATACCTCAAGCAAAGAGTAAAACAAAGCCCATTTGTTAAGATAATGGTTCCTGGCAGCGTGTGTGGCTATGGGAAATCTGAACTGCTTCTGACTGATACAGAAATGTCTCTGGTGCTTGACCTGTCTATGCTGAAGTGGTCCAGAAAGAATAGTCGTCTACCGAATCCAATGAATGCTGTTATTACGCAAGATAGTGAGAACTCACTCAGCCAAATAGCACTTTCGGAGAGATTCCCTGTTGGGGATGCTGGCCTGGAAACAGTCCAGACTTACACCCTATGGTGCAGCAGCACATGTGGGCACACCACAGGATGCAGTCCTCAAAGAACATCGTCCATGCAACAGACCAGCTCACTGCACATGTGCAGGAGGCAAGAACTGTCTTCTCTGAAGAGGCGATAGGACCTACAGTTTTTGTAGATGAATGTTTTCATAATCAGGGATACCATAGAAAACATAAAGTGAACAGATGACTGCCCAAATCATTCATTCAAATGTAAACATCTTTTTATACAGAATTATGTAATAAAATATTCCAACAAAACTTGAGGGAGAAATGTTCGGTCTACCCTGTAGAAATTACTGTTTCACATTCCTCCTTTACGTGGCATTTGTGATGAGATTGACATCTTTGCAAGAGTATGCACACTTGACAAGGGCAAACTGCCGATATGCTACATCAGTCTTGCTGTATCTGTGCTGTGGTTATGAAATATCAGACTCTCGTTTTCAGGGCTAGTTCGAGAATATATTTTTCCACCCAAATATTCCATTTGGCGCCTCCCTCTCTCGTTTTCCCTCCCTCACATTAGTTGCATTGCCTTGGGTGCTTGGTAAAAAAAACTTCACAAAATAAATCTGAACTGTATAAACGGGTTTTCTTTTTAAAATTAGTACTACGTCGACATTCCTCTTTAACAAAACAATTTGACTTTTTCATGCTAAATATTAAACGAGAAAAACAATTTGCATTTAAGAACTACTGAGATATTTAAATGATTGTGTCGAAAGCAGAGAGAACTAGACCCATTGTATTTTCCTTGCAACGATAAATTTTCTTTCCAGGAAGTTCAATAATTAAACTCTTAAAACATGTAAGGTATAAATGTTTCCACTCAGGAAAAACAAAAATACAAAAATCTAACTTGTTTGACCTGTCACACAAGACTAACAGGGTACTTTGTTATATGTGAAGAATACTCAAAAGCAGTTGTTTCACAAAATTTCTGAGGAACGTAGCTGAAAATTGCTAAACTTGGTTAACATTGTTATGTACAATTACTTGGAGAGAAATACACCCATGGTAGAGGCAGGCGACCATCCAGATTTGGCTCAAGTTTGAAATAAAGGTCTTGGTCGCACAATTTTCTATTGAACGTTACGCATTTCAAATTTTCATCAGGCTGAAGCTGTGGAATGAAGTGTACAAGAAAACTGATACGAAATATATGCTTAAGTACGTGTCTAAGTATTCAAATACACAGAAATTTCCGTTACCGGTACGATAGTACTTACATAAGTCAAACGTTAGTACATAGCTAACGAAAGTGAGCGCATAGACTGAATACAGAACAAGCATCTCATATGGGCACATTTGACAGTGTCGTCAGTCCGAATATAACCAGTGCAAAGTGTGTGACGATTAAGCTATCAGAGGTAAACAAAGGCCAGTAGGTGGCGCTAGCATTAACCACAGAGAGCAAGTCAGAGTAACTTCTCTTCACGGCGATTAAGTATATCAGCACATCGTGAACAACTTGACAAAATACATTTATACTAATTTTATGGAAGAAAAACTCATACTAACAGCATGAAACTTGCGTCGTTAGGTAACATCGTAAAGAATGTTACAGCGTAAGTATTTAGTCAATCAAAACAGAAGAAAGCTGCAACAAAGTGACTGGTGTGGTACAATATAAACACAGATCTAGATAATAAAATATAAGTCGTGAAAAGTTTACATCATTAAATAAAACGTTGCAAAAGTCACTAAATGTACTCAAATCATAATAGACGAACATGCAATGACATTTAGGTGGGCGGCGATTGGTGGCAACAACTTCAAAGAATCAGAGGATGTTTTAAGACTTCCCTTATAGGATGGGGCCACGACTTTTGTATCATAGATTTCCTTCAAAGTTTGTACATCTTTCGTAAGCCATTAAAACAATGTGGGAATAATAAAATGCATTTCTTCGGAAATTCAGAGAAAGTTGCAAGAGTTTTACGCATTTACTATATGATTGATGTACCGTAGGTGCCGAACGTTGTTAATGGTGAAGTGGTTAACGTTCGAACTTCATAAGTGATTTCGTAAATGACGTCAGGCATACCTTTCCATGAAACAAGATTTTCATTACTTGTAGATAGTTGTAAATGTTAGTTCTACTTATTGAATTTAGTTAAAAATTAGTCACACGAAATTCAATAAAAGTTCATGCAAATACATTGTTTTAATTATTACCTATCACATGTCATACAAATTAAATATCAAGTGATGAAAAAATATAGATTAAAAATTGAGTTTGAGCAGGAGTGGAACTGTCGCCTGCTACATGTTTGCTCTTACGAAGCTCGAATACTTTTTAACCACAGGGTAAAGGAATAGTCGCGGGGCAACGTGAGCAAGGGTCATTTTACGAGGCATGTCTCCGTCGCCAAACATGAACACTTGGAAGGGGTAAATAGCGATGGAAGGATATTCATTTATTGGACAATCCATGACTTGTCTCTGGAAAAGTCACTCCTGTAACACGCACATGCGGCTCTACTCCACGGGCGCCGCTGTCCCATCATGGAGTGACTTAGTCGGGTAATAAACAGTATTCGGATAGAGCAGAGGGGAGATAGAGGCGGGCGACATCCATAAAAAGAGCCAAAATTTGAGGCAACGATGTAGCCAGTGTTCTCCATCCCGGACGTTGCAGCTCACACATAAAAGCGAATCTGCAAGATGGCTCCTTTGGAGTCCCTCTCGAGCAATTTTTCTGTTAACCGTCAAATACCAGGTCGAATGTACCTCTGAATCTAGCGTTACCGCGTTGACGTTCCAATGCAAGGGACATCTCAGACGACATTAGGCGACCGGCGTCAAAGTAGTGTGCGATAGAGGTCATTGGCCGTTGGTGAGAAGGGAGGACTTCCCTTAGGTAGCTGTACTCTGGATAAAACGTCCCAATGTACGAAAATAGCACTAGTATATCAGTAAGCGCCACCGGAAGGTCAAGAAGCCAATGAGGCTAATCTAGGACCGCCGCCAAAGCTTGAGGTGGCCACTAACGTACAGACACTGCTCAATCATGAAACTATGGCGAGTGAACGAATCATATCGCACGTTACATTCCAGCGCTGACAAATAAACCGAATGCTGCCATGATGTTCCTATTGTGTGTTTAGGCATTGGTAGTGTTCGCGCTACATGCGGAATTCGTGATGCTTGATACATTAATAAATTCAGTCCATTGTGAAGGTCCATGGCATGGACACGATGATCCACAAGTCCAGGGCGGATGTGTTGCAAGATGCTCCGATAATTAAGGGTCGCCATGCGTGAGATGTCGTTCATGAAGTAGATACCGAGACAGCGGATTTTCTCAGTCTGAATGGGACGACGCTTGCAGGTGTCATCCCAGTGCAAATGTTAGACCATGATTATGTACGTTTGTACGGCTTCCGGAAGCTTCACCATAAGTGACTAACCATTCCAAAGCACCGTGTACAGCATATTCGTCACGAAGTTATCAGATCTGCATGCAAAGTGTACCTAAAAATGAAGCAACCAAGAGACGAACCCGTGAGGCGTTGTTGCAGACTGTACAACAAAGGTTCTGATGCTAAAGCGTGCAGTGTTGTCGATAATGGGCATCATTAACAGAGCGACGAATGTGCAAGGTACAAAGCCTACCGTTAAGTACTTCAGATGTTGCGCCACGTAGGAGTATCACCTTGACGATAGCGCTCGGGTAATGTATAGTCTGAAGAACAGCAGTTAAGTACATACGACTGACGTGATCAAATGCTTGACTGTCTATCACAGCCAGCGCTCCCGGTACAGGGAGCGACTTCAGCGAGGGCAGTCAGGTCCCTGTAACGCCACAGGGTGGCGCGGGTATTGGGCTCCCACCTATTGATGCCTGATCCGTTGGTAAGACACGCGACGTCGTACGCAGAATTCGAGCTACCAGTAGACGTGTGAAGATTTTCATATCAAAGCTCAAAAAAGTTAATGGTAGTCAATAATACGTGATCGTCCGTGAGGTTTATGGATTGTGATGATGCCTTCCACAAAAGCAGCTCAAAGTTGCACCTCTAGTTTCCTATAGTAGTCGTGCAGGGCACCAATAACCCCTGGAAAGTCCTAGAAAACTCAAAGGGTACCCCATCAGATCCTAGTGACTTATTGGGTGCCCTTTTTCCTATGGCATCCAACACTTCAGTCACAGGTTCTAGCAATTCCTGTTGGATTTAGAGTACTGTGCGTCAAACCAGCGACAGCAGTAATGATTTCTGGATCAGAACTCGTCTCCGCTTACAGGTGAGAATAATGGGTAAAGTATGCATTGCTTATGTCTGTGTGTTTGACGTGAAGGACGCAGTCTTCTGTCTTCACCTCATGGATCAATGTTCTGTGTCTGCGCTTTCTTTCCGTGGAGAGCAGTTAGTTGGCGATTCTGACAGTTTGACTTGTACGAATGATCCCTTCCAGGTGTTCACGTGTCAATATCAGTCTTCGATTTTGCTCGGATGACTCATCTGGCGGTCGGTTGATGGAGGCGTAACAGAGCTCTGAGGATGGCGTAATAGAACTCCGTAGTACTGCGCCTCCCTGCCACAGCTTCCATACTAATCATCTTCGAAGATCCTCAAAGTTTCGGCTTGCTACAGTCCAGCACTCACTGTAAAGCAGACGTATATGCCTCTCGTCTCCAGGTGTCACCCGCCGCCGCCTGGCATTCCGTTGAGGCCAGTGAGCGGTGTTAAATTTCCACGGGCTGCGGCTGTGACACATGTTGGCGTCGAAGCGTGATGGTACAAACGTAAGCAGTGTGGTCAGTAAATGCAGCCGGCTACAACTCGGCTGCCGTGACCGCATTCCTGAGAGACCAAGAGGTATATATCTTATAAATTCTGATAGATGACAGTTCAATAAAGTGCGTGAAATCCTGTCTATCGGCATAGACGATGTCCCAAGTGTCTACCAGACAGAGCTAGCGAATGACAGCGCCAAGTGTTGGGCTTGGTGAATGCTGAGGAATTTGGTCATTAGCTGATCGTGTACAATTAAAATCACTCCTTCACCATATCATCTGTCCTGCCTTGGCATGATTGGTTAATTCCTCAGTAAAGAATAGTGAACGTTCACGCTTCTTGCTCGTACTGGACGGTGCGTAAATATTGACGAAGTGTTTCCCTTGGACCTTAAGCGCCATAGCCCTGGCATTCTGTAGGTATCGTATACTGGTGGCTATTAAACTTTCTTTGAGAAGTACTGCGCAGCCACGGAACGTTTCCGACGCGTGTAATACGCATGTCGTGTATCCTGCGATGTCCTGGAAGCAAAGAACGTATACTTCCTGCAACAAGGCCATGAGTGTCGGGAGCATAACGTGTGTCGTGTAGGAATGACACCTTCGCACGCGACCCGATGTTAGTGATGTTGATAGTCGCGAATCGATATGACTGCCGTTCGCCCTCGAAGGCAGTATCAGTCATTGGCGTACACAGTGGTGACGCGTTTGGTCACCTCAACGCAACCCTGTCATCTCTACTACCACGCTTATATAGATATGGTGTCTGTTTATGAGCTACAGCAGTCTAGAAAGAAATCAGAATTATATGAATAGCTTCAGCTGCTGACGGCCGTTGATATATATCGAGGACAGGTGAAAATGTGTGCCCCGACCGGGACTCGAACCCGGGCTCTGCTTACATGGCAGACGCTCTATCCAACTGAGCCACCGAGGGCACACGGGATAGTGCGACTACAGTGACTATCTCGCGCACGCTTCCCGCGAGACACACATTCTCACCTTATGTCTAGACACAACATTCGTAGTGTCCCACTCCAACACACTCATTACTCGTGGAAGACATTCTTACAAAGTCCCGTAAGAGTTTGGGGAATGTGTGTGCATCCGCACAGGAGGAGGTTATGGCCGGTATTGCCAGAACTATGACAGCGTTGTTTGGAAACATGAAGTCCAAGAGTGGCTGCAAATTGTCTCCCAGTAGCCGAACATAACCATTTCCAGTCAATGATCGGTTCGGTTGGACCAGAGGACAGTCCATTCCATGTAAACACAGCCCATACCATTATGGAGCCACCAGCACTTTGTACAGTACCGTGTTGAGAACTTGGATCCATGGCTTCATAGGGTCTGCACCACAGTTGAACATTACCATCAGCGCTTATCAACTGATATCGGGACACATCCAACCAGGCCACGGTTTTCCTGTCGCCTAGAGCCCAACTGATATCGTCACGAGCCCAGGAGAGGCGCTGCAGACGATGTCGTACTGTTAGCAAAGGTACTTCAGTCAATCGTCGGCTGCCTTAGCCCATTAACACCAGATGTCGCCTTACCATCCTAACGGATAAGTTCGTCATACGCCTCACATTGACTTCTGCTGTTATTTCAGCGTTGCTGGTCTTTTAGCACTGACAAATCTAAGCAAACGCAGCTACTCTCGGTCGTTAAATGAAGGCCGTCGGCCAATGCGCTGTCAGTGGTGAGAGATGCTGCCTGAAATTTTGTACTGTCGGCACACTCTTCATACTGCGGGTCTCTGAATATTGATTCCCTAACAATTTCCGAAATGGAATGTACTATGCGTCTAGCTCTCACTACCATTCCGCGTTCAGTCGGCTCCCGCCTTGTGGCCATAATCACGTCAAATCTTTCACATGAATCACCTGTGTACAAACAATAGCTCCGCCAATGCACTGCTCTTTTATATCTTGTGTATGCGATACAATCGCCATCTATATACGTGTATATCACTATCCCACCTCAGTGTAGATGCGTAATGATCTGTTCTCACTTCAAGCAAGGAATTCAGCCTGCCACAATTGATACACAGTAATACAGAAACAGGATTATCAGTCAATTAATGGAAAGATGGTCAGAAATATATTTATTGCAACATAATTAACTACCCTAACAAAATGTTACATTTATTAAAACAAGTAATTGAAGAATTGTAAGTAGGCTGTTTAGGTTTTTATGTTGGTAACGCCACGTAGCGCTCTATATGAAAATCACTGACTGCTGTGTGAAGGCTGTGGTTGGTTTGCATTGTTAGAACAGTCGCCATGCAAGTTTTCAATAAGGTATTGTACAAAGTGCTGGTGGCTCCATAACGGTATGGGCTGTGTTTACATGGAATGGACTGTCCTCTGGTCCAACCGAACCGATAATTGACTGGAAATGGTTATGTTCGCGCAGTTGGAGGTGAGCCGCCAACAGTGGTGGATGTGGGGAGAGAGATGGCGCAGTTTTGAGAGCGGATGATCTGGACGTGTATCAGAGACAGTAAATTTGTAAGACTGGATGTCATGAACTGATATAGATTTTTATGACTTTTGAACACTATTAAGGAAAATACATTGTTCTATCAAAATCTTTCATTTGCTAACTATGCCTATCAGTAGTTAGTGCCCTCAGTAGTTTGAATCTTTTATTTAGCTGGCAGTAGTGGCGCTCGCTGTATTGCAGTAGTTCGAGAAACGAAGGTTTTTGTGAGGTAAGTGATTCATGAAACGTATAGGTTATTGTTAGTCAGGGCCATTCTTTTGTAGGAATTTTTGAGTCAGATTGCGTTGCGCTAAAAATATTGTCAGTTTAAACACAGTCATTTATAATTTTTCTAAGGGGACGTTTCAGAATGTAACTTCGATTCACCTTACATTCGATTGACATTAAACCAAATAGTATCGACGTTTTGCCTCCTCTCCGTTCTTAGAATAGTTCAAAGCTGTATTGGAAACGATCATGCAGAGTAACAGACCGAAAATTAATAATGATGGTTTGACTCAAATTTCGACGGTCGAACCGTGGATCCGATTTCGCACCTATTAAGATTCCCAGCAAGTACTTGAAGACTTTACAAAAAAAAATGGTTCAAATGGCTCTGAGCACTATGGGCCGGCTTAAGACTTTACAACGTCCTCTGAATTCATATCAGCTTCGGTAGGTGCGACAAATCAAGACACTTTTAATCAATAACAATCTACAGAACTAAGATTCTGCAAAAGCCAGCTTATGATGTAGTGATCGTATTAACCACAAATCTTTCAATGCCTTATCCTTCACGTATTTCTTTACTTCAGAACTTGTTTACAGAAAAAGGCAAGTCAGTTAAAAACGCCACATACTAGGGTGACATACGAAAAAATTGTCAGAACCTCGAGAACTCCGTTCTCATATAAACCATATGATTTTTTAAATTGAGAATTTTGCTAAAAATATATACGAAGTGATTGGTGGCGTGCGATGTTCGAAATGGACGTCGCAGTTCTGTAGCGCGACGTTAGGACAACGAAACAGCAGAATAGTATTTCAGTTATGATTAGCCACAACACAACGTTCAGTGGCAGTAAACATCGAAACCAATACATTTATCATACTAATAAATTTCCATTTCCGTTGATTTCGTGAAGGTTATGTAATTGTTCCCATCGTTCCTTTCCTTCACTGTGAAACCTTCCCGTCTCCTCTATATCTCTTTTGTTATTGATAACCTTCCCTTTTACAATAAACTATGAAACCTTTCCTTAGGATTTCTATCTCTTGCATAATAACAAATGAAATCTTGCCTTTGAAATTAATTCTTTCTCAATCTTAGCATACAAATTTAAATGCTGCTTATTAAAAGTTATTTTCAGATTATTTCGACGAAACATAGAATGTGTCGTCGTCGTGGCCCTCAGTCGTTATCTGCAATAACCCAAAACTGTTCCTTACCTTTTTTTACTGTTACTGGATCACCATCTGACTGCTACATCGAACTGCGACATGAATACACTTACTCTGTTTTACTATACTCTATTAACTGCTGGTGGGCTGTCATAATAAACGGCGGTATTTATTACCAAAGCTGACGTTATTCTTTATTAGCAAAGCTGACGTTATTCTTTAATTTGACTGAAGTTACGTAATTCATAGTTACACTTTTTCTTGACAACAAAGTTTTTACAAAGTTTTATGTTGATGGTTTTTGGGATGGATTATAATCAGTAATGCAACATTGCTGGCAAAAATTAATTATATTCTGAAAACGCTTCAAATATTTACTGTTGGTAATGAAATGATTTTACAAACGTTCAAATGGGACTTAAGTTTTACAATAATCTTACAACTAGCATTGCGCAAACATACCTTCAGTTGTCTTGAGTTTCGCAAAGAAAATAATTCAATAATATTAGCTTCTCTTATAATAGTTAGCTGATGTCTCTGTACATCCGTTTATAATCTCATGTATATCATAGCTAGTGGCTGGCAGGCACACCGCTCCTCTCAACCTCTCGCTTCACTTCTCGCTTACTACTGACTTCCTACGAACGCTGAAGTGCTCTCTCCTGCCAACAATGCTTTCTGGTGCAGACAATCCCTGCTACCATTACAAAATGTATCAATGCGCGGTCTTTCCCGCTCTTTTCTTAAAATGTATCCATACGCGGTCTCTCCCGCCCTTTTTTAAAATTATATCAATGTGCGGTCTCTCTTGTCAACAATACTTTGGTGCAGACATTCCCTGCTACCACAATTATTTCCAACATGACAAATATTATTCCTACTTAATCCTATTAATAAAATACAAACATCTTTCATAAATTGTGATTTGACAAACAATAGAAATATACACGTCTTACAACTGTAGCGACTTTGTTTCTGTTACTAAGTCCCCTGACAATGCTGAGACCAGACGCTCAACTAAATTTTTGCGTCGGCTCTAGGCAACGTCGTTTTACGCCAATCAAAGAAAAACGAACTTTTGTGTACATTCTCGTGTGCGGCGTTGGCCAGCAACTCGTAAAAAAATAAAATGTTACCCTCTTCCTCTTTTGTCTGTCAAGTGGCTTTACTGCTCTCACAGTAGCTGCATTACCACAAGTATGCAATGTAGGAACGAGATTGAGCGTTTTGTTTGCTTGTTCGCTAATAAAGTTGAAAATTTCTTCATAATAAAACCATGCAGACCGCTTAATAAATTACACCGTTTCGGCACTGCAATCAGGTGGTACCTTAAGATTAGAAGAAAATGAAGAGCGACAGTCGTATTTTCCACATCAAGCTATAAAAATTGGATACTAAATCCTTTGGTGTTAAGAACTATTATGACTGTGGCATTTGTAAACGAAATTGAAATCCCTGAACCTTTATACAAGAATACAAATTAACTGTTGTCAGAATCATTAGAAATTATTGAAGCACCATAAAATTAGTAGAGGGGAATGCGTGGGATTAATAGACCTTCTGAAGTTAGTATTTTAACACCTTTGACAGTATCGACAGAAAGACTAGCAATGGCCAATGTTTATCCAGTACAATAGCAGAGGTCGTATTCGTTTAAGGAAACCAGGGCATAGAGAATGGTATAGGATGTTGATAGCATTTTATTATACAGAGGTAGTGCCGATGAAATAAAATAAATGGCTAGGAAGATTAGTGCCACGGATTCTAAAATTGTCATTGTAGAGTTACAGAAGGATCCGAGCATAACCATTCTGGAGCTAATTACTGACAATGAATGGAGGTACAAAATATACACACGAAACAAACACAGATGTGAGCATTAATGCGGAACACGTCGATGAATTAGCTAATGCGAATAATGACTACGATCAAGTGTAGAATGGAATGACAATGAAAATTTGTGCCTGACCGGGGCTCGAACATGGATTTCTCGCTTCTCTAGTGATCGCCATACCATTTGGCTATCCGTGCACGACTCACGGCGAGACCCAAACTTCCATACG
This sequence comes from Schistocerca piceifrons, assembly GCF_021461385.2. Taxonomy (NCBI): domain Eukaryota; kingdom Metazoa; phylum Arthropoda; class Insecta; order Orthoptera; family Acrididae; genus Schistocerca; species Schistocerca piceifrons. Next base: position 850,070,439 of record NC_060139.1, read on the forward strand.
TCGTCAGTCATCCGTCTACGATCTGTACTCGCACACCCATTATGTGTGTTCCCGCACAGACCGGACGCTGTGCTTGAAAGTCACATGCCCGGTATCGCCATCAGAATAACACAGGGCACTGCAATATCGTATTTATCTGTCGATACCGGGCATGCGTCTTTCAAGACCAACGTCTGATCTGTACGGGAATACACATAATGGATGTCAGAGTACAGATCGTAGACGTATTGCTGACGACATGTGGAAGTTCGGGTCTCGCCGTGGGTCGTGTACGGATAGCCAAATGGTAAGGCGACCACTCGCGATAAGCGGGAAATCTGGGGTCGAATCCCCGTCTATCACAAATTTTCATTGTAGTCATTCCATTCTACAGCTGATGGTGGTCATTATTTGCAATTGCGAATTCATCAGCTATCTCTCTCTCTCGCACGCACGCACGCACGCACGCACAAGAGAGGACTAGAACCTCCGATGGGGGGAGCCATGCGAACCGTGGCAAGGCGCCCTGGAACAAGCGGAGGAAACAAGCTCCGGGCAGTAAAACCGCTCCCAACTGCTTGGACATCCTCCTCCCGACCATCTCGGCGAGAAGAGGTCCTTCTGACCAGGTTGCGGATTGGGCATTGCCGGTTTAGCCACCGCTACCTGCTCTCCGGTGACCCAGCCCCGCAGTGCCCTTGTGGTCAGTGCGCCATGTTTTATTGTCGTGTCCCCGCTTTAGTCAATCTCGTGTTGTCCTGTCCCTGCCATCTACTTTACCGGATATTTTAGCTGATGACACTCGGGCAGCTGCTCGCGTTTTGCGTTTTATAACTTTGACTGGCTTGTCCAAAGACATCTAACTTTTTTACGTATTTTATCTGCGTCTTTGTCAGGACTTTCTGGTGTCCCCCCCTCCCCTTGAGTTTTACTAGATTCCATGTGCTCTAACAACTGTGACTGGGCGCTAATGACTTCAGTAGTTGAGCGCCCTTAAACCCCACCAAAAAAAAAAAAAAAAAAAAAAAAAAAAGACCAAGCGGCTACCCCGCGTGGCGGAATTGTCATCCTCGGAGGTATAAGTATGCCTGTTTCAGGTCTACGATACATAAAATCTTGAATTTATCCACAGATGAGACTGAGAAAGAGCTTCAAATAATTATGCAAACAGGTCGTGCAAGGGGATACAGCAATAGTATCATCAAGAAGCACTAGACCTTTACATACGGAAAAAGCACTCGAGTAGAAATGCAATAAAATAAGATATGCCACTTCCAAATTTAGTGGCTCTTATTCTGCAAGTAGTGCTCACCCTTTCAATAAAGTAGTCGGTACAGGCCTTAAAATAAATAAATAATGCACCGTTTTTTTTCTCGGCCAGTTTCGGTTGGAAAAAATGCAGAATTTGATGTGGGACAAGGTGAATACTTCTGCTTCAGCCCCTATAGTGACATGAAGCTCCGATAGACGGCGGTGCTCCGCGTAGCCATCAAAATGGCGTTTATAACGGAAATGTGTTCCAAGCTTCGACCATAATTATAATAGACTGGTCCTGACGTCATTTTCGTGGCTCCAACATCTCTGGGCTAAAGTCACGTGAATGTTGGCAAAACATGGTTGTTTCGTGTTGCGCTTATGGCTGTACTCAGCTTCTTGTCAGCGGAAATGGCATTACATTTCACGTGTGTTTCTATGATAGTGCAGATGCGTTTATTGAAATCTGCTGAAGTGACTTTTACACTTGAAATAGAGTATCACGTAAATTGAAGTGTTGAAAGTGATGCCTGTAAAGTCAGACTCCTATTACATCTTGGAAAGTATCTGTGATAATTCGGTTACAGAAATAAGTATAACTGCTTCTCGTTCCTACTCATAGGTTCACTAAGGATGAAAACCGAAGGCAGCTTTCGATACAGGCCCTCAAACGGAAAAACTTTAAGCCATCTGCACATACGCGCCTTTTTGTATATACAAGTGAGATTACAATAAGGTAAGAGCACCTATAGTCGACACACGAAGAGAATTTTTTCTGCCTTTTAATACTATTAAATAAATGTAGGCTCCAAAACTATTTTCTGAAACTTCAGAGTCTCACCTATCATCTAAAATATCTGATAGTTTAAACTTTTGTAAAAATAGTAGGAACTGAACCTTAGAAGTGCACCTAAAATTGATACTCTAAAATGGACCTGCTCCTAAAGTCGACAATTTTGGCACCTATAGTTGACGTAATTCCCATATCCCATTTTCTTTTATAAATGACCAGAGCTCAAAACGTGGCGAATCCAATATTTAAAGTTTTGACACGAGCCCACTCTTACTGTTTAAAAGAATTTTAACGACAGTTTACTTTAATTGACAGTTCATAGTAATTTCGTCCCACTGCCCACCAGAGGGGCGTTCGATGTATTTGTTAGATTTTATAAATGGTTCTGTGAACAAATTCAGGTCAAATGTAGTTCTGACATAATTTTTCGCAAATAGAAAAGTAATTTTTGTTGGAAGCGTTTGACAGTCAATTGAGAAATGTGGGTAAAATACGATAGGATGGCAGACTGCTGATTTGAAATCCCGCCACGTTTTGCCAACAGTCACGTGGTCTATGTTGGAGCCACACCAGCCCTATAGCTTCTGCACAGCAAGGCCAGTCTACTAGTTATCTATGGTCGAAGGTTCCAAGCAAAGAGCTGTCACTGAGTTTATGTTGGCGGAAATACAGATGATCTCAGATGTTCATAGGCGGCTGCGGAGTGTCTACGGAGTCTAGGCAGTGAACAGAAGCTCTGTGAGTCGTGGGGGAGGCGTCTGTCGTCGCAACAACATGGCCGCACAAACCTGTCCGTACTCCGTCGTGCTGGTCGGCCGCGCACAGTTATGGCTCCTGTTGTGCTGCAACGTGCTGCCGCTCCCATTCGAGGTGATCAACGCATCTCACACACCTCACTCTACAACTGGACGTTTCTGTTGGTAGTGCTTACACTCGTCCATCAGTTGGGGTACTCGGAGGTGAGTGTCTACTGCTTTCCTCGCCACATAACAGAAGACCATAAAGAGTTACGAAGGACCATCTGTGCGCAATTGCTTGGGCGTTAAGAGGATGATCGCGACAATTTTTTGCCGAATATAGTCACAGGGGATGAAATATGGGTTCATCACTTCGAACCGAAAACAAGCACAATGGCTCCACACCCTTTCTCCCAAATAAAAAGTTCGTAGCCGCACGCGCAGCCGGAAGTCACGGTGACCGACTTCTGAATCTTTGAGGGAGCTATTATATTTCATGTTCTCCCTCATGGCGCAACAATCAACACTGAAATCTGTGCTTCCGAGAGGTCACAAAGCTTCATTGGACTGCTTTTCCTTGTCCACCCTACAACCCAGATCTCGCACCTTCCGACTTCACCTGTTTGGTCCAGTGGAGGATTGTAAGTGGGCTGCTTCTGTGTTGGCAGCGCTTTGCATTGGATCTCTGACCTCTCTTTCTTTGTAAGAGACTCTGTGGCTTGTCGGATTCGTTGTTGGAAGTTAGTCGCTAGCAATGATGGAAGTACTTTTGGGCAGTTGGAGGTGAACAGCCTGCAGTGATGGATGTTAAATGTGAGAAGTTAGCATTGATGGAAGGCAGAAGTCTGAAGTGTTAGCGTAGGCTAACGATCCGACTTGGAGATTGAAAATTATTCACGATTATACATCTTTGTACTGGATATCAATGACGATTTATATTCGTGTTTGAACTGGATTTCACATTATTAAGGTAAAAAATACATTATTTTGTTTGCAACAAAATCTTTCCTTTCCTAACATACGCCTATTAATAGTTAGTGGCTTTAGCAGTTAGAATCTTTTATTTAGCTGGCAGTATTGACGCTCGCTGTATTGCTGTAATGAAGAATTTTGGGACGTAAGTGATTAATGAAATGTATAGGTTATAGTCAGGATTACTTTTTATTCAGTGCCATTCTTTTGTATTACTTACGTGAAGTCAGGTTGTAATTCTTTTGGGCAGTCAGATTCCGTTGGGCTAGAATATTGTGGGTCTGTGTTGACATGATAAGAAAAAGTAAAGAGAAAGTAGGCTCAGTACGTTCAGTTTTACTCAGCTGTTTGAGTTTCATCTTCTCAGTTATTCGGCAATTTAAGTACAGATTCACACATTTAAGTAGAGAAGTTTAAGGATATACTTCGAGGGCAGCAGTACGTGGCTGATGGGGAGGTTACTGATCAGTGAGAGGTTGGCTCCGACGTCGACCCGTAGTGGTACCACGCGGGCATAGAGGCTCTCGTAATAAAGCGGTGTAGCGCCGTCGCATTGAACACAGATTGTTGAAAAGTAGGCTTTTGCGGCCTAAAGAGTGGGGAATAATATGACGTATTGAAATCCTGAATAAAACCAACCTGCTTTCAGAAAAAAAAGATTTGCATTACGTATTGAACGCCTCTCGTAGCTTGGGAAAAATGTTGGTCCATAAACCTGGAAATAAACGCCTAAAATACAGTGATACAGGAGTGTATAACATGAACTGCAACAATTGTGAAAAGTTTCTGCACGAACACCTGGAGGAAATTAATGCCAATGTTAAGATGCCAGCGTTAGCGCATTAACAACACAGTTTTTAAAAAAAGCTGAAGTTCGGTCAGATAAGTGAAAGCAAAGAAGTGTTCCACAGACTCCCAAAGGGACATGCCTAAAAATGCTGGAGGACCTAGAATTTTTACCCACAGAAACAACTTCGAAAACAATTTTGAGCGAACGGAATGAATATAGCCCTAACAGGTGTTTCGACACTGGTGTGACGTGTGTTGACAGTGGCGTTCTGTCCAGCTGTTGGCTGAGCCACTGGTCGCCTCACGTTGTGCTGGGCCGGCCAACGACCTAGCCATGAGAGCAACGTGCAGCTGCCTTTTGGTCTATTCTTTATAATCTGTTTTAACGCATTTTAGTGTATTGTTCGGCTAAGTTTTAATTCACAGGGCACAGTTTGTTTATCGGACGTACGTAATTATTACAGCAAGAGCTGCTTTTAGAATCGTAGCATCTTGTTAATGCTAAACCTATGGAATACTGAAGTTCTTATTGTTACTGTATGTACGAGGGCAGTTCAATAAGTAATGCAACACATTTTTTTCTGAAACAGGGGTTGTTTTATTCAGCATTGAAATACACCAGGTTATTCCCCAATCTTTTAGCTACACAACACTATTTTTCAACGTAATCTCCATTCAATGCTACGGCCTTACGCCACCTTGAAATGAGGGCCTGTATGCCTGCACGGTACCATTCCACTGGTCGATGTCGGAGCCAACGTCGTACTGCATCAATAACTTCTTCATCATCCGCGTAGTGCCTCCCACGGATTGCGTCCTTCATTGGGCCAAACATATGGAAATCCGACGGTGCGAGATCGGGGCTGTAGGGTGCATGAGGAAGAACAGTCCACTAAAGTTTTGTGAGCTCCTCTCGGGTGCGAAGACTTGTGTGAGTCTTGTGTTGTCATGAAGAAGGAGAAGTTCGTTCAGATTTTTGTGCCTACGAACACGCTGAAGTCGTTTCTTCAATTTCTGAAGAGTAGCACAATACACTTCAGAGTTGATCGTTTGACCATGGGGAAGGACATCGAACAGAATAACCCCCTCAGCGTCCCAGAAGACTGTAACCATGACTTTACCGGCTGAGGGTATGGCTTTAAACTTTTTCTTGGTAGGGGAGTGGGTGTGGCGCCACTCCATTGATTGCCGTTTTGTTTCAGGTTCGAAGTGATGAACCCATGTTTCATCGCCTGTAACAATCTTTGACAAGAAATTGTCACCCTCAGCCACATGACGAGCAAGCAATTCCGCACAGATGGTTCTCCTTTGCTCTTTATGGTGTTCGGTTAGACAACGAGGGACCCAGCGAGAACAAACCTTTGAATATCCCAACTGGTGAACAATTGTGACAGCACTACCAACAGAGATGTCAAGTTGAGCACTGAGTTGTTTGATGGTGATCCGTCGGTCATCTCGAACGAGTGTGTTCGCACGCTCCGCCTTTGCAGGAGTCACAGCTGTGCACGGCCGGCCCGCACGCGGGAGATCAGTCAGTCTTGCTTGACCTTGCGGCGATGATGACACACGCTTTGCCCAACGACTCACCGTGCTTTTGTCCACTGCCAGATCACCGTAGACATTCTGCAAGCGCCTATGAATATCTGAGATGCCCTGGTTTTCCGCCAAAAGAAACTCGATCACTGCCCGTTGTTTGCAACGCACATCCGTTACAGACACCATTTTAACAGCTCCGTACAGCGCTGCCACCTGTCGGAAGTCAATGAAACTATACGAGACGAAGCGGGAATGTTTGAAAATATTCCACAAGAAATTCCCGGTTTTTTCAACCAAAATTGGCCGAGAAAAAAAATGTGTTGCGTTACTTATTGAACTGCCCTCGTATTTTTATGGCACGGAATAGTAAGAGACAAAAATTAGAAAATTTTTATTAAAATTGATTGACATTGCCACAGGCAAACTCAAGTGATGCCACAGACGGAGGCGGAAGCAGGAAGGAAGCCAGTATGTCGTCCACACATTACCACACAGTCTGCCGAGTTAAGATACGCGTTCAGCAGAAAGGAGACAAGCATATTCGTAGCTCGTAAGACAGGTGGCAAGAAACTCATATTTTCCATAAGAGCATATAGCGAGGTACTGGCGCAGCAGTTAACCGCTTTTTAAGTGAATATAGCAAAATGACTCATGCGGTCTATACGAACAGAGCCTAGCTCCCTTTAAATACTCCAGCTCTCGTCAGATTACGATACTATAGTGAATTTTTGTCCTAGGCGCTCCAGCACAATCTGTGGCCTTCACCGGATGAACTTTATGCTACCCGCCACCTACCTACCCTCTAGTGATGGCCCGCTCGGTTGGCCGTGCGGTCTAACGCACGGCTTTCCGGACAGGAAGGAGCGCCTGGTCCCCCGGCACGAATCCCCCCGGCGGATTTGTGTCGAGGTTCATTGAACCGGCCAGTCTGTGGGTGGTTTTTAGGCGGTTTTCCATCTGCCTCGGCGAATGCGGGCCGGTTCCCCTTATTCCGCTTCAGTTACACTATGTCGGCGATTGCTGCGCAAACAAGTTCTCCACGTACGCGTACACCACCATTACTCTACTTCGCAAACATAAGGGTTACACTCGTCTGGGGTGAGACGTTCCCTGGGGGGGTCCACAGGGGCCGAACCGCACAATAACCCTGGGTTCGGTGTGGGGCGGCGGAGGGGTGAAGTGGACTGCGACAGTCGTCGTGGGGTTGTGGACCACTGCGGCTGCGGCGGGGACGGAGCCTCTTCGTCGTCTCTAGGTCCCCGGTTAACATACAATACAATACAATACAATACCCTCTAGTGATAGAGGAACTGACTGTTTTCCGACGACACAACATCGTAGACTGCTGTCAGTGCTGGACTTCGACGTGGAAGCCAGCAACAGGGCCTCGTGGGGTCCAGATTCCTGTTCAACATTGAGACGCCTTTGAATGGTGATACCTACCAGGGGTAGTGAGGAGATGATCCGACCACGCAAGTACCAGCGCCAAGTACATTGCGGATGGGTTGTCAAGGATCATCGTAGAATTCGGAGTGGGATAGAGCACACACAGTAGCGTCCGGCGCCACAACTTCGCGCTGAGCAGTGGGCGCGCCTGCTAGCCGGCAGTCCACTGCAGCGCTAGGTCGCTGACATCTCCTGGGCTTGCACACATTGAGCTGACTCGACGGAGTTCAGCTAGAACCCAGCAAGCAACTGAATGACAACAGCCTAGGCTGGTGCCAAACGACGACGAATTGTGACTATTGTAAGTAAATGACTGAACGTTAATAATGTTTTACTAATGTCGAAGATACTTCAGAGGTTCCCAACGGCTATCATGACTTCACGCAGAGGTGTCCCCGCTCGGCCAACTGCCATATTTTTAAAAAATTGTCATCTGTTTTCGTGTTTTAAAAATACTGTGTAAGTAGGTTGTTAATGTGTTTGTATGTTGGCAGCGCTATGTAGCGCTCTGCACTAATAACTCTGACATCGTTGTGCGCACTCTGTAAGAGACTCTGTGGCTGGTCGCACTGGCAGTTGGGAGTTAACAGTCAGTGGTGATGGCAGTTGGCAGTGAGTAGTCAGCAATGATTGACGTTAGCGGTTAATAACTAGCAATGTTGGAGGTTTGCAGTATTAGCGCGAGCGGACGATCTGGAGGTGTCCGACTTGGAGATTGAATATTATTCATGATTATATAATTTTTGGACATGGATGTCACCGACAAATATTTTTTTGTACTGGATGTCACATTATTAATATAAAAATAGATTGTTTGCTTTGCAACAAAATCTTTCCTTTGTTAACCACACGCCTATTGGTAGTTAGAACCTTCAGTAGTCAGAATCTTTTATTTATCTGGCTGTATTCACGCTTGCTTTGTTGCAGTAGTTCGGTGAAGATTTTGGTGAGGTAAGTGACTTACGTAATGTGTAGGTTATTGTTAGGATTTCCTCTAATTCAGGGCCATTCTCTTGTATTAATTATTTGAAGTCGGGTTATCATTTTTTGAGCAGTCTGATTGCGTTGCGCTAGGATACTGTGGGTCAGTTTTGAAATGATAAAGAATGGTAAAGAGACAGTATAGTAAATTTCACTTAGCAATATAAGCAGAAAATTTAAATAAAGAAGTTTCATCTTCCCAGTTATTTCAGCCCAAGTAAGTAAAATCATTTTAAAAAGTTTCAACAGTTTCAATTTATATAACATTTGGCAGAAGCTGCCTTATCTTCTGCAGCCCATTTTATCCTGTCAGCAACTGGAATACAATAAAGAAAGAAAAGTTGTTAGAGTACATACACTCCTGGAAGTGGAAAAAAGAACACATTGACACCGGTGTGTCAGACCCACCATACTTGCTCCGGACATTGCGAGAGGGCTGTACAAGCAATGATCACACGCACGGCACAGCGGACACACCAGGAACCGCGGTGTTGGCCGTCGAATGGCGCTAGCTGCGCAGCATTTGTGCACCGCCGCCGTCAGTGTCAGCCAGTTTGCCGTGGCATACGGAGCTCCATCGCAGTCTTTAACACTGGTAGCATGCCGCGACAGCGTGGACGTGAACCGTATGTGCAGTTGACGGACTTTGAGCGAGGGCGTATAGTGGGCATGCGGGAGGCCGGGTGGACGTACCGCCGAACTGCTCAACACGTGGGGCGTGAGGTCTCCACAGTACATCGATGTTGTCGCCAGTGGTCGGCGGAAGGTGCACGTGCCCGTCGACCTGGGACCGGACCGCAGCGACGCACGGATGCACGCCAAGACCGTAGGATCCTACGCAGTGCCGTAGGGACCGCACCGCCACTTCCCAGCAAATTAGGGACACTGTTGCTCCTGGGGTATCGGCGAGGACCATTCGCAACCGTCTCCATGAAGCTGGGCTACGGTCCCGCACACCGTTAGGCCGTCTTCCGCTCACGCCCCAACATCGTGCAGCCCGCCTCCAGTGGTGTCGCGACAGGCGTGAATGGAGGGACGAATGGAGACGTGTCGTCTTCAGCGATGAGAGTCGCTTCTGCCTTGGTGCCAATGATGGTCGTATGCGTGTTTGGCGCCGTGCAGGTGAGCGCCACAATCAGGACTGCATACGACCGAGGCACACAGGGCCAACACCCGGCATCATGGTGTGGGGACCGATCTCCTACACTGGCCGTACACCACTGGTGATCGTCGAGGGGACACTGAAGAGTGCACGGTACATCCAAACCGTCATCGAACCCATCGTTCTACCATTCCTAGACCGGCAAGGGAACTTGCTGTTCCAACAGGACAATGCACGTCCGCATGTATCCCGTGCCACCCAACGTGCTCTAGAAGGCGTAAGTCAACTACCCTGGCCAGCAAGATCTCCGGATCTGTCCCCCATTGAGCATGTTTGGGACTGGATGAAGCGTCGTCTCACGCGGTCTGCACGTCCAGCACGAACGCTGGTCCAACTGAGGCGCCAGGTGGAAATGGCATGGCAAGCCGTTCCACAGGACTACATCCAGCATCTCTACGATCGTCTCCATGGGAGAATAGCAGCCTGCATTACTGCGAAAGGTGGATGTACACTGTACTAGTGCCGACATTGTGCATGCTCTGTTGCCTGTGTCTATGTGCCTGTGGTTCTGTCAGTGTGATCATGTGATGTATCTGACCCCAGGAATGTGTCAATAAAGTTTCCCCTTCCTGGGACAATGAATTCACGGTGTTCTTATTTCAATTTCCAGGAGTGTATATTGTGTAGCAGATTCAATGAAAGCTGTCGTTAAATGATCTCCTTATTTACCATTTGCCTCCACCTGTAAATTTAATTTTATGAGTATGAAGCAATACTAATTTAAATCAACTTTTATAATTTTAATGTTTGTAATTTAAAGACTGTTTTTAATAAGTACAAAGGGAATAAAATATTTTTATTTTTTTGAGCAAAAATTGTTAGTTCTCGCCGCTATTAGGAAGAGGTTTTTTAATATCGACACTAAACCTTGTTTTGTAAGTTCTAAATTTTTATGTAACAACTTTTCTAAAGCAGATTTTTCATTTGTGTAGCTTCTTGTGTAACAAACACCTACCGCTTTTTACGTTCCTTCAATCTTAGTTGCAGGTATCTAAAGCTAGCAGTAGCTTACAAGGTGTAATAAATTTATTTTATTAAGCGATCTAGATCGGTTTGATTCACAAAATATTCACAGTGATGGCAGACTCATACAGAAAATATATTTCCCTTATTATTGTGAAAGTGACTTGTCGAAGAAAAGAAAACTATGTCCAGACTGTGGCCTCCCATGGCGAAATACTATGCTTTTCTGATTGGTTTTATTCTTCTGACTGGTACTTAATGAATATTATTCAGTGAAATTTATAAATATTCTTTTCTTTTCCCAGATCGAGTATATTAAATAAAATATCCTTTGCATCTCAAGGTGTTCTGTTTATGCTGTCAGTCCTTGATAGTACTGTTATGTTTCTATTGGAGATGGCAAAGTTTGGCCGACACATATGTCTTTCCTTATTGATTCAGGAGGTACAAATTCACGAACAGTTCATGGAAAAAAATGTTAGCTACCTGACAGAATCTAGTGTCATTAGATATCTCACGCACGACAAGAGCACGTGAAATATAAACTTACAACTAAACCGTTTTAAACATTACGTGTGTGTAGCCACAGCTTGCTAGCAAAAGATAGCATAGATATAAAAATGATAAATGTGAGCGATATACACTGGGTTCTCACAACGATTTTGAAGTCAAGGCGCTGAGTTACGTCAGCAAAAAAATGTTCAAATGTGTGTGAAATCTTATGGGACTTAACTGCTAAGGTTATCAGTCCCTAGGCTTACACACTACTTAACCTAAATTATCCTAAGGACAACACACACACACACACACACACACACACACACACACACACACACACACACACACACACACGCCCGAGGGGGGACTCGAACCTCCGCCGGGACCAGCCACACAGTCCATGACTGCACCGCCTTAGACCGCTCTGCAGTGCGTCAACAGTATCGGAATACTGTAGAATGGTCTAATCTAATAGGTTGTCACGAACGGAGCTGTGGCTTTCTATTGATAGCTAATAGCATATGTGCGCTCTTGCAGCAACGCCAGGCGGGGAAACAGGTCTTTTAAGAAAGATGTCTTTCTTTCGGTGTGAGTAGGAAAGAGCTATAGGGCCTTCTCAATGGATTACAGCCGGCTGGAGTGGCCGAGCGGTTCTAGGCGCTACAGTCTGGAGCCGCACGACCGCTACGGTCGCAGGTTCCAATCCTGCCTCGGGCATGGATTGTGTGATGTCCTTAGGTTAGTTAGGTTTAAGTAGTTCTGAGTTCTAGGGGACTGATGACCTCAGAAGTTACGTCCCATAGTGCTCAGAGCCATTTGAACTCTATGGATTACATGGAGACGGGCAGGCAATCACTGGCCTGAGGCTATTTCACGTATTTTCTTGAAAATAGAGTAATGTATTTGTAGCATAATGGGCATGATTCGCCATTTGAAGAACCACTCTTCTTTGTACGTTATTTGCGCAGTAATAACTAATAACGACTGTATGACATTCAGTTTCTGGGAGTGAAAGTTTTTATGTGTATGTTACTGTCAAAAAATTTTGCATTAAATCGGTTTTCTTTGTGGTAGCCTAACGTAATTGTTTTCATACCTGCCTGTGGTCTATCTTTAAGCACACTAAGTATGAAATATGCTTGTACATCTAGATACGTAGATACTGAAACTTATCTAGGGGAAAGATCACTACGTCAATAAGAGCTTGCGCTACAGACTGTAAGCGCTAAAGTGTTTATTTTATGAACGACGTACGCAAAATATTTAAAAAATGGATATGGTATCCATTTTAAAGGCGGAATAAGTATTCGGATGCTTTCGATTCTTTCTCTTTTAAGAGTTCCTGTCGTCTGATTCTTGTGCTAACATAGATTAGTAACGTATCAACGAACTTAGTCTTCTAGTAAGAAGGTAATTTGAAGTCGCTGGTTGAGGGAGGGGTGCCTGCGACTGTATCAACATACAGAGGTTGAACACTGAAACTGCGAATTTACTAAAATGGGCACGGAATAACACACGCAGCGTTCATTGGCATACTAAAAGCCACAATTAACTGGTGTTTTATTCTCTTGCGTCTGTATTCCGTGTGTGATGCCACACACTAAAGGGGCGGCAAACTATTATTGCCACATCAGAGTTCTGTTAACTAGAGACTGGACAAGCCTTTGTGTGTGTGTGTGTGTGTGTGTGTGTGTGTGTGTGTGTAAGGGCGAACCAGATATTACTTCTCCACCGTGTAGAGGGATTGTTGTCGATGATTTTTGCTGATCGTTGTTGAAATTAATTGTTGTTGTTGTTGTGGTCTTCAGTCCTGAGACTGGTTTGATGCAACTCTCCATGCTACTCTATCCTGTGCAAGCCTCTTCATCTCCCAGTACCTACTGCAACCTACATCCTTCTGAATCTGCTTAGTGTATATTAGAAGTCATTAATTTTAACCAAGAGGCCGGCCGCGGTGGCCGTGCGGTTCTAGGAGCTTCAGTCCGGAACCGCGAGACTGCTACGGTCGCAGGGTCGAATCCTGCCTCGGGCATGGATGTGTGTGATGTCCTTAGATTAGTTAGGTTTAAGTAGTTCTAAGTTCTAGGGGACTGATGACCTCAGATGTTAAGTCCCATAGTGCTCAGAGCCATTTTTTTTTTAACCAAGACGTATTCTATTGTTAAGATATGCCACTGTGCTAACAAGGGAATGGTCCAATAAGACATGTCAAAACCTACCCTGAAATTTTTTACACAGGAAGAAGATAACAGAAGAAATGCACTATCAAAATTTTAGCTGCTAAGAGGCACGGCAAAAAATTGCCAAATTCGTAGCGCGCCAGGCGACGGTAGAAATGTATACACCCTTACTGGCGCTATAGCATCTGCACACACACACACACACACACACACACACACACACACACAAACGAGGTCGGCGGTACATTTGAAAACAGGAAACACGACACAACCCGATCGTAAATTGTAAAGTACGTTTCAGATTACCGTTCGTTGAAAATTTCTTTGACGCTACAGTACACAGTTACTATTCGCTCGAATTAGCCACTCAAGTAACATCTATTACAAATTACCAGTTGCTTTTTGCAGTATTGGTAAGTACTGCAATACAGATAAAGCTGAATTAATATTTATTGTGCTTTCGTAAGGCATGTACCCTTTTTTTCAGTTTCACAGTAATGTGGAATCTAATTATCGTTCTCAATTTAGCAATGATGAAATATGAAGAACATGGTTTCCAGCCGAAATCATCAACTTTTCCTGAAGACGTACATATATGTCATTTGTTAGTTGATTTCCTTGACATTAATTCAAATGATATCGACACTTCATTTGAAATTGTGGATACTTTAGAAGAAATAGGAAATAACTGTGACTATTCCATGAATTGTGGTTCGGACGACGTCAGTTGAGTCAGTAACAGTTCTGAAGAATACCCTCCAAGCTTAAAACAAACATGTACTGCAACAACTTTCAGCGATAAAGAAAAAGCACTGAAATATTGGTTAAAAGAAGGAGGGAAAAAACGCTTGAAGTCACGCTGTGTGCAAAGGCGTTTTCGTTTCATAAAATCGGAGCGTGAACTGTACGATTGGAAGAATGAATTATATTAAGTAAGAAATATGAGCTAAAATGAAACCCGAAACAATATGAATGAAAACATTCGAAAGATTTAGAACTGCTCATGAGAGGCTATGCACCGTTACCGATGGAGATCTAAAATACTGGGCTCTCGGAGTTGCATCTGACAGGAACATTGCTTATTTCCAGGCTTCGTCCACCTGTTTACGCAAGTTCAAAAAATCGCACAGAATAGGAAGTCGCAAAATTACCAAGTTTACGTCACGTAAACGTGTAGAGCAGCTACCAGTAATAGACAATGCTATAGAGAAATTCATAGCTGACATAAAGGCGAAATTTGGTGTTATCCCGGCCGGCCGAAGTGGCCGTGCGGTTAAAGGCGCTGCAGTCTGGAACCGCAAGACCGCTACGGTCGCAGGTTCGAATCCTGCCTCGGGCATGGATGTTTGTGATGTCCTTAGGTTAGTTAGGTTTAACTAGTTCTAAGTTCTAGGGGACTAATGACCTCAGCAGTTGAGTCCCATAGTGCTCAGAGCCATTTGAACCATTTTTGGTGTTATCCCAGCAACTGCTGTTTACAACGCTGATCAATCGGGTTTCGTGAAAGAACTCCGTGCACACCACAGTTTTTCATTTCGTGGTGGAAAAAAAGACGGAGTCGCTTGCCCAGTCAATAAATGCAATGACATTCATATACGATAATGCCAGTGATAAGTCTGAGTAGTTTACTGTTTCCGCAGTTGTATATCGGCCTTCAAGAACCGGAAGGCAAATTAGGACCAAAAATAAAAAAAAAAGGACTGCAAAAATCTTGTAGTCGACATAACAAAACCTGGAAAAATGGGAAACAATAATTTTCACCTTTCGTTCGAAATGTGTACCTACCAGCTTCATTGCTTTTGTTGGATTATGGTTTGGACATAACGACGCCTCTGTTTTTGTGGAGGACGACGAAAAATCTGTAGATGTAATGTGCATTCCGGCTGGAACTACCAGTGCGATTCAGCCTGACGATAAGGAATTTTTTCGACAGTCGAAATCATTTTTCAGGAAATTATCAGACAACATAATTTATGAGCGGAACAGTATTCTTAAGCTCCAGTCACTTGTGCATCGCCAGTTTTCTTCGCCACACTTTTGCGAATTCGATCAAGTATGTGTGGTATGCAGGGCAGGGCAATATGCAGAACAACGGCTGGGACCATTTCTGACTCCATCCCAGTTCTGTCTAAATAAAATTAGTGATTACCGTGAAGTGCCTGACTGCATCAATTTTTCCTTTGTCCAGTATGCCTGGTGCATGCAAAATGTTTGTTTTTGTCATTTAATAGACACTTTGAATTTTAGTGACGACTACAGGGAATAAACAAAGAACTGTTTCGCTGATAGTCAAATGTACAACATTCAAACATTATTATAACGAATGGCCTACAGGAATTGCTATAAAATGTAGTACTGCAAGACACATTTCATTTCAACAAATTACAAATCCTCATTGATCGAAGTCGTCTGTGACATCACACACTGCCATGATTTTATTTTCTATGCTAGCCACTTTTATCAGAATTATATGTGTAAGAACTGAACTGTTAATACGAAGTATTCAAAAAAATGTTTGTATAGTTTAAGCCAGGTTTTCACCGGAGCAAACAAGGTGCCAAGCACGAGAAAATGAGAATTCTGTCTAGTGGACCCGGTAGTCTGCAGACAACACTGCAGCTACTTACGTGTCTGTAATCTTCCCCAGTTACCTAATCGCAAAATGGAGACCTGGAGTTTAACGTGGAATCCGAACCACACGTATTTCGTGCCTACTCCAACATCTGTGAGAAGTGAATGGTCGGTTAAAAATCATGGTGAAAAAGTTATAGTCCGGACGGGATTTCATCTCGCGCTCCATTGATCACGAAGCGCGCGCTTTACCACTAGACCATTTGTGTTTTAGAAAAAAATAAAATAAAAAGGATATGACCATTAGACTTTACACGCGTAGTGGAAACGCTAGCTGTGTCATCTCTTGAGATGATTCTCGACGTCGGTAATTAAGTGTTCCGTCTATAAATTTCCCCTCAATGGTAGCCTAATGAGAAGAGAGGGAAAAAATGGCAGCCGACATACAAGGAAAATTTTGGACCAGTGCAGGGAGAGATGGAGGTGCAATTCTGTGTTAAGTGCACTATCTCCACGCATGTCACGCTTGCATACAAATTGAGACATTTAAATTCTTCCCTTCCCACGCCATTTTGCATACTCTGTCAAGAACAGTGCGCTCATCATACAAAATAATCCTCACTGAATAGCAAAGTTTCGCATTGTGGCTCTAACAGGTAGACTTGTAACCCGTATGCCGAATATTAGCTCCAAAAACTAATAACACAGGGTTCATAGACAGTTTTCGCTACCTCGTGTTCTCTTCCATTCCCTATAGCACAAACAATTCTACACATCTATAACCGAACGGTGGTGAATTCCCTGCAAATGGTCACTCGCACGTGTTCGCTTCCATTCGCTCCATTGTAAACCAGGATTTAGGTGCTGGAAGTCAGTGTCTGTGAACTCCGAATAATTCCGCTACGTGGCGCTGCGTTAGTGATTCGTTGCAGGCCGATGTGGCCGAGCGGTTCTAGGCACTTTAGTACGGAAACGCGCTGCTGCTACGGTCGCAGGTTCGAATCCTGCCTCGGGCATGGATGTGTGTGATGTCCTTAGGTTAGTTAGGTTTAAGTAGTTCTAAGTTTATGGCACCGATGACCTGCTTAGAGCCATTTGAACCACTTTTTTTTTTAACCAAGTGATTCGCTGAGTCGCACGTTAGGCGGGCAGGGCTCTACACACCGCTGTTATAAGCTGTTCTTCGCGCGGCAAAAGTGTGTAACTTCAACATTTTTACAAACTACTTGCAGTTCCTCTTAGCAGCTAAAATTTTGGTAGTGCATTTCTTTCGTTGTCTTCTTCCTGCGTAAAAAATTTCAGGGCAGGCATCGATGTGTCTTATTGGACCATTCCCTTATACGTTTTAGACCTCCGCACATGATTTCATCGGAGCGGCAGCAGAGAAGCGGTGCCTGAAGTTAAAAGGAGTTAGTGCGTAGCAACATAAACGCAACCAAGCTACCTGCGCAGCGCCTTGCAGGTATGCACAGTTAAGTTGGCTATGGAAAGTAGTGCACTCTATGGAGTCGGCCGTTTCCTCTGAAACGCGAGGTGTTAACTAAACCCCCCACAACAAGAGCACTGCCTCACTGGCTCCCCAGTTCATCCATAGCTGATACACTGTATCCAGACCACATGATCTTTAGGCACCATGTTGAGACGATTTGAGCTCTAAAGACGTCAGAAGGGGCGGTAAGAGGTTGCCAATTAGCACGGTTAAAGATGTTGTTGCTCACTAGTTGCAAGAATCAGATAGTCCAGGATTACGATGACAACTCGTAATTGCGACTGAATTCGTATCACAGACATCTCCACGCGCCTCTGAGGCAGTCTGCCACGTTCTACTGCCCTGTGCCATATTAGTAACTCTCTCGCTCGCCCTCAATTACGCGTTTTATTTCTTCGTATTGCGTCCTCTGATTACAAACATTTGTGGTTTATACCGACTGACTGAGCGTTGTCACCGGGTGAGTAATAATTTACTGGCATTCAGGCACTTTTCCTACCTATTTCAGTATCTCTTTACTTTGATTAAACAGTGAGCTTCTTTGTTAATATGTTGTATATCTTTGTGAAAATATACGAGAATATTGAGTAATTTGCAGTGTGCACTATCTGAAAATGCGGGAGTGCAGTTCGAGCGTTTTGACGCTGTATTTCTCTGTAGCCACCCCAAAGGCCCGAAAATGAATCATACCGCGGCGTCTCGATATATGGGGAAATCAAAGTTATTTGTACAAAAGTCGGTAACACGATATAAATTGATTAAAAACATGAATGACTTTGAAGAACGTGGCTCAGTTTGTAAAGTGGCCCCAAAAGTGGACAAAATTATTATTAACCTTTTTTCGGGAAATCCTTTCTTCACGTCAACCGCAAGCAAAATTCACTTTGAAACAGTTGTTAATGCAAATTCGACGCATTTGGAGGTCTCTTCCACGTGAATACGCGGTAAGCTTGGTATGAAGCATGCCTCAGAGATGCCAAGCAATTATCGACGTTGCGGGTGGCAGGACTGCAACTGCAATTTTGTTCATAAATGATGTGTGTGTATATATTTTAGTCTTTTGTCGAATACATTTTTATACTGATAAACCCGACTGCGATGTTAATTAGCAGACAGTAAATAGAGCTGTGCTAGCCGTATCCGTCCTTAATCACTCCTTATTGTGAACACGAAGTCGAATCACGTCTGTAGTAAGAGATGAATTACATGTTTTAGGCATAATCAGGACAGGAAGTACGTTTTTGGGACCTTGTTTACAAACCAGAAAATCCGCATCCGACAATCCAGATTTAGGTTTTCCATGATTTCCCTAAATCGTTCCAAGCAAATCCCGAGTTGGTGGCACTGAAACATTCCGAGCTTTATCTCCGTCTCTAATCACCTCTATGTCGACGGGACGTTAAACCCTAACCTTCCTTCCATCCAAGCCACAGGGGTGGGAACGCTGTTTCACTTTCTCACATTTGGGAGCATTTTATTAGTTTCGAAGACTGCACTGCTGACATTTTGCTCCTGGCACCTGGAAGTGGTTTAATCGTATAGCTGTTATCGCCAGTATGGTTGCCTTTAATTCAGGGTACTGCGAAGTTAAATAAATTCCAAATATATAAAGTAGGAGGCAGCTGTTTTATGCAGCTGTACAGGATTCACATTAAACACTACTGTGCAAAACGTAAGGACGAAAGTAACTTTCGCATGATGATAGCTCTATGAAACTTGGACCACACGTAGAAAGAATTGCTGCAGTATAGCATACAACTAAACTGGAAGATATACGCAATAGCTGTGCAGAAATGACGCTTTTATTCAAAGACATGATTACACTTGACTACTGTAAGGTGGCGGCTGCAGTGTAACATGTGTTAAGTTCGGCTCGCGAAATTTTGTTGAATTCGAAGGTGCTCTCGCAGGTGGTGTTGTCTAGTACCAGTGGAAACTGTAAACAACAGTGTTCTGTGCAGTAGTGCTATTTTTTCTGTGCTCCACGAATATCTACGCTGGAGACAATGGTAAACAGGAGAGTCAGCAGCAGCGGGGAAGCAGCAGGTGCGACGGGCTCGCTCTTGGCGGGAGGTGTGGCCGCGGCTCCCGATATAGAGGAGCTGGTCCGCTCTGAGGTAAACGCCGCGCTTTGCGATAAAGACAATCTCGATCTGATGGCAGGCACTATATCAGATACAGTAACGGCAGCAGTATTGGCCAAAACGCGTGAAACCGTTGAGGATAATATTGCCGAAATTACAGCATTAAAAAAGTCTGTGTCTGAATACGAGAAAAAGGGACGAGAGTTGGAAGTAAAACTGTCTGCCGCGACGGACGAGCTAGAACAGTAGCAAAGGCGAAATAGTCTTCGACTGTTTGGCGTAGCAGAAAATAAGGAAGAAGACACAAAAATGGTTCAAATGGCTCTGAGCACTATGGGACTTAACATCTGTGATCATCAGTCCCTTAGAACTTAGAACTACTTAAACCTAACTAATCTAAGGTCATCACACACATCCATGTCCGAGGCAGGATTCGAACCTGCGACCGTAGCGGCCACGCGGTGCCAGACTGAAGCGCCTAGAACCGCACGGCCACACCGGCCGGCAAGAAGACACAGACAACCTGCTTATACAGGTTGCACGTGAAAAATTAGGCGTTGAAGTGACTAAGGCAGACATTGACAGGAGCCATCGGGTGAGACGAAAACTACCAGGTGCTACCAAACCTCGTCCAATAATAGATAAATAAGTCTCATACAGAAAAAGGGCAGAGTAGAAGAGGCTAGCAAGGACAGGGCTTACAATAAGGGAAGATCTGACACACCAACGGCTAAAGATTTTAAACAGTGCCATGAGACACTTAAAGTAGTAAAGGAGTTTTGCTATTTGGGGAGCAAAATAACTGATGATGGTCGAAGTAGAGAGGATATGAAATGTAGACTGGCAATGGCAAGGAAAGTGTTTCAGAAGAAGAGAAATTTGTTAACATCGAGTATAGATTTAAGTGTCAGGAAGTCGTTTCTGAAAGTATTTGTATGGAGTGTAGCCATGTATGGAAGTGAAACATGGACGATAAATAGTCTAGACAAGAAGAGAATAGAAGCTTTCGAAATGTGGTGCTACAGAAGAATGCTGAAGATTAGATGGGTAGATCATGTAACTAATGAGGAGGTATTGAATAGGATTGGGGAGAAGAGAAGTTTGTGGCACAACTTGACTAGAAGAAGGGATCGGTTGGTAGGACATGTCCTGAGGCATCAAGGGATCACAAATTTAGCATTGGCGGGCAGCGTGGAGGGTAAAAATCGTAGAGGGAGACCAAGAGATGAATACACTAAGCAGATTCAGAAGGATGTAGGTTGCAGTAGGTACTGGGAGATGAAGGAGCTTGCACAGGATAGATTAGCATGGAGAGCTGCATCAAACCAGTCTCAGGACTGAAGACCACAACAACAACAATATCCCATTTCGGTCTTCAGAATGTGTGGACTCAGGATGGCAGAATAATCATCAAGACATCAACTGGAAAGAAGACTGTCAGAAACATGACAGAACTGAAGCTGCTTGAGCCAAAAGTGCAAACGTAACACCATTTGCAAATTGTAACATCCCCTATACTCAGATATACCGTCTTGTAACTGTATGAACTTTTTAATTATCCCCATTTTGCACGTTCAACTAACTGATTTTGGCATTGTATTAACTTTGTATTCTTTTTTGTACCTGTAACTCTAACGTTTACTTAATTTTAGTTACTGCTAATACTATTTTTGTTTGCTCGGTTTATTCTCTTCCATTCTGTTATAGTACCACTGTTATTATTAGTCTCTCCTTTAGTTCATTAATCACCCATTTCTTCCCCGGCCGGATTGGCCGAGCGGTTCTAGGCGCTACAGTCTGAAACCGCGCGACTGTTACGGCCGCAGGCTCGAATCCTGCCTCGGGCATGGATGTGTGTGATGTCCTCAGGTTAGTTAGGTTTAAGTAGTTCTAAGTTCTATTCTCTCTCTCTCTCTCTCTCTCTCTCTTGGAGAGAATGGCAGAGGATAGAATTCCAAAGAATTCGCCTAACGGCGAAAAGGGAGACCTAGAAGAAGATGGATCGACGAGGTAATAATGGATATCACCAATATGGGAGTCCGGGGGTGGAAAAGAGCAGCAAATAACCGAGAAGTGTGCAGGAATATTGTTCAAGAAGCCAAGGCTCACCAAGGGCTGTAGCGCTACTGAAGAAGAAGAAGAAGAGGAAGAAGAAGAAGTTCTAAGTTCTAGGGGACTGATGACCTCAGAAGTTAAGTCCCATAGTGCTCAGAGCCATTTGAACCCTTTGAACAATTTGAACCCATCTCTTCGGTTTAAATTGTTCATAACAAAAATCACTCTCAGTATCACTTACGTAAATTTCAGTTTGATTCTAGCTTCCTACGATAGCTTACTTCTTTCGACTGGCAGCATTGGCCTTTTAAATCACTCCCCTTTTCCTTATTTCTTTCGTAAGCTGTTTCAAATTCACTAATTACATTTAATCTCTTACGACAGAGGATACACAGTGACACACAGCTGTCACTGTTTCGGTCATATTCTCCTTGCAGCGAATACCACTACTCCATTTTCTATACCCCTGCTCAGGAAATCTGTTGCGATCGCCTTTCTTTCTGCACTCGCGGAGTCGCAAACTGGGCGCGCAAAATCTCGGACACCCCTGTGGAATGTCACTTGGCGGAAGCAGCGGCTAGTGCCCCTCGCGGCAGGTAGTGCCTAACAAAGGGACAAACCAGTCTGCCACCCTACTCCAGGCTGCACAGAGGAACGCGTCAGAGCTTTTAGTAGCGCACTGCAACATCCAGTCTCTATCTGCACATTACGAAGAACTTAGCCTCCGCTTCAACCAACTAAACTACAATGTAATCCTCTTATCCGAAACGTGGTTAAAACCACACATATCCTCTGCATCTATTCATCTACCAGGGTACACATTTCTTAGGGCAGACAGATCAAAAAAGCGAGTTGGTGGGGTCGGCGCGTATATACGAACAGATCTCAAAGCGGAAGTCTTCTGTACGTCAAACCCTGCTGAAGAAATAGAGGCTGAATTCATGTCCACTGAAATAAATATACAAAGTCGGAAGTGCTTGATTGGTGTCGTGTACAAGCCGTCATAGTAAGCTCAATGAGTTCCTTTCAGTCGGAATTACATTCACTTCAGTTTCAATACGAACATGTCATCGTAATGGGTGATTTGAACATAGACCTGCTAAGAGACACTCCCTCCACAATAAACCTAAGAAGATTGTTTAGTTGCAATAGCACGAACATTCTTCTATTACAACCTACACACCATACGGCGCACAGTCTTATTCTTATAGACGTAAGCTCAACGAAACAGACTGACAAAGTAAGAGATATTGGTCAAACCTCGGTCCCAGGCCTCTCAGCACATGATGTAATATTCCTGGCCTACTCTGTGCAGTCTCCAAAGATCAAATCGCGTTACTTAACTTGTAGGAACATGCAACGTATTGACCTTGACGCTCTAACAGTCGACTGCTCGGAAATCTCATGGTATGGCAAAATTAATGAACTTGGTGATAAACTCACTGCCCTTTATGACAAACATGCGGCTGTACGCACAATCCGGGCAAGAAAATCTCCTGCTCCATGGCTGACACATGTTTTATGTCAAATGATGAATAATAGAGAGGCTGCGTTTCAAGGCAGATCCGAAACCCGAGCGTTTCGAAGAATGTAGAAAGCTACGGAACAGAGTGAAACAATGCATTCGCAATGCTAAAATCAGGCACGCTCGCTCCCTTGTATGCAGCGATCTGACGCCCACGACTCTTTGTAAGAATTTCCGTAGCTTGGGCGGTTGGAAAGGCAAAATCAGAAACTGCTTTTCATGTCTCAGCTAAGGAATTAAATGAATTCTTCTCTGCTCCTCTGAATACCCATACGGCTGATAATTACCGTCCACAAGAATCCCATAACTGGATAACTAACAACGATGCCTTCCGTGTAAAACACGTAACGATAAATACGACAAGAAAAGCAATAATGAGAATCTCTTCTGATGCGATAGACAATGACAGTATCAGTATAACCATGATTAAGAATGTTGCCAATATCTTAGTACCTGTCTTAACAGACATGTTTAATTTTCCCCTCGTGAACGGAATACCGGGTGATCAAAAAGTCAGTATAAATTTGAAAACTGGATAAATCACGGAATAATGTAGATAGAGAGGTACAAATTGACACACATGCTTGGAATGACATGGGGTTTTATTAAAACCAAAAAAATACAAAAGTTCAAAAAGGTATATTGCTAGACGCGTGAAAGATCTCTTGCGCGCGTCGTTTGGTGATGATCGTGTGCTCAGCCGCCACTTTCGTCATGCTTGGCCTCCCAGGTCCCCAGACCTCAGTTCGTGCGGTTATTGGCTTTGGGGTTACTTGAAGTCGTAAGTGTATCGTGATCGACCGACATCTCTAGGGATGCTGAAAGACAACATCCGACGCCAATGCCTCACCATAACTCCGGACATGCTTTACAGTGCTGTTCACAACATTCCTACAGCTATTGTTGAGGAATGATGGCTGACATATTGAGCATTTCCTGTAAAGAAAATCATCTTTGCTTTGTCTTACTTTGTTATGCTAATTATTGCTATTCTGATCAGATGAAGCGCCATCTGTCGGACATTTTTTGAACTTTTGTATTTTTTTGGTTCTAATAAAACCCCAAGTCATTCCAAGCATGTGTGTCAATTTGTACCTCTATATCTACATTATTCCATGATTTATTCAGTTTTCAGATTTATACTGACTTTTTGAACACCCGGTATATCTGACTGCATGGAAAAGAAGCATAATTCGACCCATCCCTAATATCGAAAACCCGCAACTGCCTAGTGATTACCGACCAATTAGCATACTGCCTGCTGTTTCCAAAGCACTTGAATATATTGTTTATGATCAAATCACTGAACACCTGCATGAATTCAGCCTCTATGACAAATTTCAATCCGGTTTCCGTAAACACCACAGCACAAACACTGCCCTAATTAAAGTGACTGATGACCTGAAATATGACATCGACAGCCGAAAGGCAACAATATTGATGTAGACTTCAGCAAAGCTTTTGACACTGTTTACTTTGACATATTGCTCAGAAAAATGCAACAGCTTAATTTCTCAGATAGTGCAATGAGATGGTTTGAAAGCTCCTTAAAAGACAGACAGCAATGTGTTGTCTATGTAAACGAAAAATTTTCCTGAAAACATGTGCCCTCGGGAGTGCCACAAGGATCAGTCTTAGGACCACTTTTGTTTTCTTAATATGATATTTCGTATTTTCTGTCCTCCTGTAAATATCATTTCTATGCCGACGACCTCCAGCTCTACCTAAGCGTCAGCTCTGAAGATATAAACACTGCAATCGCTCAGATGAATGATGATCTATCTTCAGTAGTGACATGGGCGAAAAACCAGGGGCTTAAACTAAATGCAAAAAAGACACAAGTAATCTTAATAGCCCATCAGAAATTAATAAGTTCAGATTTCCGCGAACTGCTGACTCCTATTCCGATCGACGGTATTCCAATACCATATCAGAAAACAGATAAGAACTTGGGTGTAAATTTGGATGAGCATCTCAACTGGGCAGAGAATACAGTCGCAGTGTGCTGGAAGACGACCACTTGTCTCCATGCTCTTAAAAAGTTTTGGGACGTATTTCCACAGGACTTGAAACGCCAGCTCGTGCAAGCACTCGTTCTACTGAACCTCCACTATTGTGATGTAATTCAACAAGGCATGAGTAGTGAAAACAAAAGACGGCTAGAACTAACCATGAACGCCTGTGTGCGTTACACCTGCAACATTCGCCGATATGAGCATGTTAGTGCCTCATACTCCCAGCTAGGGTGGCTGCGGCAGGACAAATTGCGTGACTATCACACTCTGTCTACTTCACCGACTCCTCGTCGCGCAAGCACCCCAGTACCTTGCTTCAGAGATTGGACACCTTTCATGCCATCATAATCGAAACACGAGGTCACTGTTATTTGGTATCCTAACTGCGCCCACTCACAAAACAAAAACTTTTGGAAACTCCTTCTCAGTTGCCACTGTCCGCCTCTGGAACAAACTGACCCTTACCTTGGGCAAAATTCAATCCCCTGCTGCTTTTAAGAAGTTGAGGCATTTCCTACTATCATCCTCATAACGTTTGCCACAAAATTAATGTTCAAGGCCAATCCTCTCCTCTGTCAAATAGCAAAGCTAGAGTCTCCTATCTTGCTCCTTTCTCTTCTTCCTATTCATCTATCTCTATTAGCCACGCGATCTTCTTTTCCTTTATATTTCCTTAATTATGTTTCATCATGTCTCTATTCTTCTCCTCGCTTCACCATCAGTCTCCCTCATTCTCCCTTCCGGTAGCACTCCTATCTAAAATCTGTCTCTTTCAGAATGTCTAACTATAGCAGTTCTTGTCATCTAAGAATATAAAATGTATGTGTATGAATTTTTCCAAGTGTGCCTTTGTAATTGTTTATTTCACTTTTTGTACTAGATGTAGTTTAACATGCCTACTAAAACATATGAAAGTAAATTAAGTAGAATGTCTGGTTAGATGTAAGAGAGGGCCTGATGGCCCTAATCTTGCCAGGTTAAATAAATAAATTAATAAATAAAAATACATTGAAGTCATCGCGACTCATGTTGGTCTCTTGGACATTACAAAAGACAGGACAAGGTTCTTAATAGGTACGGCAACGCACTCCCTGCAACGTGCTGCGGTGTTGGCCACTGTCTTCGTAAGGAGTTGTTGTGGTAGGGTGTTCCGTTTCTCCACCAGTGCGGTTGACAGCTGTTGCCGGGTGGCCGTTGGTGCATGTGAACATGCTGCAATATGCCGGCCGGGGTGGCCGAGCGGTTCTAGGCGCTACAGTCTGTAACCGCGCGACCACTACAGTCGCAGGCTCGAATCCTGCCTTGGGCATGGATGTGTTGAAGTCCTTAGGTTAGTTAGGTTTAAGTAGTTCTAAGTTCTAGGGGACTGAAGACCTCAGCAGTTAAGTCCCATAGTGCTCAGAGCCATTTGAACCATTTGCTGCATTATACTGGATGATCAAAAAGTCAGTATAAATTTGAAAACTTAATAAACCACGGAATAATGTAGATAGGGAGTTAAAAATTGACACACATGCTTGGAAAGACATGGGGTTTCATTAGAACAAAAAAAAGTATTGCTAGACGCGTGAAAGATCTCTTGCGCGCGTCGTTTGGTGATGATCGTGTGCTCAGCCGCCACTTTCGTCATGCTTGGCCTCCCAGGTCCCCAGACCTCAGTTCGTGCGGTTATTGGCTTTGGGGTTACTTGAAGTCGTAAGTGTATCGTGATCGACCGACATCTCTAGGGATGCTGAAAGACAACATCCGACGCCAATGCCTCACCATAACTCCGGACATGCTTTACAGTGCTGTTCACAACATTCCTACAGCTATTGTTGAGGAATGATGGCTGACATATTGAGCATTTCCTGTAAAGAAAATCATCTTTGCTTTGTCTTACTTTGTTATGCTAATTATTGCTATTCTGATCAGATGAAGCGCCATCTGTCGGACATTTTTTGAACTTTTGTATTTTTTTGGTTCTAATAAAACCCCAAGTCATTCCAAGCATGTGTGTCAATTTGTACCTCTATATCTACATTATTCCATGATTTATTCAGTTTTCAGATTTATACTGACTTTTTGAACACCCGGTATATCTGACTGCATGGAAAAGAAGCATAATTCGACCCATCCCTAATATCGAAAACCCGCAACTGCCTAGTGATTACCGACCAATTAGCATACTGCCTGCTGTTTCCAAAGCACTTGAATATATTGTTTATGATCAAATCACTGAACACCTGCATGAATTCAGCCTCTATGACAAATTTCAATCCGGTTTCCGTAAACACCACAGCACAAACACTGCCCTAATTAAAGTGACTGATGACCTGAAATATGACATCGACAGCCGAAAGGCAACAATATTGATGTAGACTTCAGCAAAGCTTTTGACACTGTTTACTTTGACATATTGCTCAGAAAAATGCAACAGCTTAATTTCTCAGATAGTGCAATGAGATGGTTTGAAAGCTCCTTAAAAGACAGACAGCAATGTGTTGTCTATGTAAACGAAAAATTTTCCTGAAAACATGTGCCCTCGGGAGTGCCACAAGGATCAGTCTTAGGACCACTTTTGTTTTCTTAATATGATATTTCGTATTTTCTGTCCTCCTGTAAATATCATTTCTATGCCGACGACCTCCAGCTCTACCTAAGCGTCAGCTCTGAAGATATAAACACTGCAATCGCTCAGATGAATGATGATCTATCTTCAGTAGTGACATGGGCGAAAAACCAGGGGCTTAAACTAAATGCAAAAAAGACACAAGTAATCTTAATAGCCCATCAGAAATTAATAAGTTCAGATTTCCGCGAACTGCTGACTCCTATTCCGATCGACGGTATTCCAATACCATATCAGAAAACAGATAAGAACTTGGGTGTAAATTTGGATGAGCATCTCAACTGGGCAGAGAATACAGTCGCAGTGTGCTGGAAGACGACCACTTGTCTCCATGCTCTTAAAAAGTTTTGGGACGTATTTCCACAGGACTTGAAACGCCAGCTCGTGCAAGCACTCGTTCTACTGAACCTCCACTATTGTGATGTAATTCAACAAGGCATGAGTAGTGAAAACAAAAGACGGCTAGAACTAACCATGAACGCCTGTGTGCGTTACACCTGCAACATTCGCCGATATGAGCATGTTAGTGCCTCATACTCCCAGCTAGGGTGGCTGCGGCAGGACAAATTGCGTGACTATCACACTCTGTCTACTTCACCGACTCCTCGTCGCGCAAGCACCCCAGTACCTTGCTTCAGAGATTGGACACCTTTCATGCCATCATAATCGAAACACGAGGTCACTGTTATTTGGTATCCTAACTGCGCCCACTCACAAAACAAAAACTTTTGGAAACTCCTTCTCAGTTGCCACTGTCCGCCTCTGGAACAAACTGACCCTTACCTTGGGCAAAATTCAATCCCCTGCTGCTTTTAAGAAGTTGAGGCATTTCCTACTATCATCCTCATAACGTTTGCCACAAAATTAATGTTCAAGGCCAATCCTCTCCTCTGTCAAATAGCAAAGCTAGAGTCTCCTATCTTGCTCCTTTCTCTTCTTCCTATTCATCTATCTCTATTAGCCACGCGATCTTCTTTTCCTTTATATTTCCTTAATTATGTTTCATCATGTCTCTATTCTTCTCCTCGCTTCACCATCAGTCTCCCTCATTCTCCCTTCCGGTAGCACTCCTATCTAAAATCTGTCTCTTTCAGAATGTCTAACTATAGCAGTTCTTGTCATCTAAGAATATAAAATGTATGTGTATGAATTTTTCCAAGTGTGCCTTTGTAATTGTTTATTTCACTTTTTGTACTAGATGTAGTTTAACATGCCTACTAAAACATATGAAAGTAAATTAAGTAGAATGTCTGGTTAGATGTAAGAGAGGGCCTGATGGCCCTAATCTTGCCAGGTTAAATAAATAAATTAATAAATAAAAATACATTGAAGTCATCGCGACTCATGTTGGTCTCTTGGACATTACAAAAGACAGGACAAGGTTCTTAATAGGTACGGCAACGCACTCCCTGCAACGTGCTGCGGTGTTGGCCACTGTCTTCGTAAGGAGTTGTTGTGGTAGGGTGTTCCGTTTCTCCACCAGTGCGGTTGACAGCTGTTGCCGGGTGGCCGTTGGTGCATGTGAACATGCTGCAATATGCCGGCCGGGGTGGCCGAGCGGTTCTAGGCGCTACAGTCTGTAACCGCGCGACCACTACAGTCGCAGGCTCGAATCCTGCCTTGGGCATGGATGTGGAAGTCCTTAGGTTAGTTAGGTTTAAGTAGTTCTAAGTTCTAGGGGACTGAAGACCTCAGCAGTTAAGTCCCATAGTGCTCAGAGCCATTTGAACCATTTGCTGCATTATACTGGATGATCAAAAAGTCAGTATAAATATGAAAACTTAATAAACCACGGAATAATGTAGATAGGGAGTTAAAAATTGACACACATGCTTGGAAAGACATGGGGTTTCATTAGAACAAAAAAAAGTATTGCTAGACGCGTGAAAGATCTCTTGCGCGCGTCGTTTGGTGATGATCGTGTGCTCAGCCGCCACTTTCGTCATGCTTGGCCTCCCAGGTCCCCAGACCTCAGTTCGTGCGGTTATTGGCTTTGGGGTTACTTGAAGTCGTAAGTGTATCGTGATCGACCGACATCTCTAGGGATGCTGAAAGACAACATCCGACGCCAATGGCTCACCATAACTCCGGACATGCTTTACAGTGCTGTTCACAACATTATTCCTCGACTACAGCTATTGTTGAGGAATGATGGCGGACATATTGAGCATTTCCTGAAAAGAATATCATGTTTGCTTTGTCTTACTTTGTTATGCTAATTATTGCTATTCTGATCAGATGAAGCGCCATCTGTCGGACATTTTTTGAACTTTTGTATTTTTTTGGTTCTAATAAAACCCCAAGTCATTCCAAGCATGTGTGTCAATTTGTACCTCTCTATCTATATTATTCCGTGATTTATTCAGTTTTCAAATTTATACTGACTTTTTGATCACCCTGTATCTTCCCAACGCATCCCACACGTGCTCGACGGGATTTAAATTGGGTGAACAGGCGGGCCAATCCGTTCGCCGAATATTCTCTCGTTCATAGAACTCTTCTACCTGCTTTGTTAGGTGTCGTTCCGCATTGACATCCATAAAAATGAAGTCAGGGCTGAATGCACCCCTGAAACGGGTCAGTATCTCCATGCAACGTTATCCTTCCCTGTACCATAACATCTGGACCACAACGACGATCATGTTTGACAATATTCCTGGCTGCTTTATATAGCGAGAGGCGGGAACACGGCGGTAGTGGAGGAACAGAACGACGTAAGACAACTCGTTACCTACCTTGTGCCCAGCGTGGGAGCAAGTTGCGGATAATGTATTGCCGTCCGTGGTGATCATACGGCCTATTAAAGACCATGTACTACCTTTTGTATTGTCCCTTGGTCCGTCACAAATCGCGATGACTACAGTGTAATTATTGTACACTAATGGCCATTAAAACTGCTACACCACGAAGATGACGAGCTACAGACGCGAAATTTAACCGACAGGAAGAAGATGCCGTGATATGCAAATGACTAGCTTTTCAGAGCATTCACACAAGGTTGGCGCCGGTAGCGACACCTACAACGTGCTGACATGAAGAAAGTTTCCAACCGATTTCTCGTACACAAACAGCAGTTGACCGGCGTTGCCTGGTGAAACTTTGTTGTGAGGCCTCGTGTAAGGAGAAATGCGTACCATCACGTTTCCGACTTTGTTAAAGGTTGGATTGTAGCCTATCGCGATTGCGGTTTATCGTATCGCGACATTACTGCTCGTGTTTGTCTAGATCCAATGACTGTTAGCAGAATATGTAATCGGTGGGTTCAGGAGGGTAATACGGAACGCCGAGCTGGATCCCAACGGCCTCGTATCACTAGCAGTCGAGATGACAGGCATCTTATCCGCATGGCTGTAACGGATCGTGCAGCCACGTCTCTATCCCTGAGTCAACAGATGGGATCTGCACGAACAGTTCGACGACGTTTGCAGCAGCATGGACTATCAGCTCGGATACCATGCCTGCGGTTACCCTTGACGCTGCATCACAGACTGGAGCGCCTGCGACGGTGTACTCAACGACGAAGCTGGGTGCACGAATGGCAAAACGTCCTTTTTCCGGATGAATCTTGGTTCTGTGTACAGTATCATGATGGTCGCATCCGCGTTTGGCGACATCGCGGTGAACGCACATTGGAAGCGTGTATTCGTCATCGCCATACTGGCGTCACCCGGCGTGATGGTATGGGGTGCCATTGGTTACACGTCTCGGTCACCTCTTGTTCGCATTGACGGCACTTTGAACAGTGGACTTTACATTTCAGATGTGTTACAACCCGTGGCTCTACCTTTCATTCGATCCCTGCGAAACCCTACATTTCAGCAGGATAAAGCACGACCGCATGTTGCAGGTCCTGTACAGGCCTTTCTTGGTACAGAAAATGTTTGACTGCTGCCCTGGCCAGCACATTCTCCAGATCTCTCACCAATTGAAAACGCCTGGACAATGGTGGCCGAGCAAGTGGCTCGTCACAATACGCCAGTCTCTACTCTTGATGAACTGTGGTATCGTGTTGAAGCTGCATGGGCAGCTGTACCTGTACACGGCATCCGAGCTCTGTTTGACGCAATGCGCAGGCGTATCAAGGCCGTTATTACGGCCAGAGGTGGTTGTTCTGGGTACTGATTTCTCAGGATCTATGCACCCAAATTGCGTGAAAATGTAATCAGATGTCAGTTCTAGTATAATATATGAATACCCGTTTATCATCTGAATTTCTTGTTGGTGTAGCAATTTTAATGAACAGTAGTGTATTTGGGTAACAGTGACACGACTGTTCGCCTCAATGCGCGTTTCTTTCAGTTACCTGGTGTGAAGGCAGTAAAAGGTTGCTACATTAGTTGTAAAGGGTTGTAATATTAAACAGAGAAACACAGCGATCGCTGCTGCTACCGCTAACTCGAGTACTTCGAGGAGATTTGCTCACTTAAAGACTGTGGCTGCAGCCTGAACAGTCCTGATTCTGTTTTGGTAGTTAAGGTCGTGCTTTTGAGAATGTAAGATCCAATCTGTTTAACCTTGAGCAAATTTAAATTATCAAATTCATGAAAACAACGGCCTTTGTTTAACTACTGCACACGGAAGTGTTATAGGAAGCGCCCTATATCAGAGGTAGATCGGGAGTGGGATGTATTTCATTTGTAGAGAGCCTGAATATAACTAAGGGTAAAACGAAAATTTATTGACTTTGAGATAGTACTTAAAACACATGTGAACATACTACAATGTGAAGATTGCTGGTGCTTGATGTATATTAAGTTCCACATATGGTAAATCTTAAACTTTGGTTCTGAGTCCATTACTAACTTCGTGGTTTATGGAATGGGAATAATCGAAGGATAGGTTAACCATAAACGCACTTGACACCCCCATATACAGTTGATGAGGTCTGCATAGATGAAAAAAGAAGAACAAAAACAGAGGGTCTCCAGCATTGCCACACGTGGCTAGCAAAGAGATGCTGCTCCCTCGATTTTAACGCAAATAAGATGTAAAGTTACCATTGAAATATACAAAACGAAAATCAACGCATGAGCTAAGAAACACATTTAATTTAAATAGACAATGTAAGAAGAAGATAACAGAAGTTACAGCAGAAAGGGCTCTTAAACCAGGCATGTAGTATCTAACAATACCACCACTTGCAAGTAAGTTTGAAATCAGATTAATAATGTTGTTCACGCAACACATGTTCGCTTTATCGGGCAACAACACAGTTATTGACTGTGGATGGTATCGTCAGAATAGAAATAATGAAGTCACTGGAAAAAAGTTATTAATTTTGGCACTTATCTTGAATGGTTTCCCACGTAGATTTTGTCGACGTTGTTAAGGCTCATCTTGTTCATTCTAGGGTGATTCCACTTTGACTGCTATAAGGTCTAGATCTGTATTTTAGCAATATTTGAAGAACTAACAAATGCGTTTTTCAGGAAATTCTTAATGATCAAACAATCCCAGGTCAGAACAATGGCATGGTAGAAATAATTTTTGACCTGGTGTTCACATTCCACATTTTTATTAAACTTCTTGTAAATTCACATATACTTCTTCTTAATTGTCACATCATCAAGAAAACAGTTTTGTATCAATCTTCATATATTTAATTTCCACTTTAACCAAACACAAGACTTGACTGTTATTTTACAAAGCGAAATAACAACTTAACTTCTGCAAAGTGAAACAAAGACTGCTCTGTGTGCATTCGCGCCAAAACGGTTACAAGTAAATCAAAGATTATGACAGTCTCACAGAAATGAATACACACAAGAACCATATCACTGTAATATATCGATACATCGGAGTACCTATACATTAACAAAACCAAATGTGAATATTGTCACAAAAATATGTCTGTTACTTCGCAGAAAAGTAGTACAATATTACTGGTATCGAGAACTGCGGTTGGAGTGCCGTAATGGTCACGTAAATAAAGAACCATTACAAGTGGTAACGAACAAAGGAAGTACCGAACCCTGGGTGGTACAGAATAAAACGAATTGAAAAATCCATGGCAGAATCACAGTGGAATCATACTATAGTTGGATAAAAAGTAGTGGCAACATTGGCGTAACATGAAAGATGTGTGTAAAGTGCCATGCGCCCTGTATGTAGCTGACAGCAGAAGGTCAGTTGGAGCGGCGCAGCGAGCGGCGACAACTGTGTTTGAATCAGTTGCAGTGCGTACTGTCTGAAAATGCGGGAGGCCAGTTCGAGCGCCCTAACAGTATGTTTAGGTAACATGAAAAACGTACGTGTATCAAGACTTAAGTGGCACATGGTCTGAGTGCACAACAATGTTTTCAGGGATGATGTGGTGATGCAATATTGCTATACCGCAAGGTGGTGGGATGGGTAAAAGTGTTTGGGATGGGAGGGATGTCATTCACGATCGGCCAGATTGATGGAAACACGGTGGTTCTCCTCACCTACAAAACGTGCGCCATGAACTAGCTGGTACCAAAGTGATAGTTATTGCGGCTTACGATATCCATGGGTTAATCCTGCATCAAGTTATACCACAGGGGCAGACAGTCACTGCACCCTATGACTACTATTTATTGCCATATCACCTTCGTCCTGCGATGAGAAGAAAATAACGGCTCCTTCTGGCACTGCATTCCATCATCCATCATGCCAATGCACGATTCCCCGTTCAGGAGCTCCCTCTTACGTGGGGGTAGCAGATACTGGAACACTACCATATTCTCACGATACGAGTCCATGCGATTACGACCTGTTCGCCAAAACGAAGGAACCTCCCCATGGCGCATGATACAACACAGGAGATGTCATCAATGGCATAGGGCGATCCTTACGACACATCGATAGATATGGACTCGCTGACAGCGTGCTACGCCTTCCATGTGTGTGGCGGAAGGGGACAGAGATGCGGGGCAATTACATTGAGGGCATCTAGTACAGTGAGCGTCAGTCAATAAAGTTTGATACGAATTACAACAGTGTTGCCACTACTTTATATCCAACCTTTGTATAGTCCACGCACAATCGCGGTTACAAAAAAGAAAAAAAAAGAAAAGAAATAAAAAAGAGTTGTCGACTGAATTAAATCTTACCCATTCAACATTCTTCCATGTGTTCAAGTGACTCGTTGAATCAAACAAAAGCCTGAGCAATCACACAACTTTCAAAGCATTGAGCAGTCACGATGTTAAAATAAAATTCATTTAATTAACTAATAAATTATACAGCTATAGGAGAAAAGCATTAGGGCTTCAGTTAGACTGGAAACTTACACAAATTCAACCATTAACTAGACTACCGAGGTGCAGTTTTTACGAGCAACCGATTTTACCAAGCTCCTAGCAAACAGTGATCAGCTCCCCTCATGTAACTGGAATTTATCCTTCCAACAAAAGCGACTAGAGAGCAAGCCTACTGTATTGTGCCAACCTATAAATATGTTTCGACCAAGACAATCAAAACTTCTTTGCTGCCCACCAAGAATCTACTAAATTTGACGATACTGTCCAGTAGCAGGCTACTCTAACTCCAGCTGTTGTGGACATAGAAATCATAACTACACCATTACACCATCCCTCTGCCTCTCCCTCTGTCAAAGGTAGATTTGAATTTAAGTACTGTGATCGAAAGCTGTTAAAAACACGCATTAGAATCCAAGCTACAGATCAGAAAAGTTTGGAAGCCAATGCAGTCTTCGGAATTGTGTGGATGACGCTTTTTCGAAAGTCAGCTGGTATGTTGACAGACTCTACATTCTACACATCAACGTGAATAATCGTTTAGTCGTCACTTCCCCCAATGATTTTAGAAATTCTGATGAAATTTTACCTATACCTTCTGCCTTATTTGATTTTAAGACTTCTAAAGCTCTCTTAAATTCTGATTTTAATACTGGATCCTCTATCTATTCTAAATTGACTCCTGTTTCTTCTATCACGTCAGACAAATCTTCCCCCTTATTGAGGCCTTCAATGTACTCTTTCCACCTATCCGCTTTCTTGTCTGCATTGGACAATGGACTTCCCGTTTCACTCTTAGTGTTATCATACTTGCTTTTAATTTCACCAAAGGTGGTTGACTTTTCTGTTTGCTGAATCAGTCCTTCCGACAATCATTCTACAAACTGCCAATTTCGATTTATAATTCTGCACAAGCAGGAACATACACTTCAGTCATTAGTTTAACTTATCGTTACCATCACTACTGCACGTACGAGTATAAATTACTCAGTTATGTTGTCTTTAAAAAGAAATTGCTATCCTGAGTGAAAGTGAAAAAGAACTACATGATGTGTTGAATGGAATGAAGTCTAATGAGTACAGAATATGGATTGAGAGTAAATCGAAGGAAGACGAAAGTAACAAGAAGTAACAGAAATAAGAAAAGCGAGAAACTTAAGATCTGGATTGATGGTCACAAAGTAGATGAAGTTAAGGAATTCCTCCATCTAGGTAGCAAAATAACCAATGACCGTTGAAGCAAGGAGGATATCAGAAGCAGAATAGCACAGGCAAAAAAAGGGTCATTCCTGGCCAAGAGAATTCTGATTGTATCAAACGTAGGCCTTAATTTGAGGAAGCAGTTTCTGAGAATGCACGTTTGGACGTAACATTGTATGGTAGTGAAACATGGACTGTGGGAAAACCGGAACAGAAGAGAATCGAGGCATTTGAGGTGTGGTGCTACAGACGAATGTTGAAAATGAAATGAAATGTCGTGCGACTTGATCGCATGGTGCAAGTCTTTTGCAATGACGCCACTTCGGCGACTTGAAATGGTGATGATGATGATGAAGACAACATAGAAATCCAGTCCCTGAGCAGAGAAAATCTGCGGCACAGTCGGGAATCAAACCTCAACGCCCCCCCTGGCATGATAAGCTGGCGCGCTGCCCACTCTTCTATGGTGGCGGACATGTTGAAAATGAGGTGGACTGATAAGGTAAGTGAAGTGCCTGGGCTAGCAGGACAGAGCGGATTAGGTTGTGGAAAGGGGCCAAAATGAGTTCCTGCCAGTTGCACTCAACATACAAACTTTATTTATCAACACACAATATTACAACACTCAAAACTTTGATCGACCTCCTTTGATTAACTTTAGATCGGCTGAAGGCCACATTCAAAATCCAGGACACAAGGCTTAAGCAAAATTGAAATACAAGGTTCTTCTGGAGATTTCACCCAAGAATATTTTCTAAATCTTCAATCTAATCGGCTGAAGGCCTTAGCAATTTAATTTTAATGGAACTAGCCTGGAAGTAGCATATTAAGCGATAAGAGGAGTTTCAATCAAAAGGCAGAAGGCCTTATCTTAAAACATGTCATGTATATTGGGCTGAAGACCCTATTCAAAAGCATAACGATCTTATGCCTTAAGGGCAAGACAAGAACATTAATTTAAGAGATACTAATACTCGGCTTAAAGCCACACATCAACCAAATAACTAAAATTCTAACTGGGAAATTACTACATAACACACAAAGAACGGCACTCAGAAGTTTCCAAGGGTTGGCCTGCAATTGTAACACTAACGCCCGTTTAGGCGAGACTGTCAGCCTGTCCAACGACTTCTTAACCTGGAGGCTACCCAACTGACCGACAGCCGGCCGATCAATCAACCAAACTAGTTCCGTTCCACCCAACCACAAGATTTCAATCCACGACACACAGAATATTGGCGCCCACAACGACCAACAACACCTTAGCTGTCGAACTACACGGCGCGCTGGACAGCAACAACACAATGAAGAAAATACACTGCCTAAAATTACGTCAACTACCAGGGCAGGTTACTGGAACGTCAACAGCTACAAGGCAGAAGATACCGCTGGTGGACTTCCATAACAGTGAATAAATTAAGTTAAATTCCACAGGAAGGCAGCTGGAATCTTAGCCGACTTAAATACAGACACGTTGTTGCTCGCAAAATGTCCCAAAAGCGACAACCAGGATCGAACGAAGAAATGTAAACAGTTGAGGCTCGATAGTAATTTACGTGAGGACCCAACTTTCATGTCCAAGATCGGTAGACGACGAACTTCGTAGCACTCGCAAGCATCACCTCACACTCCAACTGCCCATGCACGCCGCCAGCGGCTCCAGCCCGTATCCGCACGACAGGGGTTTGCTTGCTGCTCCACACCAACAGACCCACTGGACTGCTGGTCTGACCGCGACTGCTGCTCCGTCGCCACTGCATGCTGATGCGTCTCCCACTCACTGACTATTCGACACACGACGACCCGGAAATACTATTGGCAGCTCCAGAGATGGTACGACAGTGCGCTTATCGATACACGCTGCTGCTGCCACTCACAGGCAAGTAAGGCAGGAAGTTAGTGATGCCAATAAATGGAATAAAAAAATGAGGCAGTACTACCGTAATAGAAGATGACAAACAATTAATGGGATGAACGCGAGTCGAGCATGGCTCAGTAAGGAATGAGGAGGTCCTATGCAGGATCGGAGAGGAAAGCAATGTGTCGAAAATGCTGACAAGGAGAAGGGACAGGATGATAGGACATCTGTTAAGACATCAGGGAATGACTTCCAAGGTACTAGAGGGAGCTGTAGAGGGCAAAGGGTGTAGAGGAAGGCAGAGATTGGAATACATGCAGAAAATAATTGAGGAGTTGAGGAGGACGTAGGTTGCAAGTGCTACTCTGAGGTGAAGAGGTCGGTTCAGGAGAGGAATTCGTGGTGGGCCGCATCAAACCAGTCAGAAGACTGATGACAAAAAAAAGTTCTAAACGTTCTTAGAAGGGGAAAATGTGTAATTTCAGTGCTTACTTTCAGAAACTGTACATTTTTTGCAGTGGAGTCATCAGAAGAATCTTGAGCCATTTGTACTGTGCACGTTTACAGCTAATAGCTCGATCTAACCCGAAACGACGTGCTATTCTGCCGCGATGTGGCTTAACGAATAAAATTTAACATTATTCGGTTGCCAACTATCCGATGTTTAAGTATTCCCCCGTTAGTTGGGGGACTGCCGCAGCTGCGGCTTCAGCGAATGCCTGCCTGTTCCTATCGTGGGGAACACCACTCGCCTCCATTCTAAAGTCCTTGTGCCCGACCCTTAATTTTACATGTTGGTCGAAAGACGAACTTCATACCGCATTTCCTCATTATACGATAGACCCTGTTCGTTAGTACCTGCACAAGGCAAGAAAGCTGTAGACATAGGCGTCACATTATTTTTCCGTGGTTGTTCGGTAGCGAAACGTACTTCTGATTTGCCTCTCACTATATCCATATAATAGTAAGTTAAAAGTGAGCTGTGAAACTTTCATGCCCGAAGATGAGATTTTCACTAGGAACCAAGATACGAAGGCACCACTTGGCGTTATCCCAACAGTGACATCAGCCTGAAGGTACAAATCAAAGGGAGCTGGCTTGCTATTAATGACATGTCCTAACATACCGGTATCCTTTCTTCCAACAAACGCAACAAGAAAGGCAATCGTCCTTCCATATCTTTTGGTTCGTGGTCGATGTAGTGCGCCCACCGAGGGCTTAAGAAGGCAGAAGGGGGAAAGATAGAAACGCTACTCATCTACTGGAGAATGTAAGTTAGCAGAACAATATTTCCTGATGTACAATAGGGCTACATGTAGTACAGTACTGTAGCAGTTTTAAACGACATCTCCTGTACGTTAATGGCAGCCCTTTGTTGGCGTTCGTTGTACTCTCAGAAAGCTTCAACCGAAAACGTTAGACTGAATGAGCTCTGTACAGTACCCTTGAATTTCCGTGTTTTCTTTACTGTCAGTTCCAGGAAGTGGGCGAAGTACTCGTGGGTTATCCCGGTACCTGTACACTGTGTAACATCACCTTAGAAAAATTATTTATAAATGACAGTGCTGGAAAACCTCTACGTTATTTGATTTTCAAATAGCTGAGCAAAACTGAACGTACTCAGACATTTCTGTACTTATCTGATCAACAGTAAACTGACACTCAATATTTTTTTTAACGCAACGCAATCTGACTTTCAATAATCCCTACAAAAGAATGGCCCTGACTAACCACAACCTAAACCTTTCATGAATCACTTACCTCATAAAAATCTTCGTTACTTAAAATACTGCAATAGAGCGTGCGCCAATACTGCCAGCTAAATAAAAGATTCTAACTACTGAAGGCACTAACTACTGATAGGCATAGTTAGCAAATGAAAGATTTTGATGGAGAACAAACAATATATATCAGTTCATGACATCCAGTTTTACAAATTTCGTTCTTCTGACGGAAACACGTCCAGATCGTCCGCTCTCAAAACTCCGCCATCTCTCTCCCCACGTCCACCACTGCTGGTGGCCCACCTCCAACTGCGCAACGCTATACGCTGTTCACAGCCAACTGCCCAACACTACAATAGCGAATATTCCAAAAATGCCAAACAGCCACAGACTGCACACAGCACAGTCAGTGATTTTCATACAGAGCGCTACGTGGCGTTTCCAATAAAAAAAACCTAAACAGCCTACTTACAACTGTACTAGTACAAGAGAGTGAAAGTCTGACTAGAGTTTCGTTTTTGACATCGCCATGTTAACATGAATGATACAGCGTGACACATCCACAACATATATATTCCACAATCCACCGTACGGCGCGTGGCGGAGGTTATCCCGTACCAGGAACGGTCATTTCATTTCCTGCTTCACTCGCAGATAGAGAGAGGGAAAAACGACTATCTATATGCCTCCGTATGAGCCCTAATTTCTCGCATCTTGGTGGTCCCTATGTAAAATATATCTTGGAAGCAGTAAAATCGTTCTGCAGGGTGCTCACTAGTGTTCCGCGCCTTCCATCCAGGGATCCCCATTTGAGTTCCTGAAGCATGACCGTAACACTTGCGTGTTGTTC
The DNA here is from genome assembly GCF_021461385.2 of Schistocerca piceifrons. Classification (NCBI taxonomy): domain Eukaryota; kingdom Metazoa; phylum Arthropoda; class Insecta; order Orthoptera; family Acrididae; genus Schistocerca; species Schistocerca piceifrons. The sequence goes on from NC_060139.1 coordinate 850,110,931, forward strand.
GAACCTACCAGTAACAAATCTAGCATCCTGCCTCTAAATTGCTTCGATGTCGTCCAATCTGGTGGCCATGCCAAATACTCTAGCAGAACTAATAATTGGGTCGCACTAGCGACCTTTATGAGTTCTCCTTTACAGATAAGCCACAGTTTCCTATAATACTCATAATAGACCATAGTCGACCAGTCGCCTTTCCTATCCCAATCCTCACATGTTCGTTTCATTTCATTTCATTTTGCAACTTAGGCCCAGATAGTTAAATGACGTGACTATGTCAAGCAGGACACTAATAACGCTGTACCGAAACATTACTGGTTTGTTTTTCCTACTCACCCGCGTTAACTTACATTTTTCTACATTTAGAGCTAGGTGCCATTCATCACACCACCTAGAAATTTCGTCTAAGTCATCTTGTATCCTCCTACAGGCACTCAACTTCGACACCTTCCTGTATACTACAGCATGATCAGCAAACAGTCGCAGACTGCTGCTTACCATGTCTGTCAGATCATTTACATGTACAGAAAATACACACATCAAAAAACGTTTAGCGTCGCCACGGTTGCGAGAGTTCCGGAACCTGTACAGAAAACTGGAATAGAGATCAGCATAAACGTAATTTCTGCCCTTTTCATTGCTCATGAAAATCACATATTGCATGTTATACCTCCATACAGCGAGACCTTCAGAGGTGTTGGTCCAGATTGTTGTACACACCGGTACCTCTAATACACAGTAGCACGTCCTCTTGCATTGATGCATGCCTGTATTCGTCGTGGCATACCATCTACCAGTTCATCAAGGCACTGTTGGTCCAGATTGTCCCAATCCTCAAGGGCGATTCGGCGTAGATCCCTCAGTGATTAGTAGGTCACAGCCCTTTTCAGTCTGTCCCAGGCATGTTCGATAGGGTTCATGTCTGGAGAACATGCTGGCCACTCTAGTTGAGCGATGTCGTTATCCTGAAGGAAGTCACTCACAAGATGTGCACTACGGGGGCGCAAATTGCTGTCCATGTAGACGAAAGCCTCGTCAATATGCTGCCAATATGGTTCCACTATCGGACGGAGGATGGCATTCACATATTGTACAGGCGTTACGGTGCCTTCCATGACCACCAGCGGCGTACATCGGCCCCACGTAATGCCACCTCAAAACAGCAGGGAACCCCCACCTTGCTGCACTCGCTGGACAGTGTGTCTAAGGCGTTCAGCCTGATCAGGTTGCTTCCATATACGTTTCCGACGATTGTCTGGTTGAAGGCATATGTGACAGTCATCGGTGAAGAGAACGTGATGCCAGTCCTGAGCGGTCCATTCGGCATGTTGTTGGGCCCACGTGTACCACGCTGCATGGAGTCGTGGTTGTAAAGTTGGACCTCACCATGGACGTGGCGACTGAAATTGCGTATCATGCAGCGTATCGCGCACAATTTGAGTCGTCACACGACGTCCTGTGGCTGCACGAAAAGTATTATTCACACAGTGGCGTTGCTGTCCGGGTTCCTCCGAGCCATAATCCTTAGGAACTGGTCATCCACTGCAGTAGCAGCCCTTGGGCGGCCTGAGCGAGGCATGTCATCGACAGTTCCTGTCTCTCTGTGTCTCCTCCATGTTCGAACGACATCGCTTTGATTCACTCCGAGACGCCTAGGCACTTCCCTTGTTGAGAGCCTTTCCTGGCACAAAGTAACAATGCGGACGCGATCGAACCGCGGTATTGACCGTCTAGGCATGGTTGAACTACAGACACGAGCCGTGTATCTCCTTCCTGGTGGAATGACTGGAACTGATCGGCTGTTGGACCCCCTCCGTCTAATTGGCGCTGCTTATGCAGGGTTGTTTAAATCTTTGGACCGGTTTAGTGACATCTCTGAACAGCCAAAGGGACTGTGTCTGTGATACAACATCCACAGTCAACGATATCTTCAGGAGTTCTTGAAACTGGGGTGATGCAAGACTTTCTTTGATGTGGGTAATAGTGATCCTATTACACTTTCCTGGGGCCCTTCTGATGATACCCTTGTCTCTGATGAACAATCGCCTTCGAGGACAATATACTAGGTTATGTTGCTTAAGAAGTCTTCGAGTCCCTTACATATCTCTGGATCCGTTCCATATGCTCATACTTTCTTTAATAGCATGCAATTGGGCACTGTGTGAAACTTTTCTCGGAAATCTAGAAATATGGAATCTGCCTGTTGCCCTTCATCCATAGTTCGCAGTGTATGATGTGAGAAAAGGGTAAGCTGAGTTTCGCTTTCTAAAACCATGTTGATTCGTGAACATAAGATTCTCGGTCTCAAGGAAATTTATTATATTCGAACTGAGAATATTTTTAAGGATTCTGCAGCAAACCGATTTTATGGATATTGGTCTGTAATTTTGCGTTTCTTCTGCTCTTGTTATATACAAGATTCACCTACACATTCTTCCAGTCGCTTGGGACTTTGCGTTGGGTGAGAGATTCGCGATTAATACAAGCAAGGTAAGGGGCCAATTCTGTACAATACTATTAAAAAAAAAAAAAAAAAAAAAAGCTGGGATTCCATTCAGACCTTCTGACTTATTTGTTTTCAACTCTTTCAATTGTTTCTCTACGCAACGGATGCTTTTTAGTATGTCGTCCACACAGAAGTCTGTTTGATGGTCAAATGACGGTATGTTTGTACGATTTTCCAGCGAGAACGATTTCTTAAATGTTACATTTGAAACTTCGGCTATCGTTTTGTTATATTTAACTCTTCCGCACAAGATTGGTCAAGAAGTGACTGGATGGAATCCTTGGAGCCACTTAGCGATTTTACGTAGGATCCGGATTTTCTCATGTTCTCTGCCAGGTCTTTTGCTAAGGTGTGACGGTGGTAGTTGTTGTATACTTCGCACGTAGATCTTTCCACAGACGCTCGAGTCACTATTAACTTTTACTTGTCGTCAGTTGCGCGTTCTCCTTTGAACCGAGAGTGCAACAGCCTCTGCTTCCTCCGCATTTTTCGAATCACATTACGAAACCATGGTGGGTCTTTTCCGTCCTAAATCCACTTACTATGCACGTAATTCTCCTGACTAGGATTTACAATCTGCTTAAACTTCGCCAATAATTCCTCTACGTCTATCTTCTGGAACTAAATGATGTTAGTTAACTTTCTATGTGAGATGATGACAACTGTTTAACTGCTCTTTCTAGCAGACACACTCTCCTAGCCTGCTTAACTGGTTTATTAACTTTTTATCCGTAGTTGCTGTAATGACATTATGATCGCTAATCGCCGTTTCTACACTGACGTCGATGAGGTTCGGCCTATTTGTGCTACAAGGTCTAAGACATTTCTATTGCGCCTGGGCTGCCAAACTACCTGCCCAAGACGGTTTTCAGAAAAAGTATTCAAAACTACTTCGCACAACTGTCTGTGTGTACCTCTGTAATGAATCCGTGGACATCTCAATCTATACTCGGCAGGTCAAAGTCACGTCCAACTAGTGTCGCATGATCTGGGTATGTAGGCGCTACTGACAGTAGACTTCCTTTGAATGACTCTATAATTGTGACAGCGCAGTCAGCTAGGCGGTAAAAACATCCAACAATTAACTTGGTTTCACCTGTTGTACGAGGCCAGGGAACTTCACTGCCACGCTCAACTTCGACCTCAATAGAAACAATATTTTTGTCGGCTACAATGAACACTCCCTCTCCTATGCCGTCTAATCTCTGCCCGAGGCAGGATTCGAACCTGCGACCGTAGCGGTCACGCGGTTCCAGACTGTAGCGCCTAGAACCGCTGGGCCACTTCGGCCGGCTCAGAGCTTTCCACTCCCGTTTTATTTGGGGCGGTCGAAATAAATGTGACACACTATATGGAAGTTGACTATATTTAAGTAAAAAATTTGATTATTATAGAATACTGGGACAACAACATTTAGGTTTCCAGAAAGCTCGTTGTCGACGTTAAACTTTTTATTAGTCTTGATTGATTATAGAACGGTCACTTACAGCGGAAGAAGCTGCGACAACATTGTATGAAATTAATAAAATTCTGTATACAAGGAAAATGTTTGAAACGGAATCAGATTTATCAGCAACGTCGGCTGACTCAGAAAATGAACGTAATTCAATTTTTTTACAGTTATTTCTGTGCACGAATAACACACTTTTAATCTTCCTTCCGCTATTAAAATGGACCGTCCCTCGGTTTAATTCATTACAAGCAGATAAGAAACTACGCAAGAGTCGGGTGAAGCTTACTGGCGACAAGCAAACTGGTGCATGGACGTTAACGAGACTGCTTTCGGTCAATTTATCACGCAACGCAGAGTGTGGGTCAACAGCGATCACATCGCCCATCGCGTGTATTACTTCGCTTATCCACGCGCACCTACGTCCTATTAGCGTCGAACTATAACGTTTTTCACGTGTTTAGATGCTAATAGCAGAAAAGGGCATTCCTGTCATCAACATGTCTTCAGTCAGCGGTTTCGATGACAGAGTTGCGTAGTGCTCTCCCAACGGCTCGCCAGCGATGGCCGGCCCTTCTCAGACGGAGACTCGTGGAGACCCGCTCAAGAGCCTGCAGTCGCCGGTGCAGATGTCTGCGGTGTTCGCCCTCCCTTGAAACGACTCAGTAGCCCTTATTTGCGGACTGTTTCTTATGTTCACTGTTTATGTATCCTGGGAGCCGTTCTCTGGGTTGGTTACGGGGGTCTGTAAAATGTATTCGAAGTACTGGTGGAACGGTGCTGGTACCCGTGGTGCACATCAGCTGTCGTCACCTGCACGCTTGCCACTCTATCGTCCGCTGCTTTCATCGTCGCCTTCATGGGAAAACGCAACAGGAGATTCATGGAAATTGCTACGGACACTGAACGCGTAGACACGCTGCTAAAACTGGATGTGCAGCGATACAACAAAAAGGTCCGTCTCTTCTTGGCTGGTGCTGTGTCCCTGATTTTCCTCTTCTTTATTGACAACTGCGCAAACTATGCGAATGGGTGCACATTGATTTAGAACGTCCCTTTTCCACAGAACAATTACTACGCCCTCACAATAACCAAACATCTCTAAATCGTCTGTCTAATACGAACGTCCATGCAACATCCAATCCTTCATAAACACAGTTTATTCATTTTTCGCAACCCATCTGCAGACAAAGTCCACTTCCACTTTGCTGAAAAATAAAATTTTGCTTGTGAGAGCACTGGCCCTTATAATTTTCTTTCATGCTTTTCGCGCACACGTCTTCAACAAGAGTACCAGTATTACTCAAAATTCTGCTGTCTGATGTTAGTTACTGGCGGACATTAAACAATTCTCGAACTTCTCTTTCATCTTGAAATTTTCTTCCGCAGACAATATTTGTTTCCTCTTGGACGTTCTCTTCTAATCTTCACAGTCTGTAAATAATTTCTGCAAACGTGATGTCTCTGCTTACTGTTCATCGACTCGCACAAACATGACACCTTACTGTACGCCATAACTCTCTTTGCTGCATCGGCACTTTCTCATTACAGTACTTTCTTCTGTTCCTTTCACCACACGCACAGTCTGAAATATGAGCGCAAAGCACTACACGGCATCTCGTCCGTCATTTTATCATACAAGTAGTCCGCGACAACAGCAAAACGTGCGGCATATGTTGCTATCGGCTATCGCGATTATGGCACTTAGTGTTGTCGATAAAAGTTAATTTTTGCGGTCACGTGCGCAATATGATTTCAGTATGTAGCCAGGAGTTGCACACAGAAGTATTACTATGCCCTATTTTCAGTGGTGGTAACATCGTACCACCCAGCCTCCACCTGACCCAGTGGCTGATGTGCAATCAGCAGCGCATTACATTCGGCCGCCCATTTCTTACGTAGATACGTATCTAGATTATTCGAGTATGCCTTCGGGCGAATGTTTTGTTTTCGGTCATAATTGGGCAGTGGTATATCGTTCCCCTGCGTTAGGAACATTACAGGAGGAAATGCCGAAGAGAGCCATGTTCGAGAGCAGTTTTCCGACCGAACTGGTGCGGTTTTCATGATTGAAATATTTAAAAAATAGTTCCTAATCTTAGAAGGTGGTCGAAAGACTCACTTTACGTCGTATTTCCTCAGAATACGACCAATCGTGTTGTATAATAACTGCATAAGGCTAAAAAGCTGTAGCGTTAGTGCCACATTGTTATTTTCATTAATCACCCGATTCACTGTTGTTTCTTGTTATATCCATTCAGGCGAAAGGTAAGTTAAAAGTGGGCTGATAAACTTCATGATTAGAGATGAAATTTGCCCTCTGTACTTCTTCACGTTGTCTGGATAGTGACATGGACCTGAAGGTAAAAATGAGCGTGAAGTAGTTTCCTATGTAACGGCATATTCTAACGTACCATCATCCTTTCTCCTGGCGAAAATATCATTGAAGCGAAGGCAACCATCATTTCTCACTTCTTGGTTCGTGGTTGATGTAACCCGTCCACCGAGATTTAAAGAAGATAGATGGAGAGAAGATAGAAATGCTATCATCAGTGGAGAAAGTTAATTAGCAGAACAGTATTTACAATAACGTCTCTTATCTTATGCATAGGTACATGTAGTACAGTACCATGTCTAAGTGACATGTTGTATGCAGTAAAGGTTGCCCTTGATTAAAAACTCCATTCCTTTGTTGGTTGTACTCACAGACACCTTCGACTGAAGACTGTTGACTGAATGAGTGATGTGAATTTTCCTTGTGTTTCCACTAGTTTGCCGTCAGCTCCGGTAAGTGGCCGAAATACACTACTGGCCATTAAAAGTGCTACACCAAGAAGAAATGCAGATGATAAACGGGTATTTATTGGACAAATATATTAAACTAGAACTGACATGCGATTACATTTCACGCAATTTGGGTGCATAGATCCTGAGAAATCAGTACCCAGAACAACCACCTCTGGCCGTAATAACGGCCTTGATACGCCTGGGCATTGAGTCAAAGCTTGGATGGCGTGTACAGGTACAGCTGCCCATGCAGCTTCAACACGATACGACAATTCATCAAGAGTAGTGACTGGCGTATTGTGACGAGCCAGTTGCTCGGCCACCATTGCCCAGACGTTTTCAATTGGTGAGAGATCTGGAGAATGTGCTGGCCAGGGTAGCAGTCGAACATTTTCTGTATCCAGAAAGGCCCGTACAGGACCTGCAACATGCGTCGTGCATTATCCTGCTGAAATGTAGGGTTTCGCAGGGATCGAATGAAGGGTAGAGCCACGGGTAGTAACACATCTGAAATGTAACGTCCACTGTTCAAAGTGCCGTCAATGCGAACAAGAGGTGACCGAGACGTGTAACCAATGGCACCCCATACCATCACGCTGAGTGATATGCCAGTATGGCGATGACGAATACACGCTTCCAATGTGCGTTCACCGGGATGTCGCCAAACACGGATGCGACTGTAAACAGAACTTGGATTGAATTGGAAGGAAAATCAGCTTTGGCCGTATTTTGTTGTTTTATTGTCAGAAAAATCGATTATCGGTCACTTAGTGACCATCCTCAGTGCTGTAATATACAATTAACATTGGTAGGCACTGTGATCACTCTAAGCGTGTGCTTATAGCTTGATACCAGTGCCTACCAATTTTAAATGTATATTACAGCACTGAGGATGGTCACTAAGTGATCGAAAAACGATTTTGCTGACAATAAAAGAACAAAATACGGAACACGCCATGGAGTAGCCAATCAAAAGAACCTGAATTCATCCGAAAAAATGACGTTTTGCCATTCGTGCCCCCAGGTTCGTCGTTGAGTACACCATCGCAGGCGCTCCTATCTGTGATGCAGCGTCAAGGGTAACCGCAGCCATGGTCTCCGAGCTGATAGTCCATGCTGCTGCAAACGTCGTCGAACAGTTCGTGCAGATTGTTGCTGTCTTGCAAACGTCCCCATCCGTTGACTCAGTGATCGAGACGTGGCTGCACGATCCGTTACAGCCATGCGGATAAGATGCCTGACATCTAGACTGCTAGTGATACGAGGCCGTTGGGGTCCAGCACGGCCTTCCGTATTACCCTCCTGAACCCACCGATTCCATATTCTGCTAACAGTCATTGGATCTCGACCAACGCGAGCAGCAATGTCGCGATACGATAAACCGCAATCGCGATAGGCTACAATCCGACATTTTCCAAAGTCTGAAACGTTATGGTACGCATTTCTCCTCCTTACACGAGGCATCACAACAACGTTTCACCAGGCAACTCTGGTGAACTGCTGTTTGTGTATGAGAAATCGGTTGGAAACTTTCCTCATGTCAGCACGTTGTAGGTGTCGCCACCGGCGCCAACAACCTCGTGTGAATGCTCTGAAAAGGTAATCATTTGCATATCACAGCATCTTCTTCCTGTGGGTTAAATTTCGCGTCTGCAGCACGTCATCTTCGTAGTGTAACAATTTTAATGACCAGTAGTGTACAATACCTACTCTGTGTGCCACTACAGGACAATAACGTCACATTTGTGTTGTGTTTTAAAATAGTCATGTTTGCATGATACGTTTTTGAACAGGTCTTCAGATGATGTAATGTATTACCGAATATAAAATATAGGGTGCTCTTCATGTCTTCGTACTGAACAAAGTTACAAGAAAGGCAGTCCTGCTGGTTAATGTCCTGGCAGCTAAACAATCGTTGCTTGATACATTTTTTTGTAAAACGTTATTTGGGTGGTCAAGAGAAAGAGGAATGTAGTACCCTGTATGGAACTTAAGTGTATTCAAGGTAAAAATATGGAGATTAAACAGTAATGAGACAATAAAATCAGGTTTTCCATAAACTCGTTGTCGTCGTTAAATCCTAATCTTCTATATGTTTTATAGTCTTGATCGATCATAGATTGACTCAGTCACAACAGAATACAAAATTAGTGAAATTCATTTCCCAGGGAAATATGGTCGAAACGGAAACAGAATCAGATATATCAGAGACAGTGTACGAGTCAGAAAACGAACGAAACGGACCTACTTGTAATCTCCCTAATTACATTTTTAATTCCGAATGTAATCCACTTGGTAGCAGCTATCGGTTTGTGCTTAAATGGAGCGTGCCACGGTTTAATTCATTACTAGCAGATACAAAGACACTAAGCAAGAGTCGAGTGACGCTCGCTGGCGACAAGAGAACTGCTGCACATACGTAAATGAGACAACTTTCGTCCAATTTATCACGCAGCGCGGAGAGTGGCGTAACATCGATCCCATCGCTTCACTTATATTAGTTTCCTCATTTACGCACTGTTAACGTCGAGGGACATCGTTTTTCACGTGATCACGTGCTCGCTGCGTATTCCGTTTCAGTGACAGACTCACGTAGTGCTTCTCCAGCAATGGCCGGTGACGGTCACACGGAGTCGCGTGGGGGCTTCCTCAAGAGCCTGCAGCCGCTGATGCAGCTGTCTGCAGTGTTCGCCCTTCCTCTGGAACGGCCCCGTAGCCCTTATTTGCGGTCCTTTTCATATGTTTACTGTTTTTGTTTCCTGGGAGCCGTTCTCTGGACTGGATACCTGGGTTTGGAAAATGTATTCGAAGAAGTGGCGCGTCAGCAGTGGAATTTGTGGAACATATCAGCGGTCACCACCTGTACGCTCGGCACCATATCGTCCGTCACATACATCGTCGCCTTCATGGGGAAACGAAACAGGAGATTCATGGAAATTGCTCAGGACATAGAACGCATAGACGCACTGCTAAAACTGGACGTGGAGCAACGCAATAAAAAGGTCTACCTCTGCCTTACTAGTGCGGCGATGGTAATTTTTCTTTTCTTTACTGCTAACTACACATACTACGTGAGTGGTAGCCAGTACATTTACGTAGCTCTATTGACGAGTAACTATGTAACACTAATGGTCGAGCTACAGTTTTTAGCGCTTTGTTCGAGCCTCGGACATAAGTTCAGGTTGCTCAACGACAGAATACAAACAGAATTTAATTACAAGTCTCAGAAACTAGGAACGCTTGACCTCTTGAGAGTTCTTCACGAATCGTGCTTTGTTTCTGTTCTTCCGGGGAACCAGGTGCGCGTGAAACAGAGAATATTACGGGTGTCGTGTGGCAAAGTGCTGGAATTTCAAGTTTTCCACATGAAACTGTCGAATTTGGCAACATTAATGAATGAAATGTGCGCTGCCGACATAGCGACGGGTGTAGGACTAATCCTAACTACAACGATACAGTGTATGTTCGATCTGATTATGATTTCTCTCCAGCCAGAAGAAGGCACGTTTGCACGGAGGGTGACGGCTATAGCGTCTGCAGTTGCATTATTCGCAGAAATGATTTTCATAGTTGTAGTCTGTCAGTTAACTTCCTATGAAGCTCATCGCACAGAAAGTCTTGCTGAAGAACTTCTGTTGTGGAATAATGCAGGTTAGTCTATTTCCTAGTACTGGTTAACCTTAAAACTAATTCCAAGTATGCCGTCATTTGAGGACTGTTTTCACGAAATCAAAGAGCTATGCCGTCATTTGGGGACTGTTTTCACAAAATCCAAGAACTAGCATAAATAAAATTTTCAGAAAACATATTTTACTGAATTACTTGAACAGTGTGGATTGGTAATTTCTTACAAAATTTTATTTGACAAATGCGCTCTAGATACACAATACAACGGCGCAAAACCATTTCTGTGTTTCAGTTGTAAATAAGAAATATGTACTAATTAATTATTTTGACCTACTGAACAAATAATTTAATAAAGTAATTCATTAAGGAACTACACTTCATTACTTTCATAGTAATATTCATCAGAAATTCTATGGACCTCCCAACGAACTCTTGAGCTTCTTCTGTAGATCACGAAAATCTCTTTGGTTTCTTTACATAGTCAACTTTTTTGACACTTTCAGGTTTTATTACAGTTTATCGATTAATGTCCTCGACGCTATCTTTGTTTGTTTTCTTCACTTCAACAATAATCGGAGAAGAATAAATATGTTGTTCAATTGTGCAGATAGCACTCACTTTTATTTTTTTTTATTTTTAAAGAATAAGATCTCTGGCTTCAGAGCTTCTTTTTCATTAATCTGTTAGCAGTGGTCTTGAAATCGTATGTGTCTCATTCCTTGCTGAGAACTATACGGGCACCACGGTGGCTCAGAACCCCATGATAGCGTTTTTTCAATTGATTCCCAATAGCACCAAATACCCTATCAGAGCATGTAAGTGTGACCATTGACTTGCAGGTACTGATACATTTTGTCGAAAACTAACAATAAGTGTCTACCACAACAGCAGATGTCCACATTTGGCAAACCTATTTTTTGTAGAAAATTTCACAATTTTTGTGTGCGAGATTAATGAAGAAAATTCGAAGTTTTGACAAAATATGTAAGGATTTGAACCATTTAGAAGTAGAGGAAAGTTTAAATAACTTATTTTTGCTAATTCTGTCGCGCTAGTTTTGTGAAAATGGTCCTCATTAGCAAACGGCTTTTTCTCTTAGATGACCGCACAGACTTGGCACTCAAAATTCTGCCTCGGATCTTTAACAGACACTTAATACTCACAGTATTAAAATATATTTATGGTACGACTAGTGCATCTATACGGCCTATATCTGACAGAGCATCATTGTTCTAATAGCATTACTTTTCCTGCAGTATAAGACTGCTAATTGCTGGGCTTATCACCACACTGGCTATGTTTACATAATGAACATGTAGTGAAAACAGAAAATTTGTATCAGACCGAGAATAGACGCCGTATTTCCTGCTAATAGCAAGAAGTCTCCTCAACCAGTAGGCTACCTGAACAAGCGTGTAGACGTGACTCAGAAATTAGTAACCGCTACTGTCTCCACCTTTCCTTTCCGAACACGACTGCACTTGCCCGCGAAAGGCAAAGGTCCCGAGTTCGAGTCTCGGTCCGGCATACAGTTTTAATCTGCCAGGAAGTTTCACGACTGCCATATGTTCTTCGATGGGGCACTACGGGGGAAACACCAATGGAGTATCATAGTTTACCCTGCGATAAGCGATTTGTATGTATGAACTCGCCTAAATGAAATAAATGTGTGATGGGCATTTTCAGTTGTTACTTTATAATTATCACAAGGTAGTTTAAGCATATCTGAATAGTTTGCATTAACGTCATTCCATGTCATTGCATCTTCATTGATTTCATCCCCATTGACCCATCTGTTAGTTGCAATACACTGAATCTATTTCATGATCATGTATATGTTATCAAAAATAAGTTTCAAGTCTATTAATTTTAAATTGCTCTGCTTTTCCCATTATCAGTAAAAACTGTAATTTAAAAGATTCTTACTGCAAAGATAAATGATTTTAAAATTCATTGTATATTTTTTGTTCGAATATTTACTCTGGAAGACCAGATCCTTCCAGCCAACGGACCAAAGAAATTTCATATAGCGTTTGTACATATTTTCGGACATTACTTACAAAATTATATGAGACACTATTACTATTACTTTCTTTCTGTCATGCCACACCTCCACCTGGCGATCTGCATGTATCCTGTGTCTGTTCAGGAGAACATGAAATAAGGAGTGTATCACAAATAAGCTCGCTAACTGGGTGCTATGGCACAAGATCATGAAGACGTACCCAGTACGCTGATATTGAAGAAGACGCCACTCAGCACTTCTGAAAGTTGGATTTGTGACACATTACAGTGCCAAAAGGCAAAAAATACCAGGGCAAAAGATATCATGATATCCCAGCAACTATGGCCGACAGCTCCAGCCTTGTAGACCTGAAGGCCAGGAGTGCTGCTGTTTGAGAAACTCTAGCCATACCAGCTTTTATAAATAGCATCTAACTTAGACTCTCATTGTCAGATGTGCTCAGTATGCTCAGTTACATATCGATACCAGCTGTTAGCTGTGAAAAGTGGTCCATGTCCATTCACAGTTTGAGATGAAACAGCACGCTACCACCGTCAGACATAGCTGTTGTTAGCTGCAAGTCAGTACCTCAGTCTGAACACTGTCGACTTGGCATCTTCGCACCGTCTAGCCACCAACTGCGTGGCTACCATCTGCTGACAGCCAGCTTCTGGTGGGCCATGGGTTCGAGTCTCGGCGAGCTAGATGCCCGGCCATCACTATCTGAGCATGCAGATTGTTGTTGTTCGTCACCTTGGCCATGTTTACGCTGTTGCTGTCCCACACTCATCGCAGGCACATGGCACTGTAATCAGAGACACCGGATGCTGTGGTTTGATCCTGCCTGCCCCAATGAGCTACCTACCAAAATTCAGAAGCTTACTGCTGCCTATCACTGGCAGTTGTTGCCACCTAGCAACAGCCCCTCTACTACCGTACTGAGAGCAGCACCTTACCGACAGCCGCCATCGCCCGTGGGTAAAGAACATGCGCGATCCTCCTAGTGGCCTGCCTCTGTTGCTCGCACATTTCACCGACAGTGGCTGCCTATGCCATGGGGTGTATTCATCACCTATTGAGCTCCAATGCCATCATTGCAGCTGCTGAAGACAAAAAGACACATTCAACTAGAAACTGGCCGCAAATATTAACAATATCAACTAAAATGTTTCTATGATTGGTCACTGTCCAACACGTGGAACCACACCACTGCAGCAATACCCTAGGGGGTGAACTGCACTGCATCCTGACATATCATCGCCAGGTTGTTCTGCCAGCGCAGCTGTTGTATACCTTGACCAGTGCATTTTGGCATCAGAACTGCACTACAATGTAGACAAGCGCCATCCATAGAGAAGAAGTCAGAAATTGCGACTGCTAGGAAAGGTTGGATCTTGGACGTCATTCCTGGTTCCAGCATGCAGCTTCGAGGACGCAGTGCGATGATCTTTCTAAATTCAAAGGGCCTGCCAGGGAAGGTTATGCTGGCATGCAGCCAGTGAGATGCACTGAATGCAGTCTCTTGTGCACCATGCACACAGTCAGCGCCTCAAAATTAGAGCATGTGTTGTCTCTAGTCATTATCTAGTAGTGCAAGGTGGATGATAATTAGTGTATTGCTATTTTCGAGTAATGTTGTCTTTGTTTGTTAGTTGTAGTTGGATGTTCTGTGTTTTAAATTTTGGTGAGTGAAGGTTTCACAACGTCGGCGTCGCATGTGAGTGGCAACCACTCAAGAAGCGTTCCAAGTGTTGGTGGAGCAGGTAGGCATTGTAAGGGCAAAGAACACAATGATCTTTGGGGAATTAGTTGAAGCAAAGGAAATAAAAGGTTTATTCAGTGTGTCCAAGGCCTATTACATTCTACTGACGCCAGTCTGATTACTCAGTTTTTAGGCAAGACACTGGAGGATGTTTTTGCATTCATAGGTGATCTGAAGCAGCCGTATTATTCAGTGTCTAAACAGACGAAAGGTTATTGCACTTGGCTAAACCTCATTAGTAGAGGGTCTCTGCGGTTTCTCACAGGAATTTCGTTAATATTAGCATCAACATTCCACGAATTCTGACATCATCACATATAGCCATGTGATCAGTGCCATTCCCAGAATTCTGCCGTCATCAAATCGAGACATGTGCACCAAGACCCTACCATAATCGCTCCAGAAATTCTATCATCATCACACCAGTGCCCCGTGAAGACTACCCCTACCACTCATCCCCCTCCCCCTCCACCCCCGAGTAACCAAACCAACGCCTGGCGCCAGTGCCTTCTTGCTCCTGTGCTGCTGCTCATCACAAAATTAATTTACGTGTGGTGCTGTTTTGCAGCTGTTATATTGCAGCAACCGTAGTCTAGGGGTAGCGTCTTTGATTAGTAATCAAAGACGGCTCGAATCCCGCCACTGCTCAAATTTTGATTAGTAACCAGCATTGGCGGCCGAAGACTTCCGGCATAAGAAGTCATCCTCGTTCTGCCAACAGCCTTCTCAAAGAGGGTGGAGGAGCAGACAGAGGTTCAGGGCACTTTCTTGTCTTAGAGGTGGGAAATTGCCCTTAAAGGCGGAAGAATAAGCACCGATCAATGGCATGAGGATGCAGCAGGAAATGGAAACCACTGCATTAAAGACATGTAACGTTTATCCACAGGACATGTGGCCTGTAATTGAAAGAGTGTCATGATGATCTCTCCATTGGGAAAAGATTCCGGAAAAGTTCCCCATTCAGATCTCCGGGAGGGGTCTGCTAAGGGGGAAAAGGGAGTAAAAGACTGAATAACCAATGAAAGGATAACGTTCTACGAGTCTGGGCGTGGTAGTGAAACTAGGAAATCAGAAAAGACAAATGCAAAGGCTCCATTTAGATATAGTACGAGTCAGTGAAGTGAAATGGAAAGAAGATAAGGATCTCTGGTCAGACGAGTGTAGGGTAATACCAACAGCAGCAGAAAATGGTATAACGGGAGTAGGATTCGTTATGAATAGGAAGATAGGGCAGAGAGTGTGTTACTGTGATCAGTTCAGTTCTTATCAGAATCAACAGCAAACCAGCGCCTACAACGGCAGTTCAGGTATACATACCGACGTCGTAAGCTGAAGAAGAAGAGATAGGGAAAGTATTTGATGATATTGAAACGGTTACATAGTACGCAAAGGGAAATGAAAATCTAAGTCGTTGGGGACTGGAATGCAGTTGTAGGGGAAGGAGTAGAAGAAAAAGGTTATAGGAGAATATGGGCTTGGGACAAGAAATGAAAGAGGAGAAAGTCTAATTGAGTTTTGTAATAAATTTCAGCTAGTTATATCGAACACTCTGTCCAAGAATCATAAGAGGAGGAGGTATACTTGGAAAAAGCAGGATGATACGGGAATATTTCAATTAGATTACATCATAATAAGCCTAAGATTCCGAAATCATATACTGGATTGTAAGGCGTACCCAGGAGCAGATATAGACTCAGATCACAATGTAGTAGCGATGATGAGTAGGCTGAAATTTAAGAGGTTAATCAGGAAGAATCAATAAGTAAAGAAATGGGAGACAGAAGTATTAAGGAATGACGAGATACGCGTGAAGTACTCCAAGGCTGTAGATACGGCAATTAAGAATAGCCCAGTAGGCGGTACAGTTGCAGAGGAATGGATATCTCTAAAAAAGAAGAAAGCACAAAAATGTTCAGGGAAATTGAGGAATACGAAAGTTCAAGTCGCTGATGATTGAAATAAATAGGAAATGCAGGGAAGCTAAGACGAAATGGCTGAACAAAAATGTGAAGAAATTGAAAAAGAAATGATTGTCGGAACGACTGACTTAGCGTATAGGAAGGTCAAAACAACCTTGCGTGACATTAAAATCAAGGGTGGTAACATTAAGAGTGCAACAGGAATTCCACTGTTAAATGCGGAGGAGAGAGCGGGCACGTGGAAAGAAGAATTGAAAGTCTCTATGAGGGAGAACATTTGTCTGACGTGATAGAAGAAGAAACAGGAGTCGATTTAGAAGAGATAGAAAAACCAGTATTACAACCAGAATTTAAAAGAGCTTTGAGGACTTAAGATCAAATAAAGCAGAAGGTATAGACAACATTCGCCAGAATTTCTAAAAACATTAGGGGAAGTGACACCAAAACAACTATTCGCGTTGGTATGTAGATTGTATGACTCGGGCGACATACCATCTGACTTTCGGAAAAATATCATCCACACAATTCCGAAGACTGCAAGCGCTGACAAGTGCAAGAATATCGCACTGTCAGCTTAGCAGTTCATACATCCAAGTTGCTGACAAGAATAATATATAGCAAATGGAAAAGAAAATTGATGATGTGCTAGATGACGATGAGTTTGGCTTTAGAAAAGGTAATTTTGACGTTGCGGTTGATAATGGAAGCAAGAGCAAAGAAAAATCAGGACACGTTCATGGGATTTGTCGACCTGGAAAAAGCGTTCGACAATATCAAATGGTGGAAGATGTTCGAAATTCTGTAGGGAGTATACAATATGTACAACAGCCAAGAGGTTCAAATGGCTCTGAGCACTATGGGACGTAACTTCTGAGGTCATCAGTCCCCTAGAACTTAGAACTACTTAAACCTGACTAACCTAAGGACATCACACACATCAGTGCCCGGTGCAGGATTCGAACCTGCGACCGCAGCGGTCGCGCGGTTCCAGACTGTAGCGCCTAGAACCGCTCTGCCACCCCGCCCGTCCAGCCAAGAGGTAATAATAAGAGTGGACAACCAAGAACGAAGTGCTCGGATTAAAAAGGATGTAAGATAAGGATCTAGTCTCAGAGTGGTAACTGAAAGTTATAGAATACACAACCACTCAACAGTCTTCCAGTTGAAAGTTAGTAGTGTTGAACACTTGGACGGGACCATCAAAAACTGATGTAGATGCAGTCAAATCTTCGAGGATCATACAAATGGCTAGGCATTGTACCACAAATTATTGATGAATATAATCGGAATATCCACCATACAATTAAGATGAGACATACTCAGGTGACTTGGTGCGTATTTCAAAATGCAAAACTGCATTTTAGAAGTCTTACCTAGTGAACTATTCAATGGAAATATTTACAGTTTCCAAAATGCAGCACACAAACCCAAGATCTTACATCTTAAAGGGCAGTGAAGAATTGGTGGTGAAGAACTGCAGGGAGTTTTACACATAGGAATTACAGAAAATCTCTTAATCGAATTTGTTCCCTGTAGGTGAGACGTCAAGGGATCAGGGCACTAGTGAAATGGCTTAGTTTCTCATCTAAGCACGACAATTGGGCGAATGCTCACGATTTGCTATATAATAGGATACGCAAACCTCAAACCATGGAGTAGCATGGTATGAGTGCTAGGAAACATATTAGCCGAGGAGGGATAGGTATTCTCGATATACTAGGTATTCTCGACAAACTTCGTGTCACTGGATATAGCCTCCTTAGATCTAGAACGAAGCCTGAATAGCGCCTAGCTCGTAATATACTTGATGAGGCGTGCAAGGAACACTTATTTGCTTTAGCCACAAATAAAGATTATGAATTGCGAACTGAATCCTTAACTGATAAACGCATTGCTGCAGTCGCGGTTGATAGGATAATGCGCGCCAAACTTAAACTGGGCGCTGGAATAAGTTTCAGACAAATTATGAATGCAGCTGATGGTGAACTAAGGGAGAAGAAAGAACCTACGGGATGTTTAAAAAATTGCATGAAATCAACGGTCGCAGTGACGAAAGCTTTCTTGAAGCACAAAGTAGGAAGAAAAAGATGGATTAAAATGCCTAGAATTCTGGTGAAATCTCTGATGCAGTAATTCAGCTTCTAATTCCCGCATCTGCCGGACTGACGGCCATTGTTTCATTAGCAGAAGGAGCCGCTGTCATAACTCAAACACTAAAGAATGCAGAAAATGTAGAGGAGCAACTACGGTGGCTATCGCTGTCAGTAAGGGAACAAATTAAAAAATTCACAGGAAAGGGCCTGGGTTGTTCATAGAAAAAAAAAATGCTGCCAGACAAACCACTTGCTAACACAGACCTTCTTAAACTCGTCAGAAAAGTCAAACTCTCAAAACTTTGTGGTGTGTTCACGTGGTGTAGATTGCCAAAGACAATTTGGAAGTCCAAAGAGTGCGTAATTGTCAATTTAGATGTCGTGAGGGTTAGGGGACTCACTGTAATATGTACGTTAAAAAGACAGGAATACAATCTACTACTTTGATTCATTCAGAGATTTAAGACAAAAAGAAGTATCTTGTTGCTACTCTACTGACAATAATCGAGTATTCTAGAATTTTAGATGCTAACAAGACTTCATATCTGTGCAGTTACGTATGTCTACCAAGAGCACTTGCCCGCGAAAGGCAAAGGTCCCGAGTTCGAGTCTCTGTCCGGCACACAGTTTTAGTCTGCCAGGAAGTTTCATATCAGCGTACACTCCGCTGCAGAGTGAAAATCTCATTCTGAGTTCGGCAAAAGTTTGAGTGGAGTGCACGCAGGACTACTCACCACGGAAACATAGAACTGGCGATGCCTCATTCGACTGCATGGCGAGTGTTGAGTCGTGTTTCGGTCTAAACACCATACAGCTACATTCTTTGGGTCGGTGACAGGAGGAAACACGTTGACTTCAGCGATGCTCGCTAGAGAACATGGAAGCCCACACATTTTTACTACAGTTAACTTTCAGTGATGAAGCAACATTTCATGTTAGTGGTAAAGTAAATCGGCATAAATGCACATAAAAGGACTGCAGAACCCTCATGTCATTATTGAGCATGAAAGAGACTAAAGTGAACGTATTTTGTACCATTTCTCGTCAAAAAGTGTATAGTCCCTTCTTTTTTGTGGAAAACACAGTGACTGTAATGAGCTATCTGTAAATGGTGTAGACTTTCCTCTTTCCACAGTTTCAGGAGGACTCTGATGATTTCATTTTCTATCAGGATGGTGCTCCACTACACAGGTACAACAACATGTGTCGGTTTCTCAATAACACTCTGCCTCAACAGTGAATAGGGCGCGTGGGACCACGAGACACTGCCCCGTATTCTTGGCCTCCAAGAGCGCCAGAAAGGACCCCATGCTCTTTTTTCTTCTGGGATATGTGAAGGAAGGTGTTTTCATCTCCCCTTTACCTCGTTACATAGAAGAAGTGTAGAACAGATTAACATCCACAATAACTTCGCTAAAAGCAGATACATTCTGTAAAGCTTACGAAGAATTTATCTAACATTTAGATTATGTTCGTCCTGCTGCTGTGCAATAGCTTGTGTAATAGCATAGCCAAACATTTAAGATTTTGCTGTTTATCCCATGTTTGTACTGCACGCATAAACTAAGTTGACACTCGGCACAGAGGCTGATGAGAACGGTGGCGGATACAGAAAAACCTCAACGGGAGGCGCTAAAGATATCTTGAGCTAGCTTTACTTTTACCGTAATAAAAAGTAATCAAGTCACATGCAAAGTTTAAGAAAGTTTTATTTAAACTGATAGTACACATATACAAGACAATGCCATCTTATGATATAAAAAAGTTACAATTCTGATTCTCTTCATTAAATGATGAATTCTATGCTCCTCTTATTCCTGGCAAATAGGTTAATTACACTGTCAATAGGACACTAAATGCCAGGGTGAGTATTCAACAGAGGTAAGCCATTAAGTCATTTGGAGTATTGCATTGAACGGTATTGGATAATGTACAGTGGGAAAACCTGAACAAAAGAGAATCGAAGCGTTTGAGATGTGGTGATACTGCAAAATCTTGAAGATCGGTGGACTTATAAGGATTGAGGAGGTTCTCTGCATAATCGGTAAAGAAAGGAACAAATGGGAAACACTGACAAAAAGGCACAGGATTATAGGGCATTTGTTAAGACATGAGGGAGTAACTTCCATCGTACCATAGGGAGCAGTAGAAGGTAAAAACTGTTGGGGAAGAAAGAGATTGGAATACATCCAGTAAATAACATGACGTAGGCTGCAAATGTTGAGAAGAGATTTATTAAGAAGATGAGTTCGCGGAGGACTGCATCAGACTGATGACTGGAAAGAAAGAGAAAGAACTACTATCCACTGCCTCTTCTAGGCCGTGTCGCCAAATACAAGGTACTTCCGTGAATGATTGATATTAATTCTGTAATCTTCTGATTTCGTTTAACGGCCACACATCTTAATTTACAACTAATAGTGCCTCGTTTTATCAGATTGCAATGGATAACTTGGGTTTAATTTCAATCTTTTGGCGGTAGTAGGGCCTATCAGAATATCACACCTAACTTTACTCATGGGAAGGCTATCTTATATTTTCGTAAATGCATAAAGAATTTGAATGAATTGTCTTCTATGAGGTTTAAGTTGCTTTTAAACATCCCAGGCGAATCAAAATGTTTTATTTGAGTAAATAAGCAAGGAAACTATATTTGGCAACGTAACTTACAGACATGGTTCCTACTGGACATAAAAATTTAAATTTAATATCATATTTTCACAGAAACAGGGAAAGGCTGGAATATGTTCATAAAAAACGTGGTTTGGGAGGGGAATTTCGGAATCACAACACTCGTCAAGGGATAGAAAGGCCAATGTTACTGGCAAAACGAACATCTTAGTGCAGGAATTAGCCATCACCAGAGAGGAAGTGCAAAAACTACGATCCTTGGCTGAAACAATTTATGAATTCCATAAGATTTCATTATGATCTGCCATCTCCTCCTAAGTGAATAAAGGCGGAGATTGAAAGATCTAGCGCTCTGCCTCTATTTCGAAACAAGTAGTGACTTTGATCTCCTGATTTCACCATATTGCTGCGTCATACGCGATATCTCTGAACACATGCATGCTGACCAAGTTAACCTTTTCGGTTGTATAGTTGATACGAGCTTTATACATTTGAGAGTGTTGTGGTGATATAAAACACGATTAAGAAGAAGAAGAAACATGATTTATGTATGGTGGAGCTCCAGATGGAAGCAGTTTGAAACATTTTACCTAAATCACTTGTGCTGTCAATTCTGTAGTATTGTTGTAGTGTTTGGGTTCCATACAAAGAAGGTACTGGAGAGGGAGAAATGATTGTAGATCATAAACATAAATTCCTAAAGCTACACAACTCTGCACTTAGGCATGCTATAATGTTAAAGCAGTGTGGTTGCATCAGTGGAATGAAAGACTGTTAATACTGCAATGCAGGAAATATATTTGCAACTTATGACATACATTCACCCTGGTGAGAAACTTTAAGATTATAAAACCACTACCTTCTACACCAAAGAAAAAAAAGCCATAGATTCTTTGTGATCCGTACACTATATAGCTTTCCGGAGGAGTATAGCGCTCACTGTTCACATCCGACTGCGATTCGGAAATGTTTCTCCAAACCTTTCGTCCGCAGGTGCGCTGTTGATTATCACATAGTGCTGGACGCTTGTACTTTAAAACACTTGTTTGAGAGAGTCTTGGTGGGACGCAGCACCTTCCATAAGTGCTGACTGAAAATACCTGCAGTCTATTCTCGAATCTGATTGGCTGGAAGAATTAAATGTCAAATGATTTCCTGGAGGTGAGGAGAATCAAGCCACATAGCCAGTGTGAGTGTTGACATACCGTAATGTTTTCGGACGCTATACGCATATAAACGACAATTGCACTGCTTGTGTAAAATTTTTATTTGTTGGAGTGTAAACTTACTATGGTCAGTGTTCCGACGTGTGTAAAGACAATGACGTGGGAGGGACTAGGTCCATTCGTAAGGGAGGTATAGTGTTGTCAAGGTAAACTGAGATTTCAATGCCTCGATATCCATAAGGGGTATGAAAGATTTTACGTCCAGCTGTAAGGAAGATAAAGATTTATGTGGGCAACTGATGTTTCCAGAACAACGGTCGTCAGGAGGAGGTATTTCTGATACTTTGCTCATTGTCGAATGTACCCAGATTGATGCTGAGATCGTAATATTTAATTGTAATTACACTGATAAATATGGGGCTGGTTTCCTAGAACGACTCTACTTGGCCTCCAGGCGCGTGGTGGAGGTAGTTCCATGTAAACTGACCGGCTGATGGCTTGGCGGTCATGGTGGCAGTCTTTTTGGCCTCTGAGCATCAGGTATGACTGGTGTGTGGATTCCAGGAGATGTGTGTGTGAAGACGACCGACAGTGGTGATCTACGAAAGTTGTCGAGATCTCTGACATTTAATCAAGGGAACTACTACAGAACGGACTGCTTTTAAGTGTATGTGGTTACAAAGTGCCCTCTCCATGTGCTGACAGCACCTGTGTGTGTTGTTGAATGGTTCTGAATATATCCCAGTGGTGTGGTATTTGTTTAAATAAATGTGGGTTTGTTGTTGTTATTATCCTATCATGCATTAGGCCTGTTCATCATGGCATAGCAGAGAGAACCAACTTAGGAATTCTACAGTGCTTTAAAAAATACACTTAGTAGATCTGTTGGTGGTCGGGAATTAGACAACCAAAACGGCTTAAATTCCCCCTAAATTTGAAATTACAATTATAATTTCATACAGCATTGCTTTCAATCGCGATTTTAAGTTCCTGATTGATCAGTTTATTGTTTCCAACAGTGTTATTGCGAGCACACACCAGTCAAACCCCTCCCAGTCACGTGGAAATTGTTTAAGGACATAGTGCAATAGAGCTGACGTTTGAAATATCCACTAGCGTTTTCAGCTGTCTTGGAAGTAATGGATTTCCCACCAAACGACCTAACGGAGCCAGTATCCACCAATAGGAGGAAAGGGTAATCCAGAAGGGAAAGGAGTAGTGTTTCAAAACTGGGCAGTTGCAGGATCAAATTCTGGGTGACCCCTGAATTTCCCATCAAAAATTCTAGTCCTGATATCCATCAACAGAAAGCAAGGAAAAACTGTCCCACAGAGAGGGTGTCCATGTAATTAAATAGTCAATCAGTCTGTTAGAGTAGAGGAAGTGCAAGTGGACTATTTCCAAGACATCCACAGCTGGGGTTTACCAGGTAACCGGTGCTTTGTTCAGGGCAAAAGAAGGGTTAGTATGGATTCTGGTGGCAGGTGACAGAAGCTCGCTAGTAAGAAACAGCCACTTGAGAGACAGGGAGGGCGACAGGAGAGAGAGAGAGATAGAGAGAGAGAGAGAGAGAGAGAGAGAGAGAGAGAGAGAATATGTGTTTCGAGAGGAATTTCTCACGTTTCAATATCAAAGAGTTTCCAGCACCTGATGCTTTGTGTGACAGAAAGTTACCGATGGGGAGGAAAGGACAGGATTGGAGGGAGGAGTGGTAAGTAGGTTGTTTCTTCCAGCGTCCCAGGTGGTTGTATTTTGAACTAACCAGTCAGTATCTGCAAGGCAGGGCGAGCACATAGAGCAGCAGCTCGCACTCACCTGGAGTGAGTCTAGTATCAGATTTCAAAGGAACTTAACATCTGGTAACACGCATTCCCCTGCAGGCAATTGCCGCCTCTCAGTCCTGCGCTCGAAACTGGAAGGATTCTGATGGTCTGGAAATGTGTGGTGCGGTACAGCACGCGTGAAGACATGACCGGAAGGTTTTTTTCTCTGGATGTGGCTTACGGTGGTGCTTGTATAATTACGCGTCTGTGTATACAAGACTTCAGATATATCACAAGTGTTTCTCCCTCAAATTTCAATATTCTACACAATTAATCCGTATCGCTACAAATTCTTCAAGTAAATAAACTATATTCCATACACTGTCCTATATCCCACAATTTTTTTAAACAAACAATATCCCACACATTGTTTTGTCTCCCAGAAATTGTTAAACAATGTTCCATACACTGCAATCAATGTCGTGCAGAATAGCCAATCAATAAATATTTCCAGAATGGGTGGGGCAGTATCCACCTGTAGGATCCAAGGAAACTGTCCCACACAAAAGGATGCCAATTTAATTGATTAGTCAATGAATTTGATGGCGTGCAGGGCTATTCAAATAACTTAGGCCAGACTGAACAGCTCGTCCTCAATGGCAGAAAGGGAGAGGGGGGAGATGTACAGAGAACTGAACAATAGGTTCAGGGGAGGCTGAGGGGGAGGCGGAAGGGTGAGGATTTTCCATAGAGAAGTGTGACAAAGAAAAGTAGTGTATAACCTGCCTTCAGAACCGGGCGAAATTCACAAACTGTCCCCAAACCGACAAGAGGAAAGAGTCGAGACCACGTGATGGCCAGGGAAATCCCATGACATCATCAGAGGGAGCAGGAACTAATTAATAAATGAATTAATTCATTTGATATCAGTTTTATATCACTTTGATATAAATTGCCCTTTTTCCTGCTTTACCCTACTACTGACATTCTTGGTGCGTTTTACAAAGTCCACAGAATTGTAGATACGTTGAGTGCATTTACACCACATAAGGGTTTAATATTACCTTCAGGTATTTATCCAGCGTATATGTAGGTGTAGTAATGTTGCTGAGAGCTCCTGAATTGCCTGAGAGACGTCGTGCTTAGCATATTGTGCCGAACTTTGCCAATGTCATGCGTCACAGCGTTTCTGCAGCAGCCCGTAGGTTTAAGAAGCGGAACAGCCTTGCCTTGGTACGTGAGAGAGTGAACTCTACCCTCCAGAGCCTTGAGTGCAGCTCCCAGGAACTGTTTAGACTATATTACAGCTGGCCAATTATTTTAATTACTAGACCTGGGATTTGGATTATGATGTAACGTGGGTGGCAGCCGATTCCGCCCTTGGGAAGGCCACAGGACGTCAAATATCAAAACCCTTACGTCTCCTTGACAAACTGTCACTGGAGGTCCCATGCAAGATGGTCATTAGTCTGAGTGACATGGAGCTGAGTGACGATGCGGTTTCAGTTTGGGAGAAGGGAATTGCTCCCACCCCTAAGTTCGCACCGGTGGCGAACACTGTCAGCGCAGTTGAATAAGTTGCGGCTCGACTATCACCTGAAGCAGATGAAGAAGCACGTCGTGAAACCTGCTTTGCTCTGGCGAGAACTGGGCCAGCGAAATCGAACGTTACCTGCAGAGAGAGAACGACTGCTTGGGTTTGGGACCTGAGAGACTACCCTGAGATTGTTGTCTTACCCGCTGACAAAGGAAATACTTTGTTCTTTCCCAAAGGGTCTACACTGAGAAGATGCAGTGTGTGCTAGATGTTGATTCCTTCAGGAAGATCAACGCTGACAACTAGGGCTCTTCTCAAGGACGTGGGTTTACCAGAGGGGTCGCGAAGAATCTGTAAGCTCAAGGACCTGTATCGCCAAGGCTTTATGCACTCCCTCATATTAACAAAGTTAGGATGCCGTTGCACCCCGTTGTCAGTAACATTGGGCACCTTCATATTTGCTGGCAAAATACCTGTTGGAAATACTTAGTCCATATGTGGGTAAACTCATCATATCTGCAATTCTGTAGATTTTGTAAAACGCCTAGACAGTATATATATATCGATTATACTCTACTAAATACTGATCAGAGGTGACGCTAAAGTTCTGTAGGGCACTAATGATTTGGACAGGACCTCATTAAAAGAAAGGCGTTTTTGATTTCGACGGAATCTTCTCAGGATATTCCAATCACCAACATTCTCCTCCGAATGCGAAAATATTTTTTTGACACCGACCTACGTAGGGAGAAACGATCACCACGATAAAATAGGGAAATCAGAGCTCGTACGGAAAGGTATAGGTGTTCGTTCTTTCCGTGCGCTATATAAGATTGGAACAATAGAGAATTGTGAAGGTGGTTCGATGAACCCTCTGCCAGGCACTTAAATGCGATCCATGTAGATGTAGAATATACACACATTTACTGTTAGTATACGGGGTGGCGCACGAAAAACCGGTCACGCCTACAGACTGCTCGCCAATTATGCACGAATTAGTGCCTGCCGCGAGCAGATGTAACAACAAATAGATAATGATATAACAATTAAGTAATAAAGAAATACTGACAATACAAAATGTAGTCGCAACGGCTTCAACATAAGACAACAATTTATGGGCGACAATGAGCTGTGTAATAATCGGGGCCGGTTTCTCGTGCGCCACGTCATGCACTTAAAATTACGTTAAAATGTTAAACTTGTACACCCAAAAAATTAAGCCTAAAACAGCATGAGCGCGATACGTACTTTGGGCGTTTCTAAAAGAAATAAAAGAGAGAACTTTAAACCTTTAATTCCCAAGTAGATTAGTCTCTGTTATATTTTTTTCAGATATCAGCGACCGTTCTGCCTGCTCCCCGCCACACTGCACTCAGGACATAGTCTAAGCATTGTTTATGAAGTGTGTCTATGTCACCCACCACACTTTGCCATGCTGTTCGTGTAGCTGTTTTCTGAAACTAAGTGTGCTGACTTTAAGTGAACATACCGTTCAGTCGCCTCTCATTCGCTCAAATGTTCAAATGTGTGTGAATTCCTAAAGGACCAAACTGCTGACATCATAGGTCCCTAGACTTTCACACTACTTATGCTACCTTACACTAACTTATGCTGAGAACAACACTCACACCCATGTCATAGGAAGGACTCGAACCTCCGGTGGGAGGGGCCGCACAGTCCGCGACATGGCGCCTCAAGCCACGTGGCCACTCCGCGCGGCTTCTCGTTGGCTGATTAACTTTGTAAATAAACATATTACTTAATCTATGTGTCTTGATGTGTGCTTTTAGGGTAGAAAAATCTCATTTTTACTATATTGCAGTGCCTGTGCTCTTCTGGTTAGGACGCAAAGTTCCTCTGGGCATGCATGCACGTATAAAGGAACAGGCGGTGCGGTGACTACATCCGTTATGAAATACATTAAATGGTACTGGAGGGCAGCGTGGAGGGTAAACATTGTAGAGGGAGACCAAGAGATGAATACACTAAGCAGATTCAGAAGGATGTAGGCTGCAGTAGGTACTGGGAGATGAAGAAGTTTGCAAAGGATAGAGTAGCATGGAGAGCTGCATCAAACGAGTCTCAGAACTGAAGACCACAACAACAACAACAACAACAAAATTACGTCAACGACCAGGACAGGTAACTGGAACGTCAGTTGCCACAAGGCAGAAGATATCGCTGGTGAACTTCCATAACAGAGAATCAATTAAGTTAAATTTCACAGGAAGGTGGTTGGAATCTTAGCTGACTTAAATACACACACGTTGTTGCTCGCGGGAGTGTCTCAAAAGCGACAACGAAGAAATGTAAACAGTTGAGGTTAGATAGTAAGTTAAGTGAGGACTCAACTTCCATGTCCAAGATCGGTGGACGACGAACTTCGTAGCACCGCAAGCAGTACCTCACACTCCAACCGCACGTGCACGGCGCCAGCGGCTCCAGCCCGACTTCGCACGACGGGGGTTTGCTTGCTGCTCCACACCAACCGACCGACTGGACTGCTCGTTCGACTGCGACTGTGGCTCCGTCACGGCTGCACTGCTGGTGCGCCCCTCACTCACTGACTACCCGACACACGACGACCCGGAAATACTATTGGTCGCTCCAGAGATGGTACGACAGTGCGCTTATCGATACGCGCTGCTGCTGCTGCCACTCACGGGCAAGTAAGGCAGGAAGTTTGTGACGCCAGTAAATGGAATAAGAAAACGAGGCAGCACTACCGTAATAGAAGATGACAAACAATTAATGGGATGAACACGAGTCGAGCATGGCTCAGTAAGGAATGAGGAGGTTCTACACAGTATCGGAGAGGAAAGGAATGTGTCGAAAACGCTGACAAGGAGAAGGGACAGGATGATAGGCCATCTGTTAAGACATCAGGGAATGACTTCCAAGGTACAAGAGAGAGCCGTAGAGGGCAAAAGTGTAGAGGAAGGCAGAGGTTGGAATACATCCAGAAAATAATTGAGAAGGACGTAGGTTGCAAGTGCTACTTGAGGTCGGTTCAGGAGAGAAATTCGTGGTGGGCCGCATCAAACCAGTCAGAAGACTGATGACAAAAAAAAGTTCTAAAAGTTCTTAGAAGGGGAAAATGTGTCATTTCAGTGCTTACTTTCAGAAACTGTACATTTTTTGCAGTGGAGTCATCAGAAGAATCTTGAGCCATTTGTACTGTGCACGTTTACAGCTAATAGCTCGATCTAACCCGAAACGACCTGCTATTTTGCTGTGATGTGGCTTAACGAATAAATTTTAACATTATTCGGTTGCCAACTATCTGATGTTTAAGTATTCCCCCGTTAGATGACGGACTGCCACAGCTGCGGCTTCAGCGAATGCCTGCCTGTTCCTATCGTGGGGAGCACCACTCGCCTCCATTCTAAAGTCCTTGTGCCCGACCCTTAATTTTACATGTTGGTCGAAAGACAAACTTCATACCGTATTTCCTCATTATACGATAGACCCTGTTCGTTAGTACCTGTACAAGGCAAGAAAGCTGTAGACATAGGCGTCACATTGTTTTCCCGTGGTTGTTCGGTAGGGAAGCGTACTTCTGATTTGCCTCTCACTATATCCATATAATAGTAAGTTAAAAGTGAGCTGTCAAACTTTCATGGCCGAAGATGAGATTTTCACTACGAACCAAGGTACGAAGGTACCACTTGGCGTTATCCCAACAGTGACATCAGCCTGAAGGTACAAATCAAAGGGAGTTGGCTTGCTATTAATGACATGTCCTAACATCCCGGTATCCTTTCTCCCAAAAACGGAACAAGAAAGGCAACCATCCTTTCATATCTTTTTGTTCGTGGTCGATGTAGTCCGCCCACCGAGAGCTTAAGAAGGCAGAAGGGGGAACAATAGAAACGCTACTCATCTATTGGAGAACGTAAGTTAGCAGAACAGTATTTCCTGATTTACAATAGGGTCACATGTAGTACAGTGCTGTAGCACTTTTAGGCGAAATCTCCTGTACGTTAATGGCAGCCCTTCGTTGGCGTTCGTTGTACTCTCAGAAAGCTTCAACTGGAAACGTTAGACTGAATGAGCTATGTACAGTACCCTTGAATTTCCGTGTTTTCTTTACTGTCAGTTCCAGGAAGTGGGCGAAGTACTCGTGCGTTATCCCGGTACCTGTACACTGTGGGCCGGCCGAAGTGGCCGTGCGGTTAAAGGCGCTGCAGTCTGGAACCGCAAGACCGCTACGGTCGCGGGTTCGAATCCTGCCTCGGGCATGGATGTTTGTGATGTCCTTAGGTTAGTTAGGTTTAACTAGTTCTAAGTTCTAGGGGACTAATGACCTCAGCAGTTGAGTTCCATAGTGCTCAGAGCCATTTGAACCATTTTTTTTGTACACTGTGAAACATCCCCCTAGAAAAATTATTTATAGATGACAGTGCTGGAAAACTTATACGTTATTTGATTTTCAAACAGCTGAGCAAAACTGAACGCTCTCAGACATTTCTCTCTCTACTTTTTATGATCAACAGTAAACTGACACACAATATTTTTTTTTAACGCAACGCAATCTGACTTTCAATAATCCCTACGAAAGAATGGCCCTGACTAACAAGAACCTATACCTTTCATGAATCACTTATCTCACAAAATCTTCGTTACTCAAACTACTGCAATCCAGCGTGCGCCAATACTGCCAGCTAAATAAAAGATTCTAACTACTGAAGGCACTAACTACTGATAGGCATAGTTAGCAAATGAAAGATTTTGAAGGAGAACAAACAATGTATTTACCTTAATAGTGTTCAAAAGTCATAATATATATACGTCCAGACAGTCTACTCTCAAAACTCTGACATCTGTCTCCCCACATCCACCACTGCTGGCGGCTCACCTCCAACTGCGCAACGCTATACGCTGTTCACAGCCGACTGCCCAACACTACAATAGTGAATATTCCAACAATGCCAACCAGCCACAGATTGCACACAGCACAGTCAGTGATTTTCATACAGAGCGCTACGTGGCGTTACCAACATAAAACCTAAACAGCATACTTACGACTGTACTAGTACAAGAGAGTGAAAGTCAGACTAGAGTTTCGTTTTTAACATCGCCATGTTTACATGAATGGTACAGCGTGACACATCCACAACATATATATAAGGCGCGTGGCGGAGGTTATCCCGTGCCAGCAACAGTCATTTCCTTTCCTGCTTCACTCGCAGATAGAGAGAGGGGAAAACGACTGTCTATATGCCTCCGTATGAGCCCTAATTTCTCGCATCTTGGTGGTCCCTATGTAAAATATATGTTGGAAGCAGTAAAATCGTTCTGCAGTGTGCTTTAAATGCCGGTTCTTTAAATGTTCTCACTAGTTTTCCGTGAAAAGAATGTCGTCTTCCATCCAGGGATCATCATTTGAGTTACTGAAGCATGACCATAACAATTGCGTGTTGTTCGAACCTACCAGTAACAATACTAGCAGCCGGCCTCTAAATTTGCTTCGATGTCTTCCTTTAATCCAATTTGGTGGGCATGCCAAACACTAGAGCAGAACTAAAGATTGAGTCTCACTGGCGTCGTATATGAGTTCTCCTTTACAGATGAGCCACAGTTTCCTATAATTCTCCTAACAGAGCGTAGTCGACCATTCGCCTTTCCTATGCCAATCTTCATATGTTCGTTTCATTTCATTTCATTTTGCAACGCTAGGCCCAGATAGTTAAATGACGTGACTATGTCAAGCAAGACCTAATAACGCTGTACCGGAACATTACTTACCCACATTAACTTACATGTTTCAACATTTAGAGTTAGCTGCCATTCGTTAGACCACCTACAAATTTCGCCTAAGTCATCTTGTATCCTCCTACAGTCACTCAACTTCGACATCTTCCTGTATACTACAGCACCATCAGCAAATAGCGTCAGACTGCTGCTTACCATGTCTGCTAAATCATTTACGTATACAGAAAATACACACCTCAAAAAAAAGTTTTGATACACCACGGTTCCGAGAGTTCCGGAACCTGTACAAAAAAATGGAGTAGAGATCAGCATAAACATAATTTCCGCCCTTTTCATTGCTCATGAAAACCACATATTGCATGTTGTACCTCCATACAGCGAGACCTTCAGAGGTGTTGGTCCAGATTGTTGTACACACCGGTACCTCTAATACCCAGTAGCACGTCCTCTTGCATTGATGCATGCCTGTATTCGTCGTGGCATACTATCCACAAGTTCATCAACGCACTGTTGGTCCAGATTGTCCCACTCCTCAAGGGCGATTTGGCGTAGATCCCTCAGAGTGGTTGGTGGGTCACAGCCCTTTTCAGTCTATCCCAAGCATGTTCGAAATGATTCATGTCTGGAGAACATGCTGGATCTAGGCGAGCGATGTCGTTGACGTCCATGAAGACGAAAGCCTCGCCGATATGCATCCGATGTGGTTCCACTATCGGACGCAGGATGGCATTCACATATCGTACAACTGTTACGGCGCCTTCCATGACCACCAACCGGCCCCACATGATGCCACCCCAAAACAGCAAGGAAAGCCCCACCTTGCTGCAATCACTGGACAGTGTGTCTAAGGCGTTCAGCTTGATGAGGCTGCCTCCAAACACGTCTCCGACGATTGTCTAGTTGAAGGCATATGCGACACTCATCGGTGAAGAGAACGTGATGCCAGTCCTGAGCGGTCAATTCGGCATAATGCGAAGGTAGTGGTCATCTACTGCAGTAGTAGCCCTTGGGCGGCCTGAGCGAGGCATGTCATCGACAGTTCCTCTCTGTATCTCCTCCATGTCCGAACATCATCGCTTTGATTCACTTCGAGACGCCTGGGCACTTCCCTTGTTGAGAGCCTTTCCTGGCACAAAGAAACAATGCGGACGCGATCGAACCACGGTATTGACCGTCTAGGCATGGTTGAAATATAGACAACACGAGCCATGAACCTCCTTCCTGGTGGAAAGACTGGAACTGATCGGCTGTCGGACCCCCTCCGTCTAATAGGCGCTGATTATGCATGGTTGTTTAAATCTTTGGGCGGGTTAGTGACATCTCTGAACAGTCAAAGGGACTGTGTCTGTGATACAATATCCACAGTCAACGTCTATCTTCAGTTCTGGGAACTGGTGTGATGCAAAACCTTTTGATCCTATCACACTTCCTTGGGGCACTTCTGATGATACCCTTGTCTCTGATGAACAATCGCCATCGAGGACAATATACTAGGTACTGTTGCTTAAGAAGTCTACGAGTCACTTACATATCTCTGGATACGTTCCATATGCTCATACTTTCTTTAATAGCATGCAATTGGGCATTGTGTGAAACTTTTCTCGGAAATCTAGAAATATGGAATCTGCCTGTTGCCCTTCATCCATAGTTCGCAGTGTATGATGTGAGAAAAGGGTAAGCTGAGTTTTGCTTTCTAAAGCCATGTTGATTCGTGGACATAAGATTTCGGTCTCAAGGAAATTTATTATATTCGAACTGAGAATATTTTTAAGGATTCTGCAGCAAACCGATTTTATGGATATTTGTCTGTAATTTTGTTTTTCTTCTGCCCTTGTTATATACATGATTCACCTGCACTTTCTTCCAGTCGCTTGGGACTTTGCGTTGGGTGAGAGATTCGCGATTAATACAAGCAAGGTAAGGGGCCAATTCTGTAGAATACTTTTTTTTTTTTTTTAAATTAAGCTGGGATTCCATTCAGAACTTGTGACTTATTTTGTTTTCAACTCTTTCAGTTGTTTCTCTACGCAAGGGATGCTTTTTACTATGTCGTCAACAAGGAAGTCTGTTTGATGGTCAATGACGGTATGTTTGTACGATTTTCCAGCGAGAACGATTTCTTAAATGTTACATTTATAACTTCGGCTATCGTTTTGCTATATTTAACTCTTCCGCACAAGATTGGTCAAGAAGTGACTGGATGGAAGCCTTAGAACCACTTAGCGATTTTACGTAGGATCCGGATTTTCTCATGTTCTCTGCCAGGTCTTTTGCTAAGGTATGACGGTGGTAGTTGTTGTATACTTCGCACATAGATCTTTCCACAGACGCTCGAATCACTATTAACTTTTACTTGTCGTCAGTTGCGCGTTCTCCTTTGAACCGAGAGTGCAACAGCCTCTGCTTCCTCCGCATTTTTCGAATCTCATTACCAAACCATGGTGGGTCTTTTCCGTCCTGAATCCACTTACTAGGCACGTAATTCTCCTGAATAGGATTTACAATCTGCTTAAACTTCGCCAATAATTCCTCTACGTCTATCTTCTGGAACTAAATGATGTTAGTTAACTTTCTATGTGAGATGATGACAACTGTTTAACTGCTCTTTCTAGCAGACACACTCTCCTAGCCCGCTTAACTGGTTTATTAACTTTTTATCCGTAGTTGCTGTAATGACATTATGATCGCTAATCGCCGTTTCTATACTGACGTCGATGAGGTTCGGCCTATTTGTGCTACAAGGTTTAAAACATTTCCATTGCGCCTGGGCTGCCAAACTAGCTGCCCAAAACGGTTTTCAGAAAAGGTATTCAAAAGTACTTCGCACAACTGTCTGTGTGTACCTCTGTAATGAATCCGTGGACATCTCAATCTATACTCGGCAGGTCAAAGTCGCGTCCAACTAGTGTCGCATGATCTGGGTATGTAGGCGCTACTGACATTAGACTTCCTTTGAATGACTCTATAATTGTGACAGCGCAGTCAGCTAGGCGGTAAAAACATCCACCGATTAACTTGGTTTCACCTATTGTACGAGGCCAGGGAACTTCACTGCCACGCTCAACTTCGACCTCAATAGAAACAACATTTTTGTCGGCTACAATGAAAACTCCCTCTCCTATGCCGTCTAATCTCTCTTTCTGATATACATTCCTTGACTCGCTAAATATCTCAGAGCTTTCCAAATGGCTTTTCGAATGGCTCTGAGCACTATGGGACTTAAATTCTGAAGTCATCAGTCCCCTAGAACCTAGAACTACTTAAACCTAACTAACCTAAGGACATCACACACTTCCATGGCCGAGGCAGGATTCGAACCTGCGACCGTAGCGGTCACGCGGTTCCAGACTGTAGCGCCTAGAACCGCTCGTCCACTACGGCCGGCTCAGAGATTTCCACTCCCGTTTTATTTGGGGTGGTCGAAATAATTGTAACACACTATATTCAAGTTGACTATATTTAAGTAAAAAATTTGGTTATTATAGAATGCTGAGACAACAACATTTAGGTTTCCAGAAAGCTCGTTGTCGACGTTAAACTTTTTATTCATCTTGACTGATTATAGAACGGTCACTTACAGCGAAAGAAGCTGCGACAACATTGTATGAAATTAATAAAATTCATTATGCAAGGAAAATGTTTGAAACGGAATCAGATTTATCAGCAACGTCGGCTGACTCAGAAAATGAACGTAATTCAATTTTTTTACAGTTATTTTGTGCACGAATTACACACTTTTAATCTTCCTTTCGCTATTAAAATGGACCGACCCTCGGTTTAATTCATAACAAGCAGATGAGAAACTGCGCAAGAGTCGGGTGAAGCTTACTGGCGACAAGCAAACTGGTGCATGGACGTTAACGAGACTGCTTTCGGTCAATTTATCACGCAACGCAGAGTGTGGGTCAACAGCGATCACATCGCCCATCGCGTGTATTACGTCGCTTATCCACGCACACCTATGTCCTAATAGCGTCGAGCTATAACGTTTTTCACGTGTTTAGATGCTAATAGCAGAAAAGGGCATTCCTGTCATCAACATGTCATCAGTCAGCGGTTTCGATGACAGAGTTGCGTAGTGCTCTCCGAGCGGCTCGCCAGCGATGGCCGGCCCTTCTCAGACGGGGTCTCGTGGAGACCCGCTCAAGAGCCTGCAGTCGCCGGTGCAGATGTCTGCGGTGTTCGCCTTCCATTGGAACGACCCCGTAGCCCTTATTTGCGGACTGTTTCTTATGTTTACTGTTTACGTATCCTGGGAGCCGTTCTCTGGGTTGGTTACAGGGGTCTGTAAAATGTATTCGAAGTACTGGTGGAACGGTGCTGGTACCCGTGGTGAACATCAGCTGTCGTCACCTGCACGCTTGCCACTCTATCGTCCGCTGCTTTCATCGTCGCCTTCATGGGAAAACGCAACAGGAGATTCATGGAAATTGCTACGGACACTGAACGCGTAGACACGCTGCTAAAACTGGATGTGCAGCGATACAACAAAAAGGTCCGTCTCTTCTTGGCTGGTGCTGTGTCCCTGATTTTCCTTTTCGTTACTGACAACTGCGCAAACTATGCGAATGGGTGCACATTGATTTAGAACGTCCCTTTTCCACAGAACAATTACCACGCCCTCACAATAACCAAACATCTCTAAATCGTCTGTCTAATACGAACGTCCATGCAACATCCAATCCTTCATAAACGCAGTTTATTCATTTTTCGCAACCCATCTGCAGACAAAGTCCACTTCCACTTTGCTGAAAAATAAAATTTTGCTTGTGAGAGCACTGGCCCTTATAATTTTCTTTCATGCTTTTCACGCACACGTCTTCAACAAGAGTACCAGTATTACTCAAAATTCTGCTGTCTGATGTTAGTTACTGGCGGACATTAAACAATTCTCGAACTTCTCTTTCATCTTGAAATTTTCTTCCGCAGACAATATTTGCTTCCTCTTGGACGTTCTCCTATTCTCTTCTAATCTTCACAGTCTGTAAATAATTTCTGCAAACGTGATGTCTCTGCTTACTGTTCATCGACTCGCACAAACATGACACCTTACTGTACGCCATAACTCTCTTCGCTGCATCGGCACTTTCTCATTACAGTACTTTCTTCTGTTCCTTTCACCACACGCACAGTCTGAAATGTGAGCGCAAAGCACTACACGGCATGTCGTCCGTCATTTTATCATACAAGTAGTCCGCGACAACAGCAAAACGTGCGGCATATGTTGCTGTCGGCTATCGCGATTATGGCACTTAGTGTTGTCGATAAAAGTTAATTTTTGCGGTCACGTGCGCAATATGATTTCAGTATGTAGCCAGGAGTTGCACACAGAAGTATTACTATGCCCTATTTTCAGTGGTGGTAACATCGTACCACCCAGCCTCCACCTGACCCAGTGGCTGATGTGCAATCAGCAGCGCATTACATTCGGCCGCCCATTTCTTACGTAGATACGTATCTAGATTATTCGAGTATGCCTTCGGGCGAATGTTTTGTTTGCGGTCACAACTGGGCAGTGGTATATCGTTCCCCTGCGTTAGGAACATTACAGGAGGAAATGCCGAAGAGAGCTATGTTCGAGAGCAGTTTTCCGACCGAACTGGTGCGGTTTTCATGATTGAAATATTTAAAAAATAGGTCCTAATCTTAAATGATGGTCGAAAGACTCACTTGACGTCGTATTTCCTCAGAATACAACCAATCGTGTTGTATAATAACTGCATAAGGCTAAAAAGCTGTAGCGTTAGGTGCCACATTGTTATTTTCATTAATCACCCGATTCACTGTTGTTTCTTGTTATATCCATTCAGGCGGAAGGTAAGTTAAAAGTGGGCTGATAAACTTCATGATTAGAGATGGAATTTGCCCTCTGTACTACTTCACGTTGTCTGGATAGTGACATGGACCTGAAGGTAAAAATGAGCGTGAAGTAGTTTCCTATGTAACGGCATGTTCTAACGTACCATCATCCTTTCTCCTGGCGAAAATATCATTGAAGCGAAGGCAACCATCATTTCTCACTTCTTGGTTCGTGGTTGATGTAACCCGCCCACCGAGATTTAAAGAAGATAGATGGAGAGAAGATAGAAATGCTATCATCAGTGGAGAAAGTTAATTAACAGAACAGTAATTACAATAACGTCTCTTATCTACATTATCGGTACACATAGTACAGTAACACGTCTAAGTGACATGTTGTGTGCAGTAACGGTTGCCCTTGATTAAAAACTCCATTCCTTTGTTGGTTGTACTCACAGACACCTTCGACTGAAGACTGCTGACTGAATGAGTGATGTGAATTTTCCTTGTGATTCCATTAGTTTGCCGTTAACTCCGGTAAGTGGCCGAAATACACTACTGGCCATTAAAATTGCTACACCAAGAAGAAATGCAGATGATAAACGGGTATTCATTGGACAAATATATTAAACTAGAACTGACATGCTATTACATTTCACGCAATTTGGGTGCATAGATCCTGAGAAATCAGTACCCAGAACAACCACCTCTGGCCGTAATAACGGCCTTGATGCGCCTGGGCATTGAGTCAAAGCTAGGATGGCGTGTACAGGTACAGCTGCCCATGCAGCTTCAACACGATACCACAGTTCATCAAGAGTAGTGACTGGCGTATTGTGACGAGCCAGTTGCTCGGCCACCATTGCCCAGACGTTCTCAATTGGTGAGAGATGTGGAGAATGTGCTGGCCAGGGCAGCAGTCGAACATTTTCTGTATCCAGAAAGGCCCGTACAGGTCCTGCAACATGCGTCGTGCATTATCCTGCTGAAATGTAGGGATTCGCAGGGATCCAATGTAGGGCAGAGCCACGGGTCGTAACACATCTGAAATGTAACGTCCACTGTTCAAAGTGCCGTCAATGCGAACAAGAGGCGACCGAGACGTGTAACCAATGGCACCCCATACCATCACGCTGGGTGATACGCCAGTATGGCGATGACGAATACACGCTTCCAATGTGCGTTCACCGCGATGTTGCCAAACACGGATGCGACCATCATGATGCTGTAAACAGAACCTGGATTGAATTGGGAGGAAAATCAGCTTTGGCCGTATTTTGTCGTTTTATTGTCAACGAAATCGATTTTCGGTCACTTAGTGACCATCCTCAGTGCTGTAATATACAATTAAAATTGGTAGGCACTGTGATCGCACTAAGCTTGTGGTTATAGCTTGATACCAGTGCCTACCAATTTAATTGTATATTACAGCACTGAGGATGGTCACTAAGTGATCGAAAATCGATTTTGCTGACAATAAAACAACAAAATACGGAACACGCCATGGAGTCGCCAATCAAAAGAACCTGAATTCATCCGAAAAAATGACGTTTTGCCATTCGTGCACCCAGGTTCGTCGTTGAGTACACCATCGCAGGCGCTCCTGTCTGTGATGCAGCGTCAAGGGTAACCGCAGCCATGGTCTCCGAGCTGATAGTCCATGCTACTGCAAACGTCGTCGAAGAGTTCGTGCAGATTGTTGCTGTCTTGCAAACGTCCCCATCCGTTGACTCAGTGATCGAGACGTGGCTACACGATCTGTTACAGCCATGCGGATAAGATGCCTGACATCTAGACTGCTAGTGATACGAAGCCGTTGGGGTCCAGCACGGCCTTCCGTATTACCCTCCTGAAACCACCGATTCCATATTCTGCTAACAGTCATTGGATCTCGACCAACGCGAGCAGCAATGTCGCGATACGATAAACCGCAATCGCGATAGGCTACAATCCGACTTTTCCAAAGTTTGAAACGTGATGGTACGTATTTCTCCTCCTTACACGAGGCATCACAACAACGTTTCACCAGGCAACTCCGGTGAACTGCTGTTTGTGTATGAGAAATCGGTTGGAAACTTTCCTCATGACAGCACGTTGTAGGTGTCGCCACCGGCGCCAACAGCCTTGTGTGAATGCTCTGAAAAGCTTATCATTTGCATATCACAGCATCTTCTTCCTGTGGGTTAAATTTCGCGTCTGCAGCACGTCATCTTCGTGGTGTAGCAATTTTAATGACCAGTAGTGTACAATACCTACTCTGTGTGCCACTACAGGACAATGACGTCACATTTGTGTTGTGTTTTAAAATAGTCATGTTTGCATGATACGTTTTTGAACAGGTCTTCAGATGATGTAATGTATTACCGAATATAAAATATAGGGTGCTCTTCATGTCTTCGTACTGAACAAAGTTACAAGAAAGGCAGTCCTGCTGGTTAATGTCCTGGCAGCTAAACAATCGTTGCTTGATACATTTTTTTGTAAAACGTTATTTGGGTGGTCAAGAGAAAGAGGAATGTAGTACCCTGTATGGAACTTAAGTGTATTCAAGGTAAAAATATGGAGATTAAACAGTAATGAGACAATAAAATCAGGTTTTCCATAAACTCGTTGTCGTCGTTAAATCCTAATCTTCTATATGTTTTATAGTCTTGATCGATCATAGATTGACTCAGTCACAACAGAATACAAAATTAGTGAAATTCATTTCCCAGGG
Organism: Schistocerca piceifrons; assembly: GCF_021461385.2. Taxonomy (NCBI): domain Eukaryota; kingdom Metazoa; phylum Arthropoda; class Insecta; order Orthoptera; family Acrididae; genus Schistocerca; species Schistocerca piceifrons. Next base: position 850,150,401 of record NC_060139.1, read on the forward strand.
AAATATGGTCGAAACGGAAACAGAATCAGATATATCAGAGGCAGTGTACGAGTCAGAAAACGAACGAAACGGACCTACTTGTAATCTCCCTAATCACATTTTTAATTCCGAATGTAATCCACTTGGTAGCAGCTATCGGTTTGTGCTTAAATGGAGCGTGCCACGGTTTAATTCATTACTAGCAGATAACAAAGAGACTAAGTAAGAGTCGAGTGACGCTCGCTGGCGACAAGAGAACTGCTGCACATACGTAAATGAGACAACTTTCGTCCAATTTATCACACAGCGCGGAGAGTGGCGTAACATCGATCCCATCGCTTCACTTATATTAGTTTCCTCATTTACGCACTGTTAACGTCGAGGGACATCGTTTTTCACGTGATCACGTGCTTGCTGCGTATTCCGTTTCAGTGACAGACTCACGTAGTGCTTCTCCAGCAATGGGCGGTGACGGTCACACGGAGTCGCGTGGAGGCTTCCTCAAGAGCCTGCAGCCGCTGATGCAGCTGTCTGCAGTGTTCGCCCTTCCTCTGGAACGGCCCCGTAGCCCTTATTTGCGGTCCTTTTCATATGTTTACTGTTTTTGTTTCCTGGGAGCCGTTCTCTGGACTGGATACCTGGGTTTGGAAAATGTATTCGAAGAAGTGGCGCGTCAGCAGTGGAATTTGTGGAACATATCAGCGGTCACCACCTGTACGCTCGGCACCATATCGTCCGTCACATACATCCTCGCCTTCATGGGAAAACGAAACAGGAGATTCATGGAAATTGCTCAGGACATAGAACGCATAGACGCACTGCTAAAACTGGACGTGGAGCAACGAAATAAAAAGGTCCAGATCTTCCTCACTATTGTCGTGATCGTAATATTCCTTTTCTTTACTGCTAACTACACATACTACGTGAGTGGTAGCCAGTACATTTACGTAGCTCTATTGACGAGTAACTATGTAACACTGATGGTCGAGCTACAGTTTTTAGCGCTTTGTTCGAGCCTCGGACTTAAGTTCAGGTTGCTCAACGGCAGAATACAAACAGAATTTAATTACAAGTCTCAGAAACTAGGAACGCTTGACCTCTTGAGAGTTCTTCACGAATCGTGCTTTGTTTCTGTTCTTCCGGGAAACCAGGTGCGCGTGAAACAGAGAATATTACGGGTGTCGTGTGGCAAAGTGCTGGAATTTCAAGTTTTCCACATGAAACTGTCGAATTTGGCAACATTAATGAATGAAATGTGCGCTGCCGACATAGCGACGGGTGTAGGACTAATCCTAACTACAACGATACAGTGTATGTTCGATCTGATTATGATTTCTCTCCAGCCAGAAGAAGGCACGTTTGCACGGAGGGTGACGGCTATAGCGTCTGCAGTTGCATTATTCGCAGAAATGATTTTCATAGTTGTAGTCTGTCAGTTAACTTCCTATGAAGCTCATCGCACAGAAAGTCTTGCTGAAGAACTTCTGTTGTGGAATAATGCAGGTTAGTCTATTTCCTAGTACTGGTTAACCTTAAAACTAATTCCAAGTATGCCGTCATTTGAGGACTGTTTTCACGAAATCAAAGAGCTATGCCGTCATTTGGGGACTGTTTTCACAAAATCCAAGAACTAGCATAAATAAAATTTTCAGAAAACATATTTTACTGAATTACTTGAACAGTATGGATTGGTAATTTCTTACAAAATTTTATTTGACAAATGCACTCTAGATACACAATACAACGGCGCAAAACCATTTCTGTGTTTCAGTTGTAAATAAGAAATATGTACTAATTAATTATTTTGACCTACTGAACAAATAATTTAATAAAGTAATTCATTAAGGAACTACACTTCATTACTTTCATAGTAATATTCATCAGAAATTCTATGGACCTCCCAACGAACTCTTGAGCTTCTTCTGTAGATCACGAAAATCTCTTTGGTTTCTTTACATAGTCAACTTTTTTGACACTTTCAGGTTTTATTACAGTTTATCGATTAATGTCCTCGACGCTATCTTTGTTTGTTTTCTTCACTTCAACAATAATCGGAGAAGAATAAATATGTTGTTCAATTGTGCAGATAGCACTCACTTTTATTTTTTTTTTATTTTTAAAGAATAAGATCTCTGCTTCAGAGCTTCTTTTTCATTAATCTGTTAGCAGTGGTCTTGAAATCGTATGTGTCTCATTCCTTGCTGAGAACTATACGGGCACCACGGTGGCTCAGAACCCCATGATAGCGTGATGCTACCGTTGTGGTTTCAAGTTTTTTCAATTGATTCCCAATAGCACCAAATACCCTATCAGAGCATGTAAGTGTGACCATCGACTTGCAGGTACTGATACATTTTGTCGAAAACTAACAATAAGTGTCTACCACAACAGCAGATGTCCACATTTGGCAAACCTATTTTTTGTAGAAAATTTCACAATTTTTGTGTGCGAGATTAATGAAGAAAATTCGAAGTTTTGACAAAATATGTAAGGATTTGAACCATTTAGAAGTAGAGGAAAGTTTAAATAACTTATTTTTGCTAATTCTGTCGCGCTAGTTTTGTGAAAATGGTCCTCATTCGCAAACGGCTTTTTCTCTTAGATGACCGCACAGACTTGGCACTCAAAATTCTGCCTCGGATCTTTAACAGACACTTAATACTCACAGTATTAAAATATATTTATGGTACGACTAGTGCATCTATACGGCCTATATCTGACAGAGCATCATTGTTCTAATAGCATTACTTTTCCTGCAGCATAAGACTGCTAATTGCTGGGCTTATCACCATGTTTACATAATGAACATGTAGTGAAAACAGAAAATTTGTATCAGACCGAGAATAGACGCCGTATTTCCTGCTAATAGCAAGAAGTCTCCTCAACCAGTAGGCTACCTGAACAAGCGTGTAGACGTGACTCAGAAATTAGTAACCGCTACTGTCTCCACCTTTCCTTTCCGAACACGACTGCACTTGCCCGCGAAAGGCAAAGGTCCCGAGTTCGAGTCTCGGTCCGGCACACAGTTTTAATCTGCCAGGAAGTTTCACGACTGCCATATGTTCTTCGATGGGGCACCACGGGGGAAACACCAATGGAGTATCATAGTTTACCCTGCGATAAGCGATTTGTATGTATGAACTCGCCTAAATGAAATAAATGTGTGATGGGCATTTTCAGTTGTTACTTTATAATTACCACAAGGTAGTTTAAGCATATCTGAATAGTTTGCATTAACGTCATTCCATATCATTGCATCTTCATTGATTTCATCCCCATTGATCCATCTTTTAGTTGCAATACACTGAATCTATTTCATGATCATGTATATGTTATCAAAAATAAGTTTCAAGTCTATTAATTTTAAATTGCTCTGCTTTTCCCATTATCAGTAAAAACTGTAATTTAAAAGATTCTTACTGCAAAGATAAATGATTTTAAAATTCATTTTATATTTTTTGTTCGAATATTTACTCTGGAAGACCAGATCCTTCCAGCCAACGGACCAAAGAAATTTCATATAGCGTTTGTACATATTTTCGGACATAACTTACAAAATTATATGAGACACTATTACTATTACTTTCTTTCTGTCATGCCACACCTCCACCTGGCGATCTGCATGTATCCTGTGTCTGTTCAGGAGAACATGAAATAAGGAGTGTATCACAAATAAGCTCGCTAACTGGGTGCTATGGTACAAGATCATAAAGACGTACTCAGTACCCTGATATTGAAGAAGACGCCACTCAGCACTTCTGAAAGTTGGATTTGTGACACATTACAGTGCCAAAAGGCAAAAAATACCAGGGCAAAAGATATCATGATATCCCAGCAGCTATGGCCGACAGCTCCAGCCTTGTAGACCTGAAGGCCAGGAGTGCTGCTGTTTGAGAAACTCTAGCCATACCAGCTTTTATAAATAGCATCTAACTTAGACTCTCATTGTCAGATGTGCTCAGTATGCTCAGTTACATATCGATACCAGCTGTTAGCTGTGAAAAGTGGTCCATGTCCATTCACAGTTTGAGATGAAACAGCACGCTACCACCGTCAGACATAGCTGTTGTTAGCTGCAAGTCAGTACCTCAGTCTGAACACTGTCGACTTGGCATCTTCGCACCGTCTAGCCACCAACTGCGTGGCTACCATCTGCTGACAGCCAGCTTCTGGTGGGCCATGGGTTCGAGTCTCGGCGAGCTAGATGCCCGGCCATCACTATCTGAGCATGCAGATTGTTGTTGTTCGTCACCTTGGCCATGTTTACGCTGTTGCTGTCCCACACTCATCGCAGGCACATGGCACTGTAATCAGAGACACCGGATGCTGTGGTTTGATCCTGCCTGCCCCAATGAGCTACCTACCAAAATTCAGAAGCTTACTGCTGCCTATCACTGGCAGTTGTTGCCACCTAGCAACAGCCCCTCTACTACCGTACTGAGAGCAGCACCTTACCGACAGCCGCCATCGCCCGTGGGTAAAGAACATGCGCGATCCTCCTAGTGGCCTGCCTCTGTTGCTCGCACATTTCACCGACAGTGGCTGCCTATGCCATGGGGTGTATTCATCACCTATTGAGCTCCAATGCCATCATTGCAGCTGCTGAAGACAAAAAGACACATTCAACTAGAAACTGGCCGCAAATATTAACAATATCAACTAAAATGTTTCTATGATTGGTCACTGTCCAACACGTGGAACCACACCACTGCAGCAATACCCTAGGGGGTGAACTGCACTGCATCCTGACATATCATCGCCAGGTTGTTCTGCCAGCGCAGCTGTTGTATACCTTGACCAGTGCATTTTGGCATCAGAACTGCACTACAATGTAGACAAGCGCCATCCATAGAGAAGAAGTCAGAAATTGCGACTGCTAGGAAAGGTTGGATCTTGGATGTCATTCCTGGTTCCAGCATGCAGCTTCGAGGACGCAGTGCGATGATCTTTCTCAATTCAAAGGGCCTGCCAGGGAAGGTTATGCTGGCATGCAGCCAGTGAGATGCACTGAATGCAGTCTCTTGTGCACCATGCACACAGTCAGCGCCTCAAAATTAGAGCATGTGTTGTCTCTAGTCATTATCTAGTAGTGCAAGGTGGATGATAATTAGTGTATTGCTATTTTCGAGTAATGTTGTCTTTGTTAGTTGTAGTTGGATGTTCTGTGTTTTAAATTTTGGTGAGTGAAGGTTTCACAACGTCGGGGTCACATGTGAGTGGCAACCACTCAAGAAGCGTTCCAAGTGTTGGTGGAGCAGGTAGGCATTGTAAGGGCAAAGAACACAATGATCTTTGGGGAATTAGTTGAAGCAAAGGAAATAAAAGGTTTATTCAGTGTGTCCAAGGCCTATTACATTCTACTGACGCCAGTCTGATTACTCAGTTTTTAGGCAAGACACTGGAGGATGTTTTTGCATTCATAGGTGATCTGAAGCAGCCGCATTATTCAGTGTCTAAACAGACGAAAGGTTATTGCACTTGGCTAAACCTCATTAGTAGAGGGTCTCTGCGGTTTCTCACAGGAATTTCGTTAACATTAGCATCAACATTCCACGAATTCTGACATCATCACATATAGCCATGTGATCAGTGCCATTCCCAGAATTCTGCCGTCATCAAATCGAGACATGTGCACCAAGACCCTGCCATAATCGCTCCAGAAATTCTATCATCATCACACCAGTGCCCCGTGAAGACTACCCCTACCACTCATCCCCCTCCCCCTCCACCCCCGAGTAACCACACCAACGCCTGGCCCCAGTGCCTTCTTGCTCCTGTGCTGCTGCTCATCACAAAATTAATTTACATGTGGTGCTGTTTTGCAGCTGTTATATTGCAGCAACCGTAGTCTAGGGCTAGCGTCTTTGATTAGTAATCAAAGACGGCTCGAATCCCGCCACTGCTCAAATTTTGATTAGTAACCAGCATTGGCGGCCGAAGACTTCCGGCATAAGAAGTCATCCTCGTTCTGCCAACAGCCTTCTCAAAGAGGGTGGAGGAGCAGACAGAGGTTCAGGGCACTTTCTTGTCTTAGAGGTGGGAAATTGCCCTTAAAGGCGGAAGAATAAGCAGCGATCAACGGCATGAGGATGCAGCAGGAAATGGAAACCACTGCATTAAAGACATGTAACGTTTATCCACAGGACATGTGGCCTGTAATTGAAAGAGTGTCATGATGATCTCTCCATTGGGAAAAGATTCCGGAAAAGTTCCCCATTCAGATCTCCGGGAGGGGTCTGCTAAGGGGGAAAAGGGAGTAAAAGACTGAATAACCAATGAAAGGATAACGTTCTACGAGTCTGGGCGTGGAATGTCAGACACTTGAACGTGGTAGTGAAACTAGCAAATCAGAAAAGACAAATGCAAAGGCTCCATTTAGATATAGTACGAGTCAGTGAAGTGAAATGGAAAGAAGATAAGGATCTCTGGTCAGACGAGTGTAGGGTAATACCAACAGCAGCAGAAAATGGTATAACGGGAGTAGGATTCGTTATGAATAGGAAGATAGGGCAGAGAGTGTGTTACTGTGATCAGTTCAGTTCTTATCAGAATCAACAGCAAACCAGCACCTACAACGGCAGTTCAGGTATACATACCGACGTCGTAAGCTGAAGAAGAAGAGATAGGGAAAGTATTTGATGATATTGAAACGGTTACATAGTACGTAAAGGGAAATGAAAATCTAAGTCGTTGGGGACTGGAATGCAGTTGTAGGGGAAGGAGTAGAAGAAAAAGGTTATAGGAGAATATGGGCTTGGGACAAGAAATGAAAGAGGAGAAAGTCTAATTGAGTTTTGTAATAAATTTCAGCTAGTTATATCGAATACTCTGTCCAAGAATCATAAGAGGAGGAGGTATACTTGGAAAAAGCAGGATGATACGGGAATATTTCAATTAGATTACATCATAATAAGCCTAAGATTCCGAAATCATATACTGGATTGTAAGGCGTACCCAGGAGCAGATATAGACTCAGATCACAATGTAGTAGCGATGATGAGTAGGCTGAAATTTAAGAGGTTAATCAGGAAGAATCAATAAGTAAAGAAATGGGAGACAGAAGTATTAAGGAATGACGAGATACGCGTGAAGTACTCCAAGGCTGTAGATACAGCAATTAAGAATAGCCCAGTAGGCGGTACAGTTGCAGAGGAATGGATATCTCTAAAAAAGAAGAAAGCACAAAAATGTTCAGGGAAATTGAGGAACACGAAAGTTCAAGTCGCTGATGATTGAAATAAATAGGAAATGCAGGGAAGCTAAGACGAAATGGCTGAACAAAAATGTGAAGAAATTGAAAAAGAAATGATTGTCGGAACGACTGACTTAGCGTATAGGAAGGTCAAAACAACCTTGCGTGACATTAAAATCAAGGGTGGTAACATTAAGAGTGCAACAGGAATTCCACTGTTAAATGCGGAGGAGAGAGCGGGCACGTGGAAAGAAGAATTGAAAGTCTCTATGAGGGAGAACATTTGTCTGACGTGATAGAAGAAGAAACAGGAGTCGATTTAGAAGAGATAGAAAAACCAGTATTACAACCAGAATTTAAAAGAGCTTTGAGGACTTAAGATCAAATAAAGCAGAAGGCATGGACAACATTCGTCAGAATTTCTAAAAACATTAGGGGAAGTGACACCAAAACAACTATTCGCGTTGGTATGTAGATTGTATGACTCGGGTGACATACCATCTGACTTTCGGAAAAATATCATCCACACAATTCCGAAGACTGTAAGCGCTGACAAGTGCGAGAATATCGCACTGTCAGCTTAGCAGCTCATATATCCAAGTTGCTGACAAGAATAATATATAGCAAATGGAAAAGAAAATTGATGATGTGCTAGATGACGATGAGTTTGGCTTTAGAAAAGGTAATTTTGACGTTGCGGTTGATAATGGAAGCAAGAGCAAAGAAAAATCAGGACACGTTCATGGGATTTGTCGACCTGGAAAAAGCGTTCGACAATATCAAATGGTGGAAGATGTTCGAAATTCTGTGGGGAGTATACAATATGTACAACAGCCAAGAGGTTCAAATGGCTCTGAGCACTATGGGACGTAACTTCTGAGGTCATCAGTCCCCTAGAACTTAGAACTACTTAAACCTGACTAACCTAAGGACATCACACACATCAGTGCCCGGGGCAGGATTCGAACCTGCGACCGCAGCGGTCGCGCGGTTCCAGACTGTAGCGCCTAGAACCGCTCTGCCACTCCGCCCGGCCAGCCAAGAGGTAATAATAAGAGTGGACAACCAAGAACGAAGTGCTCGGATTAAAAAGGATGTAAGATAAGGATCTAGTCTCAGAGTGGTAACTGAAAGTTATAGAATACACAACCACTCAACAATCTTCCAGTTGAAAGTTAGTAGTGTTGAACACTTGGACGGGACCATCAAAAACTGATGTAGATGCAGTCAAATCTTCGAGGATCATACAAATGTCTAGGCATTGTACCACAAATTATTGATGAATATAATCGGAATATCCACCATACAATTAAGATGAGACATACTCAGGTAACTTGGTGCGTATTTCAAAATGCAAAACTGCATTTTAGAAGTCTTACCTAGTGAACTATTCAATGGAAATATTTACAGTTTCCAAAATGCAGCACACAAACCCAAGATCTTACATCTTAAAGGGCAGTGAAGAATTGGTGGTGAAGAACTGCAGGGGGTTTTACACATAGGAATTACAGAAAATCTCTTAATCGAATTTGTTCCCTGTAGGTGAGACGTCAAGGGATCAGGGCACTAGTGAAATGGCTTAGTTTCTCATCTAAGCACGACAATAGGGCGAATGCTCACGATATAATAGGATACGCAAACCTCAAACCATGGAGTTGCATGATATGAGTGCTAGGAAACATATTAGCCGAGGAGGGATAGGTATTCTCGATATACTAGGTATTCTCGACAAACTTCATGTCACTGGATATAGCCTCCTTAGATCTAGAACGAAGCCTGAATAGCGCCTAGCTCATAATATACTTGATGAGGCGTGCAAGGAACACTTATTTGCTTTAGCCACAAATAAAGATTATGAATTGCGAACTGAATCCTTAACTGATAAACGCATTGCTGCAGTCGCGGTTGATAGGATAATGCGTGCCAAACTCAAACTGGGTGCTGGAATAACTTTCAGACAAATTATGAATGCAGCTGATGGTGAACTAAGGGAGAAGAAAGAACCTACCGGATGTTTAAAAAATTGCATGAAATCAACGGTCGCAGTGACGAAAGCTTTCTTGAAGCACAAAGTAGGAAGAAAAAGATGGGTTAAAATGCCTAGAATTCTGGTGAAATCTCTGATGCAGTAATTCAGCTTCTAATTCCCGCATCTGCCGGACTGACGGCCATTGTTTCATTAGCAGAAGGAGCCGCTGTCATAACTCAAACACTAAAGAATGCAGAAAATGTAGAGGAGTAACTACGGTGGCTATCGCTGTCCGTAAGGGAATAAATTAAAAAATTCACAGGAAAGGGTCTGGGTTGTTCATAGAAAAAAAAATGCTGCCAGACAAACCACTTGCAAACACAGACCTTCTTAAACTCGTCAGAAAAGTGAAACTCTCAAAACTTTGTGGTGTGTTCACGTGGTGTAGATTGCCAAAGACAATTTGGAAGTCCAAAGAGTGCGTAATTGTCAATTTAGATATCGTGAGGGTTAGGGGACTCACTGTAATATGTATGTTAAAAAGACAGGAATACAATCTACTACTTTGATTCATTCAGAGATTTAAGACAAAAAGAAGTATCTTGTTGCTACTCTACTGACAATAATCGAGTATTCTAGAATTTTAGATGCTAACAAGACTTCATATCTGTGCAGTTACGTATGTCTACCAAGAGCACTTGCCCGCGAAAGGCAAAGGTCCCGAGTTCGAGTCTCTGTCCGGCACACAGTTTTAGTCTGCCAGGAAGTTTCATATCAGCGTACACTCCGCTGCAGAGTGAAAATCTCATTCTGAGTTCGGCAAAAGTTTGAGTGGAGTGCACGCAGGACTACTCACCACGGAAACATAGAACTGGCGATGCCTCATTCGACTGCATGGCGAGTGTTGAGTCGTGTTTCGGTCTAAACACCATACAGCTACATTCTTTGGGTCGGTGACAGGAGGAAACACGTTGACTTCAGCGATGCTCGCTAGAGAACATGGAAGCCCACACATTTTTACTACAGTTAACTTTCAGTGATGAAGCAACATTTCATGTTAGTGGTAAAGTAAATCGGCATAAATGCACATAAAAGGACTGCAGAACCCTCATGTCATTATTGAGCATGAAAGAGACTAAAGTGAACGTATTTTGTACCATTTCTCGTCAAAAAGTGTATAGTCCCTTCTTTTTTGTGGAAAACACAGTGACTGTAATGAGCTATCTGTAAATGGTGTAGACTTTCCTCTTTCCACAGTTTCAGGAGGACTCTGATGATTTCATTTTCTATCAGGATGGTGCTCCACTACACAGGTACAACAACATGTGTCGGTTTCTCAATAACACTCTGCCTCAACAGTGAATAGGGCGCGTGGGACCACGAGACACTGCCCCGTATTCTTGGCCTCCAAGAGCGCCAGAAAGGACCCCATGCTCTTTTTTCTTCTGGGATATGTGAAGGAAGGTGTTTTCATCTCCCCTTTACCTCGTTACATAGAAGAAGTGTAGAACAGATTAACATCCACAATAACTTCGCTAAAAGCAGATACATTCTGTAAAGCTTACGAAGAATTTATCTAACATTTAGATTATGTTCGTCCTGCTGCTGTGCAATAGCTTGTGTAATAGCATAGCCAAACATTTAAGATTTTGCTGTTTATCCCATGTTTGTACTGCACGCATAAACTAAGTTGACACTCGGCACAGAGGCTGATGAGAACGGTGGCGGATACAGAAAAACCTCAACGGGAGGCGCTAAAGATATCTTGAGCTAGCTTTACTTTTACCGTAATAAAAAGTAATCAAGTCACATGCAAAGTTTAAGAAAGTTTTATTTAAACTGATAGTACACATATACAAGACAATGCCATCTTATGATATAAAAAAGTTACAATTCTGATTCTCTTCATTAAATGATGAATTCTATGCTCCTCTTATTCCTGGCAAATAGGTTAATTACACTGTCAATAGGACACTAAATGCCAGGGTGAGTATTCAACAGAGGTAAGCCATTAAGTCATTTGGAGTATTGCATTGAACGGTATTGGATAATGTACAGTGGGAAAACCTGAACAAAAGAGAATCGAAGCGTTTGAGATGTGGTGATACTGCAAAATCTTGAAGATCGGTGGACTTATAAGGATTGAGGAGGTTCTCTGCATAATCGGTAAAGAAAGGAACAAATGGGAAACACTGACAAAAAGGCACAGGATTATAGGGCATTTGTTAAGACATGAGGGAGTAACTTCCATCGTACCATAGGGAGCAGTAGAAGGTAAAAACTGTTGGGGAAGAAAGAGATTGGAATACATCCAGTAAATAACATGACGTAGGCTGCAAATGTTGAGAAGAGATTTATTAAGAAGATGAGTTCGTGGAGGACTGCATCAGACTGATGACTGGAAAGAAAGAGAAAGAACTACTATCCACTGCCTCTTCTAGGCCGTGTCGCCAAATACAAGGTACTTCCGTGAATGATTGATATTAATTCTGTAATCTTCTGATTTCGTTTAACGGCCACACATCTTAATTTACAACTAATAGTGCCTCGTTTTATCAGATTGCAATGGATAACTTGGGTTTAATTTCAATCTTTTGGCGGTAGTAGGGCCTATCAGAATATCACACCTAACTTTACTCATGGGAAGGCTATCTTATATTTTCGTAAATGCATAAAGAATTTGAATGAATTGTCTTCTGTGAGGTATAAGTTGCTTTTAAACATCCCAGGCGAATCAAAATGTTTTATTTGAGTAAATAAGCAAGGAAACTATATTTGGCAACGTAACTTACAGACATGGTTCCTACTGGACATAAAAATTTAAATTTAATATCATATTTTCACAGAAACAGGGAAAGGCTGGAATATGTTCATAAAAAACGTGGTTTGGGAGGGGAATTTCGGAATCACAACACTCGTCAAGGGATAGAAAGGCCAATGTTACTGGCAAAACGAACATCTTAGTGCAGGAATTAGCCATCACCAGAGAGGAAGTGCAAAAACTACGATCCTTGGCTGAAACAATTTATGAATTCCATAAGATTTCATTATGATCTGCCATCTCCTCCTAAGTGAATAAAGGCGGAGATTGAAAGATCTAGCGCTCTGCCTCTATTTCGAAACAAGCAGTGACTTTGATCTCCTGATTTCACCATATTGCTGCGTCATACGCGATATCTCTGAACACATGCATGCTGACCAAGTTAACCTTTTCGGTTGTATAGTTGATACGAGCTTTATACATTTGAGGGTGTTGTGGTGATATAAAACACGATTAAGAAGAAGAAGAAACATGATTTATGTATGGTGGAGCTCCAGATGGAAGCAGTTTGAAACATTTTACCTAAATCACTTGTGCTGTCAATTCTGTAGTATTGTTGTAGTGTTTGGGTTCCATACAAAGAAGGTACTGGAGAGGGAGAAATGATTGTAGATCATAAACATAAATTCCTAAAGCTACACAACTCTGCACTTAGGCATGCTATAATGTTAAAGCAGTGTGGTTGCATCAGTGGAATGAAAGACTGTTAATACTGCAATGCAGGAAATATATTTGCAACTGTTGATTATCACATAGTGCTGGACGCTTGTACTTTAAAACACTTGTTTGAGAGAGTCTTGGTGGGACGCAGCACCTTCCATAAGTGCTGACTGAAAATACCTGCAGTCTATTCTCGAATCTGATTGGCTGGAAGAATTAAATGTCAAATGATTTCCTGGAGGTGAGGAGAATCAAGCCACATAGCCAGTGTGAGTGTTGACATACCGTAATGTTTTCGGACGCTATACGCATATAAACGACAATTGCACTGCTTGTGTAAAATTTTTATTTGTTGGAGTGTAAACTTACTATGGTCAGTGTTCCGACGTGTGTAAAGACAATGACGTGGGAGGGACTAGGTCCATTCGTAAGGGAGGTATAGTGTTGTCAAGGTAAACTGAGATTTCAATGCCTCGATATCCATAAGGGGTATGAAAGATTTTACGTCCAGCTGTAAGGAAGATAAAGATTTATGTGGGCAACTGATGTTTCCAGAGCAACGGTCGTCAGGAGGAGGTATTTCTGATACTTTGCTCATTGTCGAATGTACCCAGATTGATGCTGAGATCGTAATATTTAATTGTAATTACACTGATAAATATGGGGCTGGTTTCCTAGAACGACTCTACTTGGCCTCCAGGCGCGTGGTGGAGGTAGTTCCATGTAAACTGACCGGCTGATGGCTTGGCGGTCATGGTGGCAGTCTTTTTGGCCTCTGAGCATCAGGTATGACTGGTGTGTGGATTCCAGGAGATGTGTGTGTGAAGACGACCGACAGTGGTGATCTACGAAAGTTGTCGAGATCTCTGACATTTAATCAAGGGAACTACTACAGAACGGACTGCTTTTAAGTGTATGTGGTTACAAAGTGCCCTCTCCATGTGCTGACAGCACCTGTGTGTGTTGTTGAATGGTTCTGAATATATCCCAGTGGTGTGGTATTTGTTTAAATAAATGTGGGTTTGTTGTTGTTATTATCCTATCATGCATTAGGCCTGTTCATCATGGCATAGCAGAGAGAACCAACTTAGGAATTCTACAGTGCTTTAAAAAATACACTTAGTAGATCTGTTGGTGGTCGGGAATTAGACAACCAAAACGGCTTAAATTCCCCCTAAATTTGAAATTACAATTATAATTTCATACAGCATTGCTTTCAATCGCGATTTTAAGTTCCTGATTGATCAGTTTATTGTTTCCAACAGTGTTATTGCGAGCACACACCAGTCAAACCCCTCCCAGTCACGTGGAAATTGTTTAAGGACATAGTGCAATAGAGCTGACGTTTGAAATATCCACTAGCGTTTTCAGCTGTCTTGGAAGTAATGGATTTCCCACCAAACGACCTAACGGAGCCAGTATCCACCAATAGGAGGAAAGGGTAATCCAGAAGGGAAAGGAGTAGTGTTTCAAAACTGGGCAGTTGCAGGATCAAATTCTGGGTGACCCCTGAATTTCCCATCAAAAATTCTAGTCCTGATATCCATCAACAGAAAGCAAGGAAAAACTGTCCCACAGAGAGGGTGTCCATGTAATTAAATAGTCAATCAGTCTGTTAGAGTAGAGGAAGTGCAAGTGGACTATTTCCAAGACATCCACAGCTGGGGTTTACCAGGTAACCGGTGCTTTGTTCAGGGCAAAAGAAGGGTTAGTATGGATTCTGGTGGCAGGTGACAGAAGCTCGCTAGTAAGAAACAGCCACTTGAGAGACAGGGAGGGCGACAGGAGAGAGAGAGAGAGATAGAGAGAGAGAGAGAGAGAGAGAGAATATGTGTTTCGAGAGGAATTTCTCACGTTTCAATATCAAAGAGTTTCCAGCACCTGATGCTTTGTGTGACAGAAAGTTACCGATGGGGAGGAAAGGACAGGATTGGAGGGAGGAGTGGTAAGTAGGTTGTTTCTTCCAGCGTCCCAGGTGGTTGTATTTTGAACTAACCAGTCAGTATCTGCAAGGCAGGGCGAGCACATAGAGCAGCAGCTCGCACTCACCTGGAGTGGAAGGTGTGTGTTCATGGACAGAACACGAAGTGAGTCTAGTATCAGATTTCAAAGGAACTTAACATCTGGTAACACGCATTCCCCTGCAGGCAATTGCCGCCTCTCAGTCCTGCGCTCGAAACTGGAAGGATTCTGATGGTCTGGAAATGTGTGGTGCGGTACAGCACGCGTGAAGACATGACCGGAAGGTTTTTTTCTCTGGATGTGGCTTACGGTGGTGCTTGTATAATTACGCGTCTGTGTATACAAGACTTCAGATATATCACAAGTGTTTCTCCCTCAAATTTCAATATTCTACACAATTAATCCGTATCGCTACAAATTCTTCAAGTAAATAAACTATATTCCATACACTGTCCTATATCCCACAATTTTTTTAAACAAACAATATCCCACACATTGTTTTGTCTCCCAGAAATTGTTAAACAATGTTCCATACACTGCAATCAATGTTGTGCAGAATAGCCAATCAATAAATATTTCCAGAATGGGTGGGGCAGTATCCACCTGTAGGATCCAAGGAAACTGTCCCACACAAAAGGATGCCAATTTAATTGATTAGTCAATGAATTTGATGGCGTGCAGGGCTATTCAAATAACTTAGGCCAGACTGAAGCAGCTCGTCCTCAATGGCAGAAAGGGAGAGGGGGGAGATGTACAGAGAACTGAACAATAGGTTCAGGGGAGGCTGAGGGGGAGGCGGAGGGGTGAGGATTTTCCATAGAGAAGTGTGACAAAGAAAAGTAGTGTATAACCTGCCTTCAGAACCGGGCGAAATTCACAAACTGTCCCCAAACCGACAAGAGGAAAGAGTCGAGACCACGTGATGGTTAGGGAAATCCCATGACATCATCAGAGGGAGCAGGAACTAATTAATAAATGAATTAATTAATTTGATATCAGTTTTATATCACTTTGATATAAATTGCCCTTTTTCCTGCTTTACCCTACTACTGACATTGTTGGTGCGTTTTACAAAGTCCACAGAATTGTAGATATGTTGAGTGCATTTACACCACATAAGGGTTTAATATTACCTTCAGGCATTTACCCAGTGTATATGTAGGTGTAGTAATGTTGCTGAGAGCTCCTGCATTGCCTGAGAGACGTCGTGCTTAGCATATTGTGCCGAACTTTGCCAATGTCATGCATCACAGCGTTTCTGCAGCAGCCCGTAGGTTTAAGAAGCGGAACAGCCTTGCCTTGGTACGTGAGAGAGTGAACTCTACCCTCCAAAGCCTTGAGTGCAGCTACCAGCAACTATTTAGACTATATTACAGCTGTCCAATCATTTTCATTACTAGACCTGGGATTTGGATTATGATGTAACGTGGGTGGCAGCCGATTCCGCCCTTAGGAAGGCCACAGGACGTCAAATGTCAAAATTCTTACGTCTTCTTGAGAAACTGTCACTGGAGGTCCCATGCAAGATGGTCATTAGTCTGAGTGACATGGAGCTGAGTGACGATGCGGTTTCAGTTTGGGAGAAGGGAATTGCTCCCACCCCTGAGTTCGCACCGGTGGCGAACACTGTCAGCGCAGTTGAATAAGTTGCAGCTCGACTATCACCTGAAGCAGATGAAGAAGCACGTCGTGAAACCTGCTTTGCTCTGGCGAGAACTGGGCCAGCGAAATCGAACGTTACGAGCAGAGAGAGAACGACTGCTTGGGTTTGGGACCTGAGAGACTACCCTGAGATTGTTGTCTTACCCGCTGACAAAGGAAACACTTTGTTCTTTCCCAAAGGGTCTACACTGAGAAGATGCAGTGTGTGCTAGATGTTGATTCCTTCAGGAAGATCAACGCTGACAACTAGGGCTCTTCTCAAGGACGTGGGTTTACCAGAGGGGTCGCGAAGAATCTGTTAGTTCAAGGACCTGTATCGCCAAGGCTTTATGCACTCCCTCATGTTAACAAAGTTAGGATGCCGTTGCACCCCGTTGTCAGTAACATTGGGCACCTTCATATTTGCTGGCAAAATACCTGTTGGAAATACTTAGTCCATATGTGGGTAAACTCATCATATCTGCAATTCTGTAGATTTTGTAAAACGCCTAGACAGTATATATATATCGATTATACTCTACTAAATACTGATCAGAGGTGACGCTAAAGTTCTGTAGGGCACTAATGATTTGGACAGGACCTCATTAAAAGAAAGGCGTTTTTGATTTCGACGGAATCTTCTCAGGATATTCCAATCACCAACATTCTCCTCCGAATGCAAAAATATTTTTTTGACACCGACCTACGTAGGGAGAAACGATCACCACGATAAAATAGGGAAATCAGAGCTCGTACGGAAAGGTATAGGTGTTCGTTCTTTCCGCGCGCTATATAAGATTGGAACAATAGAGAATTGTGAAGGTGGTTCGATGAACCCTCTGCCAGGCACTTAAATGCGATCCATGTAGATGTAGAATATACACACATTTACTGTTAGTATACGGGGTGGCGCACGAAAAACCGGTCACGCCTACAGACTGCTCGCCAATTATGCACGAATTAGTGCCTGCCGCGAGCAGATGTAACAACAAATAGATAATGATATAACAATTAAGTAATAAAGAAATACTGACAATACAAAATGTAGTCGCAACGGCTTCAACATAAGACAACAATTTATGGGCGACAATGAGCTGTGTAATAATCGGGGCCGGTTTCTCGTGCGCCACGTCATGCACTTAAAATTACGTTAAAATGTTAAACTTGTACACCCAAAAAATTAAGCCTAAAACAGCATGAGCGCGATACGTACTTTGGGCGTTTCTAAAAGAAATAAAAGAGAGAACTTTAAACCTTTAATTCCCAAGTAGATTAGTCTCTGTTATATTTTTTTCAGATATCAGCGACCGTTCTGCCTGCTCCCCGCCACACTGCACTCAGGACATAGTCTAAGCATTGTTTATGAAGTGTGTCTATGTCACCCACCACACTTTGCCATGCTGTTCGTGTAGCTGTTTTCTGAAACTAAGTGTGCTGACTTTAAGTGAACATACCGTTCAGTCGCCTCTCATTCGCTCAAATGTTCAAATGTGTGTGAATTCCTAAAGGACCAAACTGCTGACATCATAGGTCCCTAGACTTTCACACTACTTATACTACCTTACACTAACTTATGCTGAGAACAACACTCACACCCATGTCATAGGAAGGACTCGAACCTCCGGTGGGAGGGGCCGCACAGTCCGCGACATGGCGCCTCAAGCCACGTGGCCACTCCGCGCGGCTTCTCGTTGGCTGATTAACTTTGTAAATAAACATATTACTTAATCTATGTGTCTTGATGTGTGCTTTTAGGGTAGAAAAATCTCATTTTTACTATATTGCAGTGCCTGTGCTCTTCTGGTTAGGACGCAAAGTTCCTCTGGGCATGCATGCACGTATAAATGAACAGGCGCTGCGGTGACTACATCCGTTATGAAATACATTAAATGGTACTGGAGGGCAGCGTGGAGGGTAAACATTGTAGAGGGAGACCAAGAGATGAATACACTAAGCAGATTCAGAAGGATGTAGGCTGCAGTAGGTACTGGGAGATGAAGAAGTTTGCAAAGGATAGAGTAGCATGGAGAGCTGCATCAAACGAGTCTCAGAACTGAAGACCACAACAACAACAACAACAACAAAATTACGTCAACGACCAGGACAGGTAACTGGAACGTCAGTTGCCACAAGGCAGAAGATATCGCTGGTGAACTTCCATAACAGAGAATCAATTAAGTTAAATTTCACAGGAAGGTGGTTGGAATCTTAGCTGACTTAAATACACACACGTTGTTGCTCGCGGGAGTGTCTCAAAAGCGACAACGAAGAAATGTAAACAGTTGAGGTTAGATAGTAAGTTAAGTGAGGACTCAACTTCCATGTCCAAGATCGGTGGACGACGAACTTCGTAGCACCGCAAGCAGTACCTCACACTCCAACCGCACGTGCACGGCGCCAGCGGCTCCAGCCCGACTCCGCACGACGGGGGTTTGCTTGCTGCTCCACACCAACCGACCGACTGGACTGCTCGTTCGACTGCGACTGTGGCTCCGTCACGGCTGCACTGCTGGTGCGCCCCTCACTCACTGACTACCCGACACACGACGACCCGGAAATACTATTGGTCGCTCCAGAGATGGTACGACAGTGCGCTTATCGATACGCGCTGCTGCTGCTGCTGCTGCCACTCACGGGCAAGTAAGGCAGGAAGTTTGTGACGCCAGTAAATGGAATAAGAAAACGAGGCAGCACTACCGTAATAGAAGATGACAAACAATTAATGGGATGAACACGAGTCGAGCATGGCTCAGTAAGGAATGAGGAGGTTCTACACAGTATCGGAGAGGAAAGGAATGTGTCGAAAACGCTGACAAGGAGAAGGGACAGGATGATAGGCCATCTGTTAAGACATCAGGGAATGACTTCCAAGGTACAAGAGAGAGCCGTAGAGGGCAAAAGTGTAGAGGAAGGCAGAGGTTGGAATACATCCAGAAAATAATTGAGAAGGACGTAAGTTGCAAGTGCTACTTGAGGTCGGTTCAGGAGAGAAATTCGTGGTGGGCCGCATCAAACCAGTCAGAAGACTGATGACAAAAAAAAGTTCTAAAAGTTCTTAGAAGGGGAAAATGTGTCATTTCAGTGCTTACTTTCAGAAACTGTACATTTTTTGCAGTGGAGTCATCAGAAGAATCTTGAGCCATTTGTACTGTGCACGTTTACAGCTAATAGCTCGATCTAACCCGAAACGACCTGCTATTTTGCTGTGATGTGGCTTAACGAATAAATTTTAACATTATTCGGTTGCCAACTATCTGATGTTTAAGTATTCCCCCGTTAGATGACGGACTGCCGCAGCTGCGGCTTCAGCGAATGCCTGCCTGTTCCTATCGTGGGGAACACCACTCGCCTCCATTCTAAAGTCCTTGTGCCCGACCCTTAATTTTACATGTTGGTCGAAAGACAAACTTCATACCGTATTTCCTCATTATACGATAGACCCTGTTCGTTAGTACCTGTACAAGGCAAGAAAGCTGTAGACATAGGCGCCACATTGTTTTCCCGTGGTTGTTCGGTAGGGAAGCGTACTTCTGATTTGCCTCTCACTATATCCATATAATAGTAAGTTAAAAGTGAGCTGTCAAACTTTCATGGCCGAAGATGAGATTTTCACTACGAACCAAGGTATGAAGGTACCACTTGGCGTTATCCCAACAGTGACATCAGCCTGAAGGTACAAATCAAAGGGAGTTGGCTTGCTATTAATGACATGTCCTAACATCCCGGTATCCTTTCTCCCAAAAACGGAACAAGAAAGGCAACCATCCTTTCATATCTTTTTGTTCGTGGTCGATGTAGTCCGCCCACCGAGAGCTTAAGAAGGCAGAAGGGGGAACAATAGAAACGCTACTCATCTATTGGAGAACGTAAGTTAGCAGAACAGTATTTCCTGATTTACAATAGGGTCACATGTAGTACAGTGCTGTAGCACTTTTAGGCGAAATCTCCTGTACGTTAATGGCAGCCCTTCGTTGGCGTTCGTTGTACTCTCAGAAAGCTTCAACTGGAAACGTTAGACTGAATGAGCTATGTACAGTACCCTTGAATTTCCGTGTTTTCTTTACTGTCAGTTCCAGGAAGTGGGCGAAGTACTCGTGCGTTATCCCGGTACCTGTACACTGTGGGCCGGCCGAAGTGGCCGTGCGGTTAAAGGCGCTGCAGTCTGGAACCGCAAGAGCGCTACGGTCGCGGGTTCGAATCCTGCCTCGGGCATGGATGTTTGTGATGTCCTTAGGTTAGTTAGGTTTAACTAGTTCTAAGTTCTAGGGGACTAATGACCTCAGCAGTTGAGTCCCATAGTGCTCAGAGCCATTTGAACCATTTTTTTTGTACACTGTGAAACATCCCCCTAGAAAAATTATTTATAGATGACAGTGCTGGAAAACTTATACGTTATTTGATTTTCAAACAGCTGAGCAAAACTGAACGCTCTCAGACATTTCTCTCTCTACTTTTTATGATCAACAGTAAACTGACACACAATATTTTTTTTTAACGCAACGCAATCTGACTTTCAATAATCCCTACGAAAGAATGGCCCTGACTAACAAGAACCTATACCTTTCATGAATCACTTATCTCACAAAATCTTCGTTACTCAAACTACTGCAATCCAGCGTGCGCCAATACTGCCAGCTAAATAAAAGATTCTAACTACTGAAGGCACTAACTACTGATAGGCATAGTTAGCAAATGAAAGATTTTGAAGGAGAACAAACAATGTATTTACCTTAATAGTGTTCAAAAGTCATAATATATATACGTCCAGACAGTCTACTCTCAAAACTCTGACATCTGTCTCCCCACATCCACCACTGCTGGCGGCTCACCTCCAACTGCGCAACGCTATACGCTGTTCACAGCCAACTGCCCAACACTACAATAGTGAATATTCCAACAATGCCAACCAGCCACAGATTGCACACAGCACAGTCAGTGATTTTCATACAGAGCGCTACGTGGCGTTACCAACATAAAACCTAAACAGCCTACTTACGACTGTACTAGTACAAGAGAGTGAAAGTCAGACTAGAGTTTCGTTTTTAACATCGCCATGTTTACATGAATGGTACAGCGTGACACATCCACAACATATATATAAGGCGCGTGGCGGAGGTTATCCCGTGCCAGCAACAGTCATTTCCTTTCCTGCTTCACTCGCAGATAGAGAGAGGGGAAAACGACTGTCTATATGCCTCCGTATGAGCCCTAATTTCTCGCATCTTGGTGGTCCCTATGTAAAATATAGGTTGGAAGCAGTAAAATCGTTCTGCAGTGTGCTTTAAATGCCGGTTCTTTAAATGTTCTCACTAGTTTTCCGTGAAAAGAATGTCGTCTTCCATCCAGGGATCATCATTTGAGTTACTGAAGCATGACCATAACAATTGCGTGTTGTTCGAACCTACCAGTAACAATACTAGCAGCCGGCCTCTAAATTTGCTTCGATGTCTTCCTTTAATCCAATTTGGTGGGCATGCCAAACACTAGAGCAGAACTAAAGATTGAGTCTCACTGGCGTCGTATATGAGTTCTCCTTTACAGATGAGCCACAGTTTCCTATAATTCTCCTAACAGAGCGTAGTCGACCATTCGCCTTTCCTATGCCAATCTTCATATGTTCGTTTCATTTCATTTCATTTTGCAAAGTTAGGCCCAGATAGTTAAATGACGTGACTATGTCAAGCAAGACCTAATAACGCTGTACCGGAACATTACTTACCCACATTAACTTACATGTTTCAACATTTAGAGTTAGCTGCCATTCGTTAGACCACCTACAAATTTCGCCTAAGTCATCTTGTATCCTCCTACAGTCACTCAACTTCGACATCTTCCTGTATACTACAGCACCATCAGCAAATAGCGTCAGACTGCTGCTTACCATGTCTGCTAGATCATTTACGTATACAGAAAATACACACATCAAAAAAAAGTTTTGATACACCACGGTTCCGAGAGTTCCGGAACCTGTACAAAAAAATGGAGTAGAGATCAGCATAAACATAATTTCCGCCCTTTTCATTGCTCATGAAAACCACATATTGCATGTTGTACCTCCATACAGCGAGACCTTCAGAGGTGTTGGTCCAGATTGTTGTACACACCGGTACCTCTAATACCCAGTAGCACGTCCTCTTGCATTGATGCATGCCTGTATTCGTCGTGGCATACTATCCACAAGTTCATCAACGCACTGTTGGTCCAGATTGTCCCACTCCTCAAGGGCGATTTGGCGTAGATCCCTCAGAGTGGTTGGTGGGTCACAGCCCTTTTCAGTCTATCCCAAGCATGTTCGAAATGATTCATGTCTGGAGAACATGCTGGATCTAGGCGAGCGATGTCGTTGACGTCCATGAAGACGAAAGCCTCGCCGATATGCATCCGATGTGGTTCCACTATCGGACGCAGGATGGCATTCACATATCGTACAACTGTTACGGCGCCTTCCATGACCACCAACCGGCCCCACATGATGCCACCCCAAAACAGCAAGGAAAGCCCCACCTTGCTGCAATCACTGGACAGTGTGTCTAAGGCGTTCAGCTTGATGAGGCTGCCTCCAAACACGTCTCCGACGATTGTCTGGTTGAAGGCATATGCGACACACATCGGTGAAGAGAACGTGATGCCAGTCCTGAGCGGTCCATTCGGCATAATGCGAAGGTAGTGGTCATCTACTGCAGTAGTAGCCCTTGGGCGGCCTGAGCGAGGCATGTCATCGACAGTTCCTCTCTGTATCTCCTCCATGTCCGAACATCATCGCTTTGATTCACTTCGAGACGCCTGGGCACTTCCCTTGTTGAGAGCCTTTCCTGGCACAAAGAAACAATGCGGACGCGATCGAACCACGGTATTGACCGTCTAGGCATGGTTGAAATATAGACAACACGAGCCATGAACCTCCTTCCTGGTGGAAAGACTGGAACTGATCGGCTGTCGGACCCCCTCCGTCTAATAGGCGCTGATTATGCATGGTTGTTTAAATCTTTGGGCGGGTTAGTGACATCTCTGAACAGTCAAAGGGACTGTGTCTGTGATACAAT
The DNA here is from genome assembly GCF_021461385.2 of Schistocerca piceifrons. Lineage (NCBI taxonomy): Eukaryota > Metazoa > Arthropoda > Insecta > Orthoptera > Acrididae > Schistocerca > Schistocerca piceifrons. The sequence continues at coordinate 850,173,668 of NC_060139.1, forward strand.
ATCCACAGTCAACGTCTATCTTCAGTTCTGGGAACTGGTGTGATGCAAAACCTTTTGATCCTATCACACTTCCTTGGGGCACTTCTGATGATACCCTTGTCTCTGATGAACAATCGCCATCGAGGACAATATACTAGGTACTGTTGCTTAAGAAGTCTGCGAGTCACTTACATATCTCTGGATACGTTCCATATGCTCATACTTTCTTTAATAGCATGCAATTGGGCATTGTGTGAAACTTTTCTCGGAAATCTAGAAATATGGAATCTGCCTGTTGCCCTTCATCCATAGTTCGCAGTGTATGATGTGAGAAAAGGGTAAGCTGAGTTTTGCTTTCTAAAGCCATGTTGATTCGTGGACATAAGATTTCGGTCTCAAGGAAATTTATTATATTCGAACTGAGAATATTTTTAAGGATTCTGCAGCAAACCGATTTTATGGATATTTGTCTGTAATTTTGTTTTTCTTCTGCCCTTGTTATATACATGATTCACCTGCACTTTCTTCCAGTCGCTTGGGACTTTGCGTTGGGTGAGAGATTCGCGATTAATGCAAGCAAGGTAAGGGGCCAATTCTGTAGAATACTTTTTTTTTTTTTTAAATTAAGCTGGGATTCCATTCAGAACTTGTGACTTATTTTGTTTTCAACTCTTTCAGTTGTTTCTCTACGCAAGGGATGCTTTTTACTATGTCGTCAACAAGGAAGTCTGTTTGATGGTCAATGACGGTATGTTTGTACGATTTTCCAGCGAGAACGATTTCTTAAATGTTACATTTATAACTTCGGCTATCGTTTTGCTATATTTAACTCTTCCGCACAAGATTGGTCAAGAAGTGACTGGATGGAAGCCTTAGAACCACTTAGCGATTTTACGTAGGATCCGGATTTTCTCATGTTCTCTGCCAGGTCTTTTGCTAAGGTATGACGGTGGTAGTCGTTGTATACTTCGCACATAGATCTTTCCACAGACGCTCGAATCACTATTAACTTTTACTTGTCGTCAGTTGCGCGTTCTCCTTTGAACCGAGAGTGCAACAGCCTCTGCTTCCTCCGCATTTTTCGAATCTCATTACCAAACCATGGTGGGTCTTTTCCGTCCTGAATCCACTTACTAGGCACGTAATTCTCCTGAATAGGATTTACAATCTGCTTAAACTTCGCCAATAATTCCTCTACGTCTATCTTCTGGAACTAAATGATGTTAGTTAACTTTCTATGTGAGATGATGACAACTGTTTAACTGCTCTTTCTAGCAGACACACTCTCCTAGCCCGCTTAACTGGTTTATTAACTTTTTATCCGTAGTTGCTGTAATGACATTATGATCGCTAATCGCCGTTTCTATACCGACGTCGATGAGGTTCGGCCTATTTGTGCTACAAGGTTTAAAACATTTCCATTGCGCCTGGGCTGCCAATCTAGCTGCCCAAAACGGTTTTCAGAAAAGGTATTCAAAAGTACTTCGCACAACTGTCTGTGTGTACCTCTGTAATGAATCCGTGGACATCTCAATCTATACTCGGCAGGTCAAACTCGCGTCCAACTAGTGTCGCATGATCTGGGTATGTAGGCGCTACTGACATTAGACTTCCTTTGAATGACTCTATAATTGTGACAGCGCAGTCAGCTAGGCGGTAAAAACATCCACCGATTAACTTGGTTTCACCTATTGTACGAGGCCAGGGAACTTCACTGCCACGCTCAACTTCGACCTCAATAGAAACAACATTTTTGTCGGCTACAATGAAAACTCCCTCTCCTATGCCGTCTAATCTCTCTTTCTGATATACATTCCTTGACTCGCTAAATATCTCAGAGCTTTCCAAATGGCTTTTCGAATGGCTCTGAGCACTATGGGACTTAAATTCTGAGGTCATCAGTCCCCTAGAACCTAGAACTACTTAAACCTAACTAACCTAAGGACATCACACACTTCCATGGCCGAGGCAGGATTCGAACCTGCGACCGTAGCGGTCACGCGGTTCCAGACTGTAGCGCCTAGAACCGCTCGTCCACTACGGCCGGCTCAGAGATTTCCACTCCCGTTTTATTTGGGGTGGTCGAAATAATTGTAACACACTATATTCAAGTTGACTATATTTAAGTAAAAAATTTGGTTATTATAGAATGCTGAGACAACAACATTTAGGTTTCCAGAAAGCTCGTTGTCGACGTTAAACTTTTTATTCATCTTGATTGATTATAGAACGGTCACTTACAGCGAAAGAAGCTGCGACAACATTGTATGAAATTAATAAAATTCATTATGCAAGGAAAATGTTTGAAACGGAATCAGATTTATCAGCAACGTCGGCTGACTCAGAAAATGAACGTAATTCAATTTTTTTACAGTTATTTTGTGCACGAATTACACACTTTTAATCTTCCTTTCGCTATTAAAATGGACCGACCCTCGGTTTAATTCATAACAAGCAGATGAGAAACTGCGCAAGAGTCGGGTGAAGCTTACTGGCGACAAGCAAACTGGTGCATGGACGTTAACGAGACTGCTTTCGGTCAATTTATCACGCAACGCAGAGTGTGGGTCAACAGCGATCACATCGCCCATCGCGTGTATTACGTCGCTTATCCACGCACACCTATGTCCTAATAGCGTCGAGCTATAACGTTTTTCACGTGTTTAGATGCTAATAGCAGAAAAGGGCATTCCTGTCATCAACATGTCATCAGTCAGCGGTTTCGATGACAGAGTTGCGTAGTGCTCTCCGAGCGGCTCGCCAGCGATGGCCGGCCCTTCTCAGACGGAGTCTCGTGGAGACCCGCTCAAGAGCCTGCAGTCGCCGGTGCAGATGTCTGCGGTGTTCGCCTTCCATTGGAACGACCCCGTAGCCCTTATTTGCGGACTGTTTCTTATGTTTACTGTTTACGTATCCTGGGAGCCGTTCTCTGGGTTGGTTACAGGGGTCTGTAAAATGTATTCGAAGTACTGGTGGAACGGTGCTGGTACCCGTGGTGAACATCAGCTGTCGTCACCTGCACGCTTGCCACTCTATCGTCCGCTGCTTTCATCGTCGCCTTCATGGGAAAACGCAACAGGAGATTCATGGAAATTGCTACGAACACTGAACGCGTAGACACGCTGCTAAAACTGGATGTGCAGCGATACAACAAAAAGGTCCGTCTCTTCTTGGCTGGTGCTGTGTCCCTGATTTTCCTTTTCTTTACTGACAACTGCGCAAACTATGCGAATGGGTGCACATTGATTTAGAACGTCCCTTTTCCACAGAACAATTACTACGCCCTCACAATAACCAAACATCTCTAAATCGTCTGTCTAATACGAACGTCCATGCAACATCCAATCCTTCATAAACACAGTTTATTCATTTGTCGCAACCCATCTGCAGACAAAGTCCACTTGCACTTTGCTGAAAAATAAAATTTTGCTTGTGAGAGCACTGGCCCTTATAATTTTCTTTCATGCTTTTCGCGCACACGTCTTCAACAAGAGTACCAGTATTACTCAAAATTCTGCTGTCTGATGTTAGTTACTGGTGGACATTAAACAATTCTCGAACTTCTCTTTCATCTTGAAATTTTCTTCCGCAGACAATATTTGTTTCCTCTTGGACGTTCTCTTCTAATCTTCACAGTCTGTAAATAATTTCTGCAAACGTGATGTCTCTGCTTACTGTTCATCGACTCGCACAAACATGACACCTTACTGTACGCCATAACTCTCTTCGCTGCATCGGCACTTTCTCATTACAGTACTTTCTTCTGTTCCTTTCACCACACGCACAGTCTGAAATATGAGCGCAAAGCACTACACGGCATCTCGTCCGTCATTTTATCATACAAGTAGTTCGCGACAACAGCAAAACGTGCGGCATATGTTGCTATCGGCTATCGCGATTATGGCACTTAGTGTTGTCGATAAAAGTTAATTTTTGCGGTCACGTGCGCAATATGATTTCAGTATGTAGCCAGGAGTTGCACACAGAAGTATTACTATGCTCTTTTTTTTTCAGTGGTGGTAACATCGTACCACCCAGCCTCCACCTGACCCGGTGGCTGATGTGCAATCAGCAGCGCATTACATTCGGCCGCCCATTTCTTACGTAGATACGTATCTAGATTATTCGAGTATGCCTTCGGGCGAATGTTTTGTTTTCGGTCATAACAGGGCAGTGGTATATCGTTCCCCTGCGTTAGGAACATTACAGGTGGAAATGCCGAAGAGAGCTATGTTCGAGAGCAGTTTTCCGACCGAACTGGTGCGGTTTTCATGATTGAAATATTTAACAAATAGGTCCTAATCTTAAATGATGGTCGAAAGACTCACTTGACGTCGTATTTCCTCAGAATACGACCAATCGTGTTGTATAATAACTGCATAAGGCTAAAAAGCTGTAGCGTTAGGTGCCACATTGTTATTTTCATTAATCACCCGATTCACTGTTGTTTCTTGTTATATCCATTCAGGCGAAAGGTAAGTTAAAAGTGGGCTGATAAACTTCATGATTAGAGATGGAATTTGCCCTCTGTACTACTTCACATTGTCTGGATAGTGACATGGACCTGAAGGTAAAAATGAGCGTGAAGTAGTTTCCTATGTAACGGCATGTTCTAACGTACCATCATCCTTTCTCCCGGCGAAAATATCATTGAAGCGAAGGCAACCATCATTTCTCACTTCTTGGTTCGTTGTTGATGTAACCCGCCCACCGAGATTTAAAGAAGATAGATGGAGAGAAGATAGAAATGCTATCATCAGTGGAGAAAGTTAATTAACAGAACAGTAATTACAATAACGTCTCTTATATGTAGTATAGGTACATATAGCACAGTAACACGTCTAAGTGACATGTTGTGTGCAGTAAAGGTTGCCCTTGATTAAAAACTCTATTCCTTTGTTGGTTGTACTCACAGACACCTTCGACTGAAGACTGCTGACTGAATGAGTGATGTGAATTTTCCTTGTGATTCCATTAGTTTGCCGTTAACTCCGGTAAGTGGCTGAAATACACTACTGGCCATTAAAAGTGCTACACCAAGAAGAAATGCAGATGATAAACGGGTATTCATTGGACAAATATATTAAACTAGAAATGACATGCTATTACATTTCACGCAATTTGGGTGCATAGATCCTGAGAAATCAGTACCCAGAACAACCACCTCTGGCCGTAATAACGGCCTTGATACGCCTGGGCATTGAGTCAAAGCTAGGATGGCGTGTACAGGTACAGCTGCCCATGCAGCTTCAACACGATACCACAGTTCATCAAGAGTAGTGACTGGCGTATTGTGACGAGCCAGTTGCTCGGCCACCATTGCCCAGACGTTCTCAATTGGTGAGAGATGTGGAAAATTTGCTGGCCAGGGCAGCAGTCGAAGATTTTCTGTATCCAGAAAGGCCCGTACAGGACCTGCAAATTGCGTCGTGCATTATCCTGCTGAAATGTAGGGTTTCGCAGGGATCCAATGTAGGGTAGAGCCACGGGTCGTAACATATCTGAAATGTAACGTCCACTGTTCAAAGTGCCGTCAATGCGAACAAGAGGCGACCGAGACGTGTAACCAATGGCACCCCATACCATCACGCTGGGTGATACGCCAGTATGGCGATGACGAATACACGCTTCCAATGTGCGTTCACCGCGATGTTGCCAAACACGGATGCGACCATCATGATGCTGTAAACAGAACCTGGATTGAATTGGGAGGAAAATCAGCTTTGGCCGTATTTTGTCGTTTTATTGTCAACGAAATCGATTTTCGGTCACTTAGTGACCATCCTCAGTGCTGTAATATACAATTAAAATTGGTAGGCACTGTGACCGCACTAAGCTTGTGGTTATAGCTTGATACCAGTGGCTACCAATTTAATTGTATATTACAGCACTGAGGATGGTCACTAAGTGATCGAAAATCGATTTTGCTGACAATAAAACAACAAAATACGGAACACGCCATGGAGTCGCCAATCAAAAGAACCTGAATTCATCCGAAAAAATGACGTTTTGCCATTCGTGCACCCAGGTTCGTCGTTGAGTACACCATCGCAGGCGCTCCTGTCTGTGATGCAGCGTCAAGGGTAACCGCAGCCATGGTCTCCGAGCTGATAGTCCATGCTACTGCAAACGTCGTCGAAGAGTTCGTGCAGATTGTTGCTGTCTTGCAAACGTCCCCATCCGTTGACTCAGTGATCGAGACGTGGCTACACGATCTGTTACAGCCATGCGGATAAGATGCCTGACATCTAGACTGCTAGTGATACGAAGCCGTTGGGGTCCAGCACGGCCTTCCGTATTACCCTCCTGAAACCACCGATTCCATATTCTGCTAACAGTCATTGGATCTCGACCAACGCGAGCAGCAATGTCGCGATACGATAAACCGCAATCGCGATAGGCTACAATCCGACTTTTCCAAAGTTTGAAACGTGATGGTACGTATTTCTCCTCCTTACACGAGGCATCACAACAACGTTTCACCAGGCAACTCCGGTGAACTGCTGTTTGTGTATGAGAAATCGGTTGGAAACTTTCCTCATGACAGCACGTTGTAGGTGTCGCCACCGGCGCCAACAGCCTTGTGTGAATGCTCTGAAAAGCTTATCATTTGCATATCACAGCATCTTCTTCCTGTGGGTTAAATTTCGCGTCTGCAGCACGTCATCTTCGTGGTGTAGCAATTTTAATGACCAGTAGTGTACAATACCTACTCTGTGTGCCACTACAGGACAATGACGTCACATTTGTGTTGTGTTTTAAAATAGTCATGTTTGCATGATACGTTTTTGAACAGGTCTTCAGATGATGTAATGTATTACCGAATATAAAATATAGGGTGCTCTTCATGTCTTCGTACTGAACAAAGTTACAAGAAAGGCAGTCCTGCTGGTTAATGTCCTGGCAGCTAAACAATCGTTGCTTGATACATTTTTTTGTAAAACGTTATTTGGGTGGTCAAGAGAAAGAGGAATGTAGTACCCTGTATGGAACTTAAGTGTATTCAAGGTAAAAATATGGAGATTAAACAGTAATGAGACAATAAAATCAGGTTTTCCATAAACTCGTTGTCGTCGTTAAATCCTAATCTTCTATATGTTTTATAGTCTTGATCGATCATAGATTGACTCAGTCACAACAGAATACAAAATTAGTGAAATTCATTTCCCAGGGAAATATGGTCGAAACGGAAACAGAATCAGATATATCAGAGGCAGTGTACGAGTCAGAAAACGAACGAAACGGACCTAATTGTAATCTCCCTAATCACATTTTTAATTCCGAATGTAATCCACTTGGTAGCAGCTATCGGTTTGTGCTTAAATGGAGCGTGCCACGGTTTAATTCATTACTAGCAGATACAAAGAGACTAAGTAAGAGTCGAGTGACGCTCGCTGGCGACAAGAGAACTGCTGCACATACGTAAATGAGACAACTTTCGTCCAATTTATCACGCAGCGCGGAGAGTGGCGTAATATCGATCCCATCGCTTCACTTATATTAGTTTCCTCATTTACGCACTGTTAACGTCGAGGGACATCGTTTTTCACGTGATCACGTGCTTGCTGCGTATTCCGTTTCAGTGACAGACTCACGTAGTGCTCCTCCAGCAATGGCCGGTGACGGTCACACGGAGTCGCGTGGAGGCTTCCTCAAGAGCCTGCAGCCGCTGATGCAGCTGTCTGCAGTGTTCGCCCTTCCTCTGGAACGGCCCCGTAGCCCTTATTTGCGGTCCTTTTCATATGTTTACTGTTTTTGTTTCCTGGGAGCCGTTCTCTGGACTGGATACCTGGGTTTGGAAAATGTATTCGAAGAAGTGGCGCGTCAGCAGTGGAATTTGTGGAACATATCAGCGGTCACCACCTGTACGCTCGGCACCATATCGTCCGTCACATACATCCTCGCCTTCATGGGAAAACGAAACAGGAGATTCATGGAAATTGCTCAGGACATAGAACGCATAGACGCACTGCTAAAACTGGACGTGGAGCAACGAAATAAAAAGGTCCAGATCTTCCTCACTATTGTCGTGATCGTAATATTCCTTTTCTTTACTGCTAACTACACATACTACGTGAGTGGTAGCCAGTACATTTACGTAGCTCTATTGACGAGTAACTATGTAACACTGATGGTCGAGCTACAGTTTTTAGCGCTTTGTTCGAGCCTCGGACTTAAGTTCAGGTTGCTCAACGACAGAATACAAACAGAATTTAATTACAAGTCTCAGAAACTAGGAACGCTTGACCTCTTGAGAGTTCTTCACGAATCGTGCTTTGTTTCTGTTCTTCCGGGAAACCAGGTGCGCGTGAAACAGAGAAGAATATTACGGGTGTCGTGTGGCAAAGTGCTGGAATTTCAAGTTTTCCACATGAAACTGTCGAATTTGGCAACATTAATGAATGAAATGTGCGCTGCCGACATAGCGACGGGTGTAGGACTAATCCTAACTACAACGATATAGTGTATGTTCGATCTGATTATGATTTCTCTCCAGCCAGAAGAAGGCACGTTTGCACGGAGGGTGACGGCTATAGCGTCTGCAGTTGCATTATTCGCAGAAATGATTTTCATAGTTGTAGTCTGTCAGTTAACTTCCTATGAAGCTCATCGCACAGAAAGTCTTGCTGAAGAACTTCTGTTGTGGAATAATGCAGGTTAGTCTATTTCCTAGTACTGGTTAACCTTAAAACTAATTCCAAGTATGCCGTCATTTGAGGACTGTTTTCACGAAATCAAAGAGCTATGCCGTCATTTGGGGACTGTTTTCACAAAATCCAAGAACTAGCATAAATAAAATTTTCAGAAAACATATTTTACTGAATTACTTGAACAGTGTGGATTGGTAATTTCTTAGAAAATTTTATTTGACAAATGCACTCTAGATACACAATACAACGGCGCAAAACCATTTCTGTGTTTCAGTTGTAAATAAGAAATATGTACTAATTAATTATTTTGACCTACTGAACAAATAATTTAATAAAGTAATTCATTAAGGAACTACACTTCATTACTTTCATAGTAATATTCATCAGAAATTCTATGGACCTCCCAACGAACTCTTGAGCTTCTTCTGTAGATCACGAAAATCTCTTTGGTTTCTTTACATAGTCAACTTTTTTGACACTTTCAGGTTTTATTACAGTTTATCGATTAATGTCCTCGACGCTATCTTTGTTTGTTTTCTTCACTTCAACAATAATCGGAGAAGAATAAATATGTTGTTCAATTGTGCAGATAGCACTCACTTTTATTTTTTTTTATTTTTAAAGAATAAGATCTCTGGCTTCAGAGCTTCTTTTTCATTAATCTGTTAGCAGTGGTCTTGAAATCGTATGTGTCTCATTCCTTGCTGAGAACTATACGGGCACCACGGTGGCTCAGAACCCCATGATAGCGTGATGCTACCGTTGTGGTTTCAAGTTTTTTCAATTGATTCCCAATAGCACCAAATACCCTATCAGAGCATGTAAGTGTGACCATCGACTTGCAGGTACTGATACATTTTGTCGAAAACTAACAATAAGTGTCTACCACAACAGCAGATGTCCACATTTGGCAAACCTATTTTTTGTAGAAAATTTCACAATTTTTGTGTGCGAGATTAATGAAGAAAATTCGAAGTTTTGACAAAATATGTAAGGATTTGAACCATTTAGAAGTAGAGGAAAGTTTAAATAACTTATTTTTGCTAATTCTGTCGTGCTAGTTTTGTGAAAATGGTCCTCATTAGCAAACGGCCTTTTCTCTTAGATGACCGCACAGACTTGGCACTCAAAATTCTGCCTCGGATCTTTAACAGACACTTAATACTCACAGTATTAAAATATATTTATGGTACGACTAGTGCATCTATACGGCCTATATCTGACAGAGCATCATTGTTCTAATAGCATTACTTTTCCTGCAGCATAAGACTGCTAATTGCTGGGCTTATCACCATGTTTACATAATGAACATGTAGTGAAAACAGAAAATTTGTATCAGACCGAGAATAGACGCCGTATTTCCTGCTAATAGCAAGAAGTCTCCTCAACCAGTAGGCTACCTGAACAAGCGTGTAGACGTGACTCAGAAATTAGTAACCGCTACTGTCTCCACCTTTCCTTTCCGAACACGACTGCACTTGCCCGCGAAAGGCAAAGGTCCCGAGTTCGAGTCTCGGTCCGGCACACAGTTTTAATCTGCCAGGAAGTTTCACGACTGCCATATGTTCTTCGATGGGGCACCACGGGGGAAACACCAATGGAGTATCATAGTTTACCCTGCGATAAGCGATTTGTATGTATGAACTCGCCTAAATGAAATAAATGTGTGATGGGCATTTTCAGTTGTTACTTTATAATTATCACAAGGTAGTTTAAGCATATCTGAATAGTTTGCATTAACGTCATTCCATGTCATTGCATCTTCATTGATTTCATCCCCATTGACCCATCTGTTAGTTGCAATACACTGAATCTATTTCATGATCATGTATATGTTATCAAAAATAAGTTTCAAGTCTATTAATTTTAAATTGCTCTGCTTTTCCCATTATCAGTAAAAACTGTAATTTAAAAGATTCTTACTGCAAAGATAATGATTTTAAAATTCATTTTATATTTTTTGTTCGAATATTTACTCTGGAAGACCAGATCCTTCCAGCCAACGGACCAAAGAAATTTCATATAGCGTTTGTACATATTTTCGGACATAACTTACAAAATTATATGAGACACTATTACTATTACTTTCTTTCTGTCATGCCACACCTCCACCTGGCGATCTGCATGTATCCTGTGTCTGTTCAGGAGAACATGAAATAAGGAGTGTATCACAAATAAGCTCGCTAACTGGGTGCTATGGCACAAGATCATGAAGACGTACCCAGTACGCTGATATTGAAGAAGACGCCACTCAGCACTTCTGAAAGTTGGATTTGTGACACATTACAGTGCCAAAAGGCAAAAAATACCAGGGCAAAAGATATCATGATATCCCAGCAACTATGGCCGACAGCTCCAGCCTTGTAGACCTGAAGGCCAGGAGTGCTGCTGTTTGAGAAACTCTAGCCATACCAGCTTTTATAAATAGCATCTAACTTAGACTCTCATTGTCAGATGTGCTCAGTATGCTCAGTTACATATCGATACCAGCTGTTAGCTGTGAAAAGTGGTCCATGTCCATTCACAGTTTGAGATGAAACAGCACGCTACCACCGTCAGACATAGCTGTTGTTAGCTGCAAGTCAGTACCTCAGTCTGAACACTGTCGACTTGGCATCTTCGCACCGTCTAGCCACCAACTGCGTGGCTACCATCTGCTGACAGCCAGCTTCTGGTGGGCCATGGGATCGAGTCTCGGCGAGCTAGATGCCCGGCCATCACTATCTGAGCATGCAGATTGTTGTTGTTCGTCACCTTGGCCATGTTTACGCTGTTGCTGTCCCACACTCATCGCAGGCACATGGCACTGTAATCAGAGACACCGGATGCTGTGGTTTGATCCTGCCTGCCCCAATGAGCTACCTACCAAAATTCAGAAGCTTACTGCTGCCTATCACTGGCAGTTGTTGCCACCTAGCAACAGCCCCTCTACTACCGTACTGAGAGCAGCACCTTACCGACAGCCGCCATCGCCCGTGGGTAAAGAACATGCGCGATCCTCCTAGTGGCCTGCCTCTGTTGCTCGCACATTTCACCGACAGTGGCTGCCTATGCCATGGGGTGTATTCATCACCTATTGAGCTCCAATGCCATCATTGCAGCTGCTGAAGACAAAAAGACACATTCAACTAGAAACTGGCCGCAAATATTAACAATATCAACTAAAATGTTTCTATGATTGGTCACTGTCCAACACGTGGAACCACACCACTGCAGCAATACCCTAGGGGGTGAACTGCACTGCATCCTGACATATCATCGCCAGGTTGTTCTGCCAGCGCAGCTGTTGTATACCTTGACCAGTGCGTTTTGGCATCAGAACTGCACTACAATGTAGACAAGCGCCATCCATAGAGAAGAAGTCAGAAATTGCGACTGCTAGGAAAGGTTGGATCTTGGACGTCATTCCTGGTTCCAGCATGCAGCTTCGAGGACGCAGTGCGATGATCTTTCTCAATTCAAAGGGCCTGCCAGGGAAGGTTATGCTGGCATGCAGCCAGTGAGATGCACTGAATGCAGTCTCTTGTGCACCATGCACACAGTCAGCGGCTCAAAATTAGAGCATGTGTTGTCTCTAGTCATTATCTAGTAGTGCAAGGTGGATGATAATTAGTGTATTGCTATTTTCGAGTAATGTTGTCTTTGTTTGTTAGTTGTAGTTGGATGTTCTGTGTTTTAAATTTTGGTGAGTGAAGGTTTCACAACGTCGGCGTCGCATGTGAGTGGCAACCACTCAAGAAGCGTTCCAAGTGTTGGTGGAGCAGGTAGGCATTGTAAGGGCAAAGAACACAATGATCTTTGGGGAATTAGTTGAAGCAAAGGAAATAAAAGGTTTATTCAGTGTGTCCAAGGCCTATTACATTCTACTGACGCCAGTCTGATTACTCAGTTTTTAGGCAAGACACTGGAGGATGTTTTTGCATTCATAGGTGATCTGAAGCAGCCGTATTATTCAGTGTCTAAACAGACGAAAGGTTATTGCACTTGGCTAAACCTCATTAGTAGAGGGTCTCTGCGGTTTCTCACAGGAATTTCGTTAATATTAGCATCAACATTCCACGAATTCTGACATCATCACATATAGCCATGTGATCAGTGCCATTCCCAGAATTCTGCCGTCATCAAATCGAGACATGTGCACCAAGACCCTACCATAATCGCTCCAGAAATTCTATCATCATCACACCAGTGCCCCGTGAAGACTACCCCTACCACTCATCCCCCTCCCCCTCCACCCCCGAGTAACCACACCAACGCCTGGCGCCAGTGCCTTCTTGCTCCTGTGCTGCTGCTCATCACAAAATTAATTTACGTGTGGTGCTGTTTTGCAGCTGTTATATTGCAGCAACCGTAGTCTAGGGGTAGCGTCTTTGATTAGTAATCAAAGACGGCTCGAATCCCGCCACTGCTCAAATTTTGATTAGTAACCAGCATTGGCGGCCGAAGACTTCCGGCATAAGAAGTCATCCTCGTTCTGCCAACAGCCTTCTCAAAGAGGGTGGAGGAGCAGACAGAGGTTCAGGGCACTTTCTTGTCTTAGAGGTGGGAAATTGCCCTTAAAGGCGGAAGAATAAGCAGCGATCAACGGCATGAGGATGCAGCAGGAAATGGAAACCACTGCATTAAAGACATGTAACGTTTATCCACAGGACATGTGGCCTGTAATTGAAAGAGTGTCATGATGATCTCTCCATTGGGAAAAGATTCCGGAAAAGTTCCCCATTCAGATCTCCGGGAGGGGTCTGCTAAGGGGGAAAAGGGAGTAAAAGACTGAATAACCAATGAAAGGATAACGTTCTACGAGTCTGGGCGTGGAATGTCAGACACTTGAACGTGGTAGTGAAACTAGCAAATCAGAAAAGACAAATGCAAAGGCTCCATTTAGATATAGTACGAGTCAGTGAAGTGAAATGGAAAGAAGATAAGGATCTCTGGTCAGACGAGTGTAGGGTAATACCAACAGCAGCAGAAAATGGTATAACGGGAGTAGGATTCGTTATGAATAGGAAGATAGGGCAGAGAGTGTGTTACTGTGATCAGTTCAGTTCTTATCAGAATCAACAGCAAACCAGCGCCTACAACGGCAGTTCAGGTATACATACCGACGTCGTAAGCTGAAGAAGAAGAGATAGGGAAAGTATTTGATGATATTGAAACGGTTACATAGTACGCAAAGGGAAATGAAAATCTAAGTCGTTGGGGACTGGAATGCAGTTGTAGGGGAAGGAGTAGAAGAAAAAGGTTATAGGAGAATATGGGCTTGGGACAAGAAATGAAAGAGGAGAAAGTCTAATTGAGTTTTGTAATAAATTTCAGCTAGTTATATCGAACACTCTGTCCAAGAATCATAAGAGGAGGAGGTATACTTGGAAAAAGCAGGATGATACGGGAATATTTCAATTAGATTACATCATAATAAGCCTAAGATTCCGAAATCATATACTGGATTGTAAGGCGTACCCAGGAGCAGATATAGACTCAGATCACAATGTAGTAGCGATGATGAGTAGGCTGAAATTTAAGAGGTTAATCAGGAAGAATCAATAAGTAAAGAAATGGGAGACAGAAGTATTAAGGAATGACGAGATACGCGTGAAGTACTCCAAGGCTGTAGATACGGCAATTAAGAATAGCCCAGTAGGCGGTACAGTTGCAGAGGAATGGATATCTCTAAAAAAGAAGAAAGCACAAAAATGTTCAGGGAAATTGAGGAATACGAAAGTTCAAGTCGCTGATGATTGAAATAAATAGGAAATGCAGGGAAGCTAAGACGAAATGGCTGAACAAAAATGTGAAGAAATTGAAAAAGAAATGATTGTCGGAACGACTGACTTAGCGTATAGGAAGGTCAAAACAACCTTGCGTGACATTAAAATCAAGGGTGGTAACATTAAGAGTGCAACAGGAATTCCACTGTTAAATGCGGAGGAGAGAGCGGGCACGTGGAAAGAAGAATTGAAAGTCTCTATGAGGGAGAACATTTGTCTGACGTGATAGAAGAAGAAACAGGAGTCGATTTAGAAGAGATAGAAAAACCAGTATTACAACCAGAATTTAAAAGAGCTTTGAGGACTTAAGATCAAATAAAGCAGAAGGCATAGACAACATTCGCCAGAATTTCTAAAAACATTAGGGGAAGTGACACCAAAACAACTATTCGCGTTGGTATGTAGATTGTATGACTCGGGCGACATACCATCTGACTTTCGGAAAAATATCATCCACACAATTCCGAAGACTGCAAGCGCTGACAAGTGCAAGAATATCGCACTGTCAGCTTAGCAGTTCATACATCCAAGTTGCTGACAAGAATAATATATAGCAAATGGAAAAGAAAATTGATGATGTGCTAGATGACGATGAGTTTGGCTTTAGAAAAGGTAATTTTGACGTTGCGGTTGATAATGGAAGCAAGAGCAAAGAAAAATCAGGACACGTTCATGGGATTTGTCGACCTGGAAAAAGCGTTCGACAATATCAAATGGTGGAAGATGTTCGAAATTCTGTAGGGAGTATACAATATGTACAACAGCCAAGAGGTTCAAATGGCTCAGAGCACTATGGGACGTAACTTCTGAGGTCATCAGTCCCCTAGAACTTAGAACTACTTAAACCTGACTAACCTAAGGACATCACACACATCAGTGCCCGGTGCAGGATTCGAACCTGCGACCGCAGCGGTCGCGCGGTTCCAGACTGTAGCGCCTAGAACCGCTCTGCCACCCCGCCCGGCCAGCCAAGAGGTAATAATAAGAGTGGACAACCAAGAACGAAGTGCTCGGATTAAAAAGGATGTAAGATAAGGATCTAGTCTCAGAGTGGTAATTGAAAGTTATAGAATACACAACCACTCAACAGTCTTCCAGTTGAAAGTTAGTAGTGTTGAACACTTGGACGGGACCATCAAAAACTGATGTAGATGCAGTCAAATCTTCGAGGATCATACAAATGGCTAGGCATTGTACCACAAATTATTGATGAATATAATCGGAATATCCACCATACAATTAAGATGAGACATACTCAGGTGACTTGGTGCGTATTTCAAAATGCAAAACTGCATTTTAGAAGTCTTACCTAGTGAACTATTCAATGGAAATATTTACAGTTTCCAAAATGCAGCACACAAACCCAAGATCTTACATCTTAAAGGGCAGTGAAGAATTGGTGGTGAAGAACTGCAGGGAGTTTTACACATAGGAATTACAGAAAATCTCTTAATCGAATTTGTTCCCTGTAGGTGAGACGTCAAGGGATCAGGGCACTAGTGAAATGGCTTAGTTTCTCATCTAAGCACGACAGTTGGGCGAATGCTCACGATTTGCTATATAATAGGATACGCAAACCTCAAACCATGGAGTAGCATGGTATGAGTGCTAGGAAACATATTAGCCGAGGAGGGATAGGTATTCTCGATATACTAGGTATTCTCGACAAACTTCGTGTCACTGGATATAGCCTCCTTAGATCTAGAACGAAGCCTGAATAGCGCCTAGCTCGTAATATACTTGATGAGGCGTGCAAGGAACACTTATTTGCTTTAGCCACAAATAAAGATTATGAATTGCGAACTGAATCCTTAACTGATAAACGCATTGCTGCAGTCGCGGTTGATAGGATAATGCGTGCCAAACTTAAACTGGGTGCTGGAATAACTTTCAGACAAATTATGAATGCAGCTGATGGTGAACTAAGGGAGAAGAAAGAACCTACGGGATGTTTAAAAAATTGCATGAAATCAACGGTCGCAGTGACGAAAGCTTTCTTGAAGCACAAAGTAGGAAGAAAAAGATGGGTTAAAATGCCTAGAATTCTGGTGAAATCTCTGATGCAGTAATTCAGCTTCTAATTCCCGCATCTGCCGGACTGACGGCCATTGTTTCATTAGCAGAAGGAGCCGCTGTCATAACTCAAACACTAAAGAATGCAGAAAATGTAGAGGAGCAACTACGGTGGCTATCGCTGTCCGTAAGGGAATAAATTAAAAAATTCACAGGAAAGGGTCTGGGTTGTTCATAGAAAAAAAAATGCTGCCAGACAAACCACTTGCAAACACAGACCTTCTTAAACTCGTCAGAAAAGTGAAACTCTCAAAACTTTGTGGTGTGTTCACGTGGTGTAGATTGCCAAAGACAATTTGGAAGTCCAAAGAGTGCGTAATTGTCAATTTAGATATCGTGAGGGTTAGGGGACTCACTGTAATATGTATGTTAAAAAGACAGGAATACAATCTACTACTTTGATTCATTCAGAGATTTAAGACAAAAAGAGGTATCTTGTTGTTACTCTACTGACAATAATCGAGTATTCTAGAATTTTAGATGCTAACAAGACTTCATATCTGTGCAGTTACGTATGTCTACCAAGAGCACTTGCCCGCGAAAGGCAAAGGTCCCGAGTTCGAGTCTCTGTCCGGCACACAGTTTTAGTCTGCCAGGAAGTTTAATATCAGCGTACACTCCGCTGCAGAGTGAAAATCTCATTCTGAGTTCGGCAAAAGTTTGAGTGGAGTGCACGCAGGACTACTCGCCACGGAAACATAGAACTGGCGATGCCTCATTCGACTGCATGGCGAGTGTTGAGTCGTGTTTCGGTCTAAACACCATACAGCTACAGTCTTTGGGTCGGTGACAGGAGGAAACACGTTGACTTCAGCGATGCTCGCTAGAGAACATGGAAGCCCATACATTTTTACTACAGTTAACTTTCAGTGATGAAGCAACATTTCATGTTAGTGGTAAAGTAAATCGACATAAATGCACATAAAAGGACTGCAGAACCCTCATGTCATTATTGAGCATGAAAGAGACTAAAGTGAACGTATTTTGTACCATTTCTCGTCAAAAAGTCTACAGTCCCTTCTTTTTTGTGGAAAACACAGTGACTGTAATGAGCTATCTGTAAATGGTGTAGACTTTCCTCTTTCCACAGCTTCAGGAGGACTCTGATGATTTCATTTTCTATCAGGATGGTGCTCCACTACACAGGTACAACAACATGTGTCGGTTTCTCAATAACACTCTGCCTCAACAGTGAATAGGGCGCGTGGGACCACGAGACACTGCCCCGTATTCTTGGCCTCCAAGAGCGCCAGAAAGGACCCCATGCTCTTTTTTCTTCTGGGATATGTGAAGGAAGGTGTTTTCATCTCCCCTTTACCTCGTTACATAGAAGAAGTGTAGAACAGATTAACATCCACCATAACTTCGCTAAAAGCAGATACATTCTGTAAAGCTTACGAAGAATTTATCTAACATCTAGATTATGTTCGTCCTGCTGCTGTGCAATAGCATGTGTAATAGCATAGCCAAACATTTAAGATTTTGCTGTTTATCCCATGTTTGTACTGCACGCAAAAACTAAGTTGACACTCGGCACAGAGGCTGATGAGAACGGTGGCGGATACAGAAAAACCTCAACGGGAGGCGCTAAAGATATCTTGAGCTACCTTTACTTTACTGTAATAAAAAGTAATCAAGTCACATGCAAAGTTTAAGAAAGTTTTATTTAAACTGATAGTACACGTATACAAGACAATGCCATCTTATGATATAAAAAAGTTACAATTCTGGTTCTCTTCCTTAAATGATGAATTCTATGCTCCTATTCTTCCTGACAAATAGGTTAATTACACTGTCAATAGGACACTAAATGCCAGGGTGAGTATTCAACAGAGGTAATCCATTAAGTCATTTGGAGTACTGCATTGAACGGTATTGGATAATGTACAGTGGGAAAACCTGAACAAAAGAGAATCGAAGCGTTTGAGAAGTGGTGCTACTGCAAAATCTTGAAGATCGGTGGACTTATAAGGATTGAGGAGGTTCTCTGCATAATCGGTAAAGAAAGGAACAAATGGGAAACACTGACAAAAAGGCACAGGATTATAGGGCATTTGTTAAGACATCAGGGAGTAACTTCCATCGTACCATAGGGAGCAGTAGAAGGTAAAAACTGTTGGGGAAGAAAGAGATTGGAATACATCCAGTAAATAACATGACGTAGGCTGCAAATGTTGAGAAGAGATTGATTAAGAAGATGAGTTCGCGGAGGACTGCATCAGACTGATGACTCGAGAGAAAGAAAACGAACTACTATCCACTGCCTTTTCTAGGCCGTGTCGCCAAATACAAGGTTGTTGTTGTTGTGGTCTGCAGTCCTGAGACTGGTTTGATGCAGCTCTCCATGCTACTATATCCTGTGCAACCTACATCCTTCTGAATCTGCTTAGTGTATTCATCTCTTGGTCTCCCTCTACGATTTTTACCCTCCACGCTGCCCTCCAATGCTAAATTTGTGATCCCTTGATGCCTCAAAACATGTCCTACCAACCGATCCCTTCTTCTAGTCAAGTTGTGCCACAAACTTGTCTTCTCCCCAATCCTATTCAATACCTCCTCATTAGTTACGTGGTCTACCCACCTTATCTTCAGCATTCTTCTGTAGCACCATATTTCGAAAGCTTCTATTCTCTTCTTGTCCAAACTGGTTATCGTCCATGTTTCACTTCCATACATGGCTACACTCCATACAAATACTTTCAGAAACGACTTCCTGACACTTAAATCTATACTCGATGTTAACAAATTTCTCTTCTTCAGAAACGATTTCCTTGCCATTGCCAGTCTACATTTGATATCCTCTCTACTTCGACCATCATCAGTTATTTTACTCCCTAAATAGCAAAACTCCTTTACTACTTTAAGTGTCTCATTTCCTAATCTAATCCCCTCAGCATCACCCGATTTAATTTGACTACATTCCATTATCCTCGTTTTGCTTTTGTTGATGTTCATCTTATATCCTCCTTTCAAGACATTGTCCATTCCGTTCAACTGCTCTTCCAAGTCCTTTACTGTCTCTGACAGAATTACAATGTCATCGGCGAACCTCAAAGTTTTTATTTCTTCTCCATGGATTTTAATACCTACTCCGAATTTTTCTTTTGTTTCCTTTACTGCTTGCTCAATATACAGATTGAATAACATCGGGGAGAGGCTACAACCCTGTCTCACTCCTTTCCCAACCACTGCTTCCCTTTCATGCCCCTCGACTCTTATAACTGCCATCTGGTTTCTGTACAAATTGTAAATAGCCTTTCGCTCCCTGTATTTGACCCCTGCCACCTTCAGAATTTGAAAGAGAGTATTCCAGTTAACGTTGTCAAAAGCTTTCTCTAAGTCTACAAATGCTAGAAACGTAGGTTTGCCTTTTCTTAATCTTTCTTCTGAGATAAGTCGTATGGTTAGTATTGCCTCACGTGTTCCAACATTTCTACGGAATCCAAACTGATCTTCCCCGAGGTCCGCTTCTACCAGTTTTTCCATTCGTCTGTAAAGAATTCGCGATAGTATTTTGCAGCTGTGACTTATTAAACTGATAGTTCGGTAATTTTCACATCTGTCAACACCTGCTTTCTTTGGGATTGGAATTATAATATTCTTCTTGAAGTCTGTGGGTATTTCGCCTGTCTCATACATCTTGCTCACCAGATGGTAGAGTTTTGTCATGACTGGCTCTCCCAAGGCCATCAGTAGTTCTAATGGAATGTTGTCTCCTCCCGGGGCCTTGTTTCGACTCAGGTCTTTCAGTGCTCTGTCAAACTCTTCACGCAGTATCTTATCTCCCATTTTATCTTCATCTACATCCTCTTCCATTTCCATAATATTGTCCTCAAGTACATCGCCCTTGTATAAACCCTCTGTATGCTCCTTCCACCTTTCTGCCTTCCCTTCTTTGCTTAGAACTGGGTTGCCATCTGAGTTCTTGATATTCATACAAGTGGTTCTCTTCTCACCAAAGGTCTCTTTAATTTTCCTGTAGGCAGTATCTATCTTACCCCTAGTGAGACAAGCCTCTACATCCTTACATTTGTCCTCTAGCCATCCCTGCTTAGCCATTTTGCACTTCCTGTCGATCTCATTTTTGAGACGTTTGTATTCCTCTTTGCCTGCTTCATTTACTGCATTTTTATATTTTCTCCTTTCATCAATTAAATTCAATATTTCTTCTGTTATCCAAGGGTTTCTATTAGCCCTCGTCTTTTTACCTACTTGATCCTCTGCTGCCTTCACTACTTCATCCCTCAGAGCTACCCATTCTTCTTCTACTGTATTTCTTTCCCCCATTCCTGTCAATTGTTCCCTTATGCTTCCGTGAATGATTGATATTAATTCTGTAATCTTCTGATTTCGTTTAACGGCCACACATCTTAATTTACAACTAATAGTGCCTCGTTTTATCAGATTGCAATGGATAACTTGGGTTTAATTTCAATCTTTTGGCGGTAGTAGGGCCTATCAGAATATCACACCTAACTTTACTCATGGGAAGGCTATCTTATATTTTCGTAAATGCATAAAGAATTTGAATGAATTGTCTTCTATGAGGTTTAAGTTGCTTTTAAACATCCCAGGCGAATGATTTATTCATCAAAATGTTTTATTTGAGTAAATAAGCAAGGAAACTATATTTGGCAACATAGCTTACAGACATGGTTCCTACTGGACATAAAAATTTAAATTTACTGTCATATTTTCACAGAAACAGGGAGAGGCTGGAATATGTCCATAAAAAACGTGGTTTGGGAGGGGAATTTCGGAATCACAACACTCGTCAAGGGATAGAAAGGCCAATGTTACTGGCAAAACGAACATCTTAGTGCAGGAATTAGCCAACACCAGAGAGGAAGTGCAAAAACTACGATGCTTGGCTGAAACAATTTATGAATTCGATAAGATTTCATTATGATCTGCCATCTCCTCCTAAGTGAATAAAGGCGGAGATTGAAAGATCTAGCGCTCTGCCTCTATTTCGAAACAAGCAGTGACTTTGATCTCCTGATTTCACCATATTGCTGCGTCATACACGATATCTCTGAACACATGCATGCTGATCAAGTTAACCTTTTTGGTTGTATAGTTGATACGAGCTTTATACATTTGAGAGTGTTGTGGTGATATAACACACGATTAAGAAGAAGAAGAAACATGATTTATGCATGGTGGAGCTCCAGATGGAAGCAGTTTGAAACATTTTACCTAAATCACTTGTGCTGTCAATTCTGTAGTATTGTTGTAGTGTTTGGGTTCCATACAAAGAAGGTACTGGAGAGGGAGAAATGATTGTAGATCATAAACATAAATTCCTAAAGCTACACAATTCTGCACTTAAGCATGCTTTAATGTTAAAGCAGTGTGGTTGCATCAGTGGAATGAAAGACTGTTAATACTGCAATGCAGGAAATATATTTGCAACTTATGACTTACATTCTCCCTGGTGAGAAACTTTAAGACTATAAAACCACTACCTTCTACACCAAAGAAAAAAAAGCCATAGATTCTTTGTGATCCGTACACTATATAGCTTTCCGGAGGAGTATAGCGCTCACTGTTCACATCCGACTGCGATTCGGAAATGTTTCTCCAAACCTTTCGTCCGCAGGTGCGCTGTTGATTATCACACAGTGCTGGACGCTTGTACTTTAAAACACTTGTTTGAGAGAGTCTTGGTAGGACGCAGCACCTTCCATAAGTGCTGACTGAAAATACCTGCAGTCTATTCTCGAATCTGATTGGCTGGAAGAATTAAATGTCAAATGATTTCCTGGAGGTGAGGAGAATCAAGCCACATAGCCAGTGTGAGTGTTGACATACCGTAATGTTTTCGGACGCTATACACATATAAACGACAATTGCACTGCTTGTGTAAAATTTTTATTTGTTGGAGTGTAAACTTACTATGGTCAGTGTTCCTTCGTGTGAAAAGACAATGACGTGGGAGGGACTAGGTCCATTCGTAAGGGAGGTATAGTGTTGTCAAGGTAAACTGAGATTTCAATGCATCGATATCCATAAGGGGTATGAAAGATTTTACGTCCAGCTGTAAGGAAGATATAGATTTATGTGGGAAACTGATGTTTCCAGAGCAACGGTCGTCAGGAGGAGGTATTTCCGATACTTTGCTCATTGTCGAATGTACCCAGAGTGATGCTGAGATCGTAATATTTAATTGTAATTACACTGATAAATATGGGGCTGGTTTCCTAGAACGACTCTACTTGGCGTCCAGGCGCGTGGTGGAGGTAGTTCCATGTAAACTGACCGGCTGATGGCTTGGCGGTCATGGTGGCAGTCTCTTCGGCCTCTGAGCATCAGGCATGACTGGCGTGTGGATTCCAGGAGATGTGTGTGTGAAAACGACCGACAGTGGTGACCTACGAAGGTTGTCACGATCTCTGACATTCAATCAAGGGAACTACTACAGAACGGGCTGCTTTTAAGTGTATGTGGTTACAAAGTGCCCTCTCCATGTGCTGACAGCACCTGTGTGTGTTGTTGAATGGTTCTGAATATATCCCAGTGGACCCTGTCTTGTAACAGATAGGTGGTGTGGTATTTGTTTAAATAAATGTGGGTTTGTTGTTGTTATTATCCTATCATGCATTAGGCCTGTTCATCATGGCATAGCAGAGAGAACCAACTTAGGAATTCTACAGTGCTTTAAAAAATACACTTAGTAGATCTGTTGGTGGTAGCGGAATTAGACAACCAAAACGGCATGAATTCCCCCTAAATTTGAAATTACAATTATAATTTCATACAGCATTGCTTTCAATCGCGATTTTAAGTTCCTGATTGATCAGTTTATTGTTTCCAACAGTGTTATTGCGAGCACACACCAGTCAAACCCCTCCCAGTCACGTGGAAATTGTTTAAGGACATAGTGCAATAGAGCTGACGTTTGAAATATCCACTAGCGTTTTCAGCTGTCTTGGAAGTAATGGATTTCCCACCAAACGACCTAACGGTGCCAGTTTCCACCAATAGGAGGAAAGGGTAATCCAGAAGGGAAAGGAGTAGTGTTTCAAAACTGGGCAGTTGCAGGATCAAATTCTGGATGACCCCTGAATTTCCCATCAAAAATTCTAGTCCTGATATCCATCAACAGAAAGCAAGGAAAAACTGTCCCACAGAGAGGGATCCATGTAATTAAATAGTCAATCAGTCTGTTAGAGTAGAGGAAGTGCAAGTGGACTATTTCCAAGACATCCACAGCTGGGGTTTACCTGGTATCCAGTACTTTGTTCAGGGCAAAAGAGGGGTTAGTATGGATTCTGGTGGCAGGTGACAGAAGCTCGCTAGTGAGGAGCAGCCACTTGAGAGACAGGGAGGGCGACAGGAGAGAGAGAGAGAGAGAGAGAGAGAGAGAGAGAGAATATGTGTTTCGAGAGGAATTTCTCACGTTTCAATAACAAAGAGTTTCCAGCACCTGATGCTTTGTGTGACAGAAAGTTACCGATGGGGAGGAAAGGACAGAATTGGAGGGAGGAGTGGTAAGTAGGTTGTTTCTTCCAGCGTCTCAGCTGGTTGTATGTTGAACTAACCAGTCAGTATTTGCACGGCAGGGTGAGCACATAGAGCAGCTGCTCGCACTCACCTGGAGTGGAAGGTGTGTGTTCATGGACAGAACACGAAGTGAGTCTAGTATCAGATTTCAAAGGAACTTAACATCTGGTAACACGCATTCCCCTGCAGGCAATTGCCGCCTCTCAGTCCTGCGCTCGAAACTGGAAGGATTCTGATGGTCTGGTAATGTGTGGTGCGGTGCAGCACGCGTGAAGACGTGACCGGAAGGTTTTTTTCTCTGGATGTGGCTTACGGTGGTGCTTGTGTAATTACGCGTCTGTGTATACAAGACTTCAGATATATCACAAGTGTTTCTCCCACTAATTTCAATATTCTACACAATTAATCCGTATCGCTACAAATTCTTCAAGTAAATAAACTATATTCCATACACTGTCCTGTATCCCACAAATTTTTTAAACAAACAATATCCCACACATTGTTTTGTCTCCCAGAAATTGTTAAACAATGTTCCATACACTGCAATCAATGTCGTGCAGAATAGCCAATCAATAAATATTTCCAGAATGGGTGGGGCAGTATCCACCTGTAGGATCCAAGGAAACTGTCCCACACAAAAGGATGCCAATTTAATTGATTAGTCAATGAATTTGATGGCGTGCAGGGCTATTCAAATAACTTAGGCCAGACTGAACAGCTCGTCCTCAATGGCAGAAAGGGAGAGGGGGGAGATGTACAGAGAACTGAACAATAGGTTCAGGGGAGGCTGAGGGGGAGGCGGAAGGGTGAGGATTTTCCATAGAGAAGTGTGACAAAGAAAAGTAGTGTATAACCTGCCTTCAGAACCGGGCGAAATTCACAAACTGTCCCCAAACCGACAAGAGGAAAGAGTCGAGACCACGTGATGGCCAGGGAAATCCCATGACATCATCAGAGGGAGCAGGAACTAATTAATAAATGAATTAATTCATTTGATATCAGTTTTATATCACTTTGATATAAATTGCCCTTTTTCCTGCTTTACCCTACTACTGACATTCTTGGTGCGTTTTACAAAGTCCACAGAATTGTAGATACGTTGAGTGCATTTACACCACATAAGGGTTTAATATTACCTTCAGGTATTTATCCAGCGTATATGTAGGTGTAGTAATGTTGCTGAGAGCTCCTGAATTGCCTGAGAGACGTCGTGCTTAGCATATTGTGCCGAACTTTGCCAATGTCATGCGTCACAGCGTTTCTGCAGCAGCCCGTAGGTTTAAGAAGCGGAACAGCCTTGCCTTGGTACGTGAGAGAGTGAACTCTACCCTCCAGAGCCTTGAGTGCAGCTCCCAGGAACTGTTTAGACTATATTACAGCTGGCCAATTATTTTAATTACTAGACCTGGGATTTGGATTATGATGTAACGTGGGTGGCAGCCGATTCCGCCCTTGGGAAGGCCACAGGACGTCAAATATCAAAACCCTTACGTCTCCTTGACAAACTGTCACTGGAGGTCCCATGCAAGATGGTCATTAGTCTGAGTGACATGGAGCTGAGTGACGATGCGGTTTCAGTTTGGGAGAAGGGAATTGCTCCCACCCCTAAGTTCGCACCGGTGGCGAACACTGTCAGCGCAGTTGAATAAGTTGCGGCTCGACTATCACCTGAAGCAGATGAAGAAGCACGTCGTGAAACCTGCTTTGCTCTGGCGAGAACTGGGCCAGCGAAATCGAACGTTACCTGCAGAGAGAGAACGACTGCTTGGGTTTGGGACCTGAGAGACTACCCTGAGATTGTTGTCTTACCCGCTGACAAAGGAAATACTTTGTTCTTTCCCAAAGGGTCTACACTGAGAAGATGCAGTGTGTGCTAGATGTTGATTCCTTCAGGAAGATCAACGCTGACAACTAGGGCTCTTCTCAAGGACGTGGGTTTACCAGAGGGGTCGCGAAGAATCTGTAAGCTCAAGGACCTGTATCGCCAAGGCTTTATGCACTCCCTCATATTAACAAAGTTAGGATGCCGTTGCACCCCGTTGTCAGTAACATTGGGCACCTTCATATTTGCTGGCAAAATACCTGTTGGAAATACTTAGTCCATATGTGGGTAAACTCATCATATCTGCAATTCTGTAGATTTTGTAAAACGCCTAGACAGTATATATATATCGATTATACTCTACTAAATACTGATCAGAGGTGACGCTAAAGTTCTGTAGGGCACTAATGATTTGGACAGGACCTCATTAAAAGAAAGGCGTTTTTGATTTCGACGGAATCTTCTCAGGATATTCCAATCACCAACATTCTCCTCCGAATGCGAAAATATTTTTTTGACACCGACCTACGTAGGGAGAAACGATCACCACGATAAAATAGGGAAATCAGAGCTCGTACGGAAAGGTATAGGTGTTCGTTCTTTCCGTGCGCTATATAAGATTGGAACAATAGAGAATTGTGAAGGTGGTTCGATGAACCCTCTGCCAGGCACTTAAATGCGATCCATGTAGATGTAGAATATACACACATTTACTGTTAGTATACGGGGTGGCGCACGAAAAACCGGTCACGCCTACAGACTGCTCGCCAATTATGCACGAATTAGTGCCTGCCGCGAGCAGATGTAACAACAAATAGATAATGATATAACAATTAAGTAATAAAGAAATACTGACAATACAAAATGTAGTCGCAACGGCTTCAACATAAGACAACAATTTATGGGCGACAATGAGCTGTGTAATAATCGGGGCCGGTTTCTCGTGCGCCACGTCATGCACTTAAAATTACGTTAAAATGTTAAACTTGTACACCCAAAAAATTAAGCCTAAAACAGCATGAGCGCGATACGTACTTTGGGCGTTTCTAAAAGAAATAAAAGAGAGAACTTTAAACCTTTAATTCCCAAGTAGATTAGTCTCTGTTATATTTTTTTCAGATATCAGCGACCGTTCTGCCTGCTCCCCGCCACACTGCACTCAGGACATAGTCTAAGCATTGTTTATGAAGTGTGTCTATGTCACCCACCACACTTTGCCATGCTGTTCGTGTAGCTGTTTTCTGAAACTAAGTGTGCTGACTTTAAGTGAACATACCGTTCAGTCGCCTCTCATTCGCTCAAATGTTCAAATGTGTGTGAATTCCTAAAGGACCAAACTGCTGACATCATAGGTCCCTAGACTTTCACACTACTTATACTACCTTACACTAACTTATGCTGAGAACAACACTCACACCCATGTCATAGGAAGGACTCGAACCTCCGGTGGGAGGGGCCGCACAGTCCGCGACATGGCGCCTCAAGCCACGTGGCCACTCCGCGCGGCTTCTCGTTGGCTGATTAACTTTGTAAATAAACATATTACTTAATCTATGTGTCTTGATGTGTGCTTTTAGGGTAGAAAAATCTCATTTTTACTATATTGCAGTGCCTGTGCTCTTCTGGTTAGGACGCAAAGTTCCTCTGGGCATGCATGCACGTATAAATGAACAGGCGCTGTGGTGACTACATCCGTTATGAAATACATTAAATGGTACTGGAGGGCAGCGTGGAGGGTAAACATTGTAGAGGGAGACCAAGAGATGAATACACTAAGCAGATTCAGAAGGATGTAGGCTGCAGTAGGTACTGGGAGATGAAGAAGTTTGCAAAGGATAGAGTAGCATGGAGAGCTGCATCAAACGAGTCTCAGAACTGAAGACCACAACAACAACAACAACAAAATTACGTCAACGACCAGGACAGGTAACTGGAACGTCAGTTGCCACAAGGCAGAAGATATCGCTGGTGAACTTCCATAACAGAGAATCAATTAAGTTAAATTTCACAGGAAGGTGGTTGGAATCTTAGCTGACTTAAATACACACACGTTGTTGCTCGCGGGAGTGTCTCAAAAGCGACAACGAAGAAATGTAAACAGTTGAGGTTAGATAGTAAGTTAAGTGAGGACTCAACTTCCATGTCCAAGATCGGTGGACGACGAACTTCGTAGCACCGCAAGCAGTACCTCACACTCCAACCGCACGTGCACGGCGCCAGCGGCTCCAGCCCGACTCCGCACGACGGGGGTTTGCTTGCTGCTCCACACCAACCGACCGACTGGACTGCTCGTTCGACTGCGACTGTGGCTCCGTCACGGCTGCACTGCTGGTGCGCCCCTCACTCACTGACTACCCGACACACGACGACCCGGAAATACTATTGGTCGCTCCAGAGATGGTACGACAGTGCGCTTATCGATACGCGCTGCTGCTGCTGCCACTCACGGGCAAGTAAGGCAGGAAGTTTGTGACGCCAGTAAATGGAATAAGAAAACGAGGCAGCACTACCGTAATAGAAGATGACAAACAATTAATGGGATGAACACGAGTCGAGCATGGCTCAGTAAGGAATGAGAAGGTTCTACACAGTATCGGAGAGGAAAGGAATGTGTCGAAAACGCTGACAAGGAGAAGGGACAGGACGATAGGACATCTGTTAAGACATCAGGGAATGACTTCCAAGGTACTAGAGAGAGCCATAGAGAGCAAAAGTGTAGAGGAAGGCAGAGGTTGGAATACATCCAGAAAATAATTGAGAAGGACGTAGGTTGCAAGTGCTACTTGAGGTCGGTTCAGGAGAGGAATTCGTGGTGGGCCGCATCAAACCAGTCAGAAGACTGATGACAAAAAAAGTTCTAAAAGTTCTTAGAAGGGGAAAATGTGTCATTTCAGTGCTTACTTTCAGAAACTGTACATTTTTTGCAGTGGAGTCATCAGAAGAATCTTGAGCCATTTGTACTGTGCACGTTTACAGCTAATAGCTCGATCTAACCCGAAACGACCTGCTATTTTGCTGTGATGTGGCTTAACGAATAAATTTTAACATTATTCGGTTGCCAACTATCTGATGTTTAAGTATTCCCCCGTTAGATGACGGACTGCCGCAGCTGCGGCTTCAGCGAATGCCTGCCTGTTCCTATCGTGGGGAACACCACTCGCCTCCATTCTAAAGTCCTTGTGCCCGACCCTTACTTTTACATGTTGGTCGAAAGACAAACTTCATACCGTATTTCCTCATTATACGATAGACCCTGTTCGTTAGTGCCTGTACAAGGCAAGAAAGCTGTAGACATAGGCGTCACATTGTTTTTCCGTGGTTGTTCGGTAGCGAAACGTACTTCTGATTTGCCTCTCACTATATCCATATAATAGTAAGTTAAAAGTGAGCTGTCAAACTTTCATGGCCGAAGATGAGATTTTCACTACGAACCAAGGTACGAAGGTACAACTTGGCATTATCCCAACAGTGACATCAGCCTGAAGGTACAAATCAAAGGGAGTTGGCTTGCTATTAATGACATGTCCTAACATACCGTTATCCTTTCTCCCAAAAACGGAACAAGAAAGGAAACCATCCTTTCATATCTTTTTGTTCGTGGTCGATGTAGTCCGCCCACCGAGAGCTTAAGAAGGCAGAAGGGGGAACAATAGAAACGCTACTCATCTATTGGACAATGTAAGTTAGCAGAACGGTATTTCCTGATTTACAATAGGGTTACATGTAGTACAGTGCTGTAGCACTTTTAGACAAAATCTCCTGTACGTTAATGGCAGCCCTTCGTTGGCGTTCGTTGTACTCTCAGAAAGCTTCAACTGAAAACGTTAGACTGAATGAGCTATGTAAAGTACCCTTGAATTTCCGTGTTTTCTTTACTGTCAGTTCCAGGAAGTGGGCGAAGTACTCGTGCGTTATCTCGGTACCTGTACACTGTGGGCCGGCCGAAGTGGCCGTGCGGTTAAAGGCGCTGCAGTCTGGAACCGCAAGACCGCTACGGTCGCGGGTTCGAATCCTGCCTCGGGCATGGATGTTTGTGATGTCCTTAGGTTAATTAGGTTTAACTAGTTCTAAGTTCTAGGGGACTAATGACCTCAGCAGTTGAGTCCCATAGTGCTCAGAGCCATTTGAACCATTTTTTTGTACACTGTGAAACATCCCCTTAGAAAAATTATTTATAGATGACAGTGCTGGAAAACTTATATGTTATTTGATTTTCAAACAGCTGAGCAAAACTGAACGCTCTCAGACATTCTCTCTTTACTTTTTCTGATCAACAGTAAACTGACACACAATATTTTTTTTTAACGCAACGCAATCTGACTTTCAGTAATCCCTACGAAAGAATGGCCGTGACTAACAAGAACCTATACCTTTCATGAATCACTTACCTCACAAAATCTTCGTTACTCAAACTACTGCAATCCAGCGTGCGCCAATACTGCCAGCTAAATAAAAGATTCTAACTACTGAAGGCACTAACTACTGATAGGCATAGTTAGCAAATGAAAGATTTTGAAGGAGAACAAACAATGTATTTACCTTAATAGCGTTCAAAAGTCATTATATATATCAGTTCATGACATCCAGTCTTACAAATTTCGTTTTTCTGACGGACACACGTCCAGACAGTCTACTGTCAAAACTCTGCCATCTGTCTCCCCACGTCCACCACTGCTGGCGGCTCACCTCCAACTGCGCAACACTATACGCTGTTCACAGCCAACTGCCCAACACTACTATAGTGAATATTCCAACAATGCCAACCAGCCACAGATTGCACACAGCACAGTCAGTGATTTTCATACAGAGCGCTACGTGGCGTTACCAACATAAAACCTAAACAGCCTACTTACGACTGTACTAGTACAAGAGAGTGAAAGTCAGACTAGAGTTTCGTTTTTAACATCGCCATGTTTACATGAATGGTACAGCGTGACACATCCACAACATATATATAAGGCGCGTGGCGGAGGTTATCCCGTACCAGCAACAGTCATTTCCTTTCCTGCTTCACTCGCAGATAGAGAGAGGGGAAAACGACTGTCTATATGCCTCCGTATGAGCCCTAATTTCTCGCATCTTGGTGGTCCCTACGTGAAATATATGTTGGAAGCAGTAAAATCGTTCTGCAGTGTACTTTAAATGCCGGTTCTTTAAATGTTCTCACTAATTTTCCGTGAAAAGAATGTCGTCTTCCATCCAGGGATCATCATTTGAGTTACTGAAGCATGACCATAACAATTGCGTGTTGTTCGAACCTACCAGTAACAAATCTAGCAGCCGGCCTCTAAATTTGCTTCGATGTCTTCCTTTAATCCAATTTGGTGGGCATGCCAAACACTAGAGCAGAACTAAAGATTGAGTCTCACTGGCGTCGTATATGAGTTCTCCTTTACAGATGAGCCACAGTTTCCTATAATTCTCCTAACAGAGCGTAGTCGACAATTCGCCTTTCCTATGCCAATCTTCATATGTTCGTTTCATTTCATTTCATTTTGCAACGTTAGGCCCAGATAGTTAAATGACGTGACTATGTCAAGCAGGACAGTAATAACGCTGTACCGGAACATTACTTACCCACATTAACTTACATCTTTCAACATTTAGAGTTAGCTGCCATTCGTTAGACCACCTACAAATTTCGCCTAAGTCATCTTGTATCCTCCTACAGTCACTCAACTTCGACATCTTCCTGTATACTACAGCATCATCAGCAAACAGCGGCAGACTGCTGCTTACCATGTCTGCCAGATCATTTACGTATACAGAAAATACACACATCAAAAAAAAGTTTTGCTACACCACGGTTCCGAGAGTTCCGGAACCTGTACATAAAAATGGAGTAGAGATCAGCATAAACATAATTTCCGCCCTTTTCATTGCTCATGAAAACCACATATTGCATGTTGTACCTCCATACAGCGAGACTTTGAGAGGTGTTGGTCCAGATTGTTGTACACACCGGTACCTCTAATACCCAGTAGCACGTCCTCTTGCATTGATGCATGCCTGTATTCGTCGTGGCATACTATCCACAAGTTCATCAAGGCACTGTTGGTCCAGATTGTCCCACTCCTCAAGGGCGATTTGGCGTAGATCCCTCAGAGTGGTTGGTGGGTCACAGCCCTTTTCAGTCTATCCCAAGCATGTTCGAAATGATTCATGTCTGGAGAACATGCTGGCCAATCTAGTCGAGCGATGTCGTTGACGTCCATGAAGACGAAAGCCTCGCCGATATGCATCCGATGTGGTTCCACTATCGGACGCAGGATGGCATTCACATATCGTACAACTGTTACGGCGCCTTCCATGACCACCAACCGGCCCCACATGATGCCACCCCAAAACAGCAAGGAAAGCCCCACCTTGCTGCAATCACTGGACAGTGTGTCTAAGGCGTTCAGCTTGATGAGGCTGCCTCCAAACACGTCTCCGACGATTGTCTGGTTGAAGGCATATGCGACACTCATCGGTGAAGAGAACGTGATGCCAGTCCTGAGCGGTCCATTCGGCATAATGCGAAGGTAGTGGTCATCTACTGCAGTAGTAGCCCTTGGGCGGCCTGAGCGAGGCATGTCATCGACAGTTCCTGTCTCTCTGTATCTCCTCCATGTCCGAACATCATCGCTTTGATTCACTTCGAGACGCTTGGGCACTACCCTTGTTGAGAGCCTTTGCTGGCACAGAGTAACAATGCGAACGCGATCGAACCACGGTATTGACCGTCTAGGCATGGTTGAAATATAGACAACACGAGCCATGAACCTCCTTCCTGGTGGAAAGACTGGAACTGATCGGCTGTCGGACCCCCTCCGTCTAATAGGCGCTGATTATGCATGGTTGTTTAAATCTTTGGGTGGGTTAGTGACATCTCTGAACAGTCAAAGGGACTGTGTCTGTGATACAATATCCACAGTCAACGTCTATCTTCAGTTCTGGGAACTGGTGTGATGCAAAACCTTTTGATCCTATCACACTTCCCTGGGGCACTTCTGATGATACCCTTGTCTCTGATGAACAATCACCATCGAGGACAATATACTAGGTACTGTTGCTTAAGAAGTCTGCGAGTCACTTACATATCTCTGGATACGTTCCATATGCTCATACTTTCTTTAATAGCATGCAATTGGGCATTGTGTGAAACTTTTCTCGGAAATCTAGAAATATGGAATCTGCCTGTTGCCCTTCATCCATAGTTCGCAGTGTATGATGTGAGAAAAGGGTAAGCTGAGTTTTGCTTTCTAAAGCCATGTTGATTCGTGGACATAAGATTTCGGTCTCAAGGAAATTTATTATATTCGAACTGAGAATATTTTTAAGGATTCTGCAGCAAACCGATTTTATGGATATTTGTCTGTAATTTTGTTTTTCTTCTGCCCTTGTTATATACATGATTCACCTGCACTTTCTTCCAGTCGCTCGGGACTTTGCGTTGGGTGAGAGATTCGCGATTAATACAAGCAAGGTAAGGGGCCAATTCTGTAGAATACTCTTTTCTTTTTTTTTTTTTTTTTAAAAAAAAAGCTGGGATTCCATTCAGAACTAGTGACTTATTTTGTTTTCAACTCTTTCAGTTGTTTCTCTACGCAAGGGATGCTTCTTACTATGTCGTCAACAAGGAAGTCTGTTTGATGGGCAATGACGGTATGTTTGTACGATTTTCCAGCGAGAACGATTTCTTAAATGTTACATTTATAACTTCGGCTATCGTTTTGCTATATTTAACTCTTCCGCACAAGATTGGTCAAGAAGTGACTGGATGGAAGCCTTAGAACCACTTAGCGATTTTACGTAGGATCCGGATTTTCTCATGTTCTCTGCCAGGTCTTTTGCTAAGGTATGACGGTGGTAGTTGTTGTACACTTCGCACATAGATCTTTCCACAGACGGTCGAATCACTATTAACTTTTACTTGTCGTCAGTTGCGCATTCTCCTTTGAACCGAGAGTGCAACAGCCTCTGCTTCCTCCGCATTTTTCGAATCTCATTACCAAACCATGGTGGGTCTTTTCCGTCCTGAATCCACTTACTAGGCACGTAATTCTCCTCACTAGGATTTACAATCTGCTTAAACTTCGCCAATAATTCCTCTACGTCTATCTTCTGGAACTAAATGATGTTAGTTAACTTTCTATGTGAGATGATGACAACTGTTTAACTGCTCTTTCTAGCAGACACACTCTCCTAGCCCGCTTAACTGGTTTATTAACTTTTTATCCGTAGTTGCTGTAATGACATTATGATCGCTAATCGCCGTTTCTACACTGACGTCGATGAGGTTCGGCCTATTTGTGCTACAAGGTCTAAGACATTTCCATTGCGCCTGGGCTGCCAAACTAGCTGCCCAAAACGGTTTTCAGAAAAGGTATTCAAAAGTACTTCGCACAACTGTCTGTTTGTACCTCTGTAATGAATCCGTGGACATTTCAATCTATACTCGGCAGGTCAAAGTCGCGTCCAACTAGTGTCGCATGATCTGGGTATGTAGGCGCTACTGACAGTAGACTTCCTTTGAATGACTCTATAAATGTGACAGCGCAGTCAGCTAGGCGGTAAAAACATCCAACGATTAACTTGGTTTCACCTGTTGTACGAGGCCAGGGAACTTCACTGTCACGCTCAACTTCGACCTCAATAGAAACAATATTTTTGTCGGCTACAATGAAAACTCCCTCTCCTATGCCGTCTAATCTCTCTTTCTGATATACATTCCTTGACTCGCTAAATATCTCAGAGCTTTCCAAATGGCTTTTCGAATGGCTCTGAGCACTATGGGACTTAAATTCTGAGGTCATCAGTCCCCTAGAACCTAGAACTACTTAAACCTAACTAACCTAAGGACATCACACACTTCCCTGTCCGAGGCAGGATTCGAACCTGCGACCGTAGCGGTCACGCAGTTCCAGACTGTAGCGCCTAGAACCGCTCTTCCGCTACGGCCGGCTCAGAGATTTCCACTCCCGTTTTATTTGGGGAGGTCGAAATAATTGTAACACACTATATGGAAGTCGACTATATTTAAGTAAAAAATTTGGTTATTATAGAATGCTGGGACAACAACACTTAGGTTTCCAGAAAGCTCGTTGTCGACGTTAAACTTCTTATTCATCTTGATTGATTGTAGAACGGTCACTTACAGCGGAAGAAGCTGCGACAACATTGTATGAAATTAATAAAATTCTGTATGCAAGGAAAATGTTTGAAACGGAATCAGATTTATCAGCAACGTCGGCTGACTCAGAAAATGAACGTAATTCAATTTTTTTACAGTTATTTCTGTGCACAAATAACACACTTTTAATCTTCCTTTCGCTATTAAAATGGACCGTCCCTCGGTTTAGTTCATTACAAGCAGATAAGAAACTACGCAAGAGTCGGGTGAAGCTTACTGGCGACAAGCAAACTGGTGCATGGACGTTAACGAGACTGCTTTCGGTCAATTTATCACGCAATGCAGTGTGGGTCAACATCGATCACATCGCCCATCGCGTGTATTACTTCGCTTATCCACGCACACCTATGTCCTACTAGCGTCGAGCTATAACGTTTTTCACGTGTTTAGATGCTAATAGCAGAAAAGGGCATTCCTGTCATCAACATGTCATCAGTCAGCGGTTTCGATGACAGAGTTGCGTAGTGCTCTCCGAACGGCTCGCCAGCGATGGCCGGCCCTTCCCAGACGGAGTCTCGTGGAGACCCGCTCAAGAGCCTGCAGTCGCTGGTGCAGATTTCTGCGGTGTTCGCCCTCCCTTGGAACGACCCCGTCGCCCTTATTTGCGGACTGTTTCTTATGTTTACTGTTTATGTATCCCGGGAGCCGTTCTCTGGGTTGGTTACAGGGGTCTGTAAAATGTATTCGAAGTACTGGTGGAACGGTGCTGGTACCCGTGGTGCACATCAGCTGTCGTCACCTGCACGCTTGCCACTCTATCGTCCGCTGCTTTCATCGTCGCCTTCATGGGAAAACGCAACAGGAGATTCATGGAAATTACTACGGACACTGAACGCGTAGACACGCTGCTAAAACTGGATGTGCAGCGATACAACAAAAAGGTCCGTCTCTTCTTGGCTGGTGCTGTGTCTCTGATTTTCCTTTTATTTATTGACAACTGCGCAAACTATGCGAATGGGTGCACATTGATTTAGAACGTCCCTTTTCCACAGAACAATTACTACGCCCTCACAATAACCAAACATCTCTAAATCGTCTGTCTAATACGAACGTCCATGCAACATCCAATCCTTCATAAACACAGTTTATTCATTTGTCGCAACCCATCTGCAGACAAAGTCCACTTGCACTTTGCTGAAAAATAAAATTTTGCTTGTGAGAACACTGGCCCTTATAATTTTCTTTCATGCTTTTCACGCACACGTCTTCAACAAGAGTACCAGTATTACTCAAAATTCTACTGTCTGATGTTAGTTACTGGCGGACATTAAACAATTCTCGAACTTCTCTTTCATCTTGAAATTTTCTTCCGCAGACAATATTTGTTTCCTCTTGGACGTTCTCTTCTAATCTTCACAGTCTGTAAATAATTTCTGCAAACGTGATGTCTCTGCTTACTGTTCATCGACTCGCACAAACATGACACCTTACTGTACGCCATAACTCTCTTCGCTGTATCGGCACTTTCTCATTACAGTACTTTCTTCTGTTCCTTTCACCACACGCACAGTCTGAAATATGAGCGCAAAGCACTACACGGCATCTCGTCCGTCATTTTATCATACAAGTAGTTCGCGACAACAGCAAAACGTGCGGCATATGTTGCTATCGGCTATCGCGATTATGGCACTTAGTGTTGTCGATAAAAGTTAATTTTTGCGGTCACGTGCGCAATATGATTTCAGTATGTAGCCAGGCGTTGCACACAGAAGTATTAATATGTGCTATTTTCAGTGGTGGTAACATCGTACCACCCAGCCTCCACCTGACCCGGTGGTTGATGGGCAATCAGCAGCGCATTACATTCGGCCGCCCATTTCTTACGTAGATACGTATCTAGATTATTCGAGTATGCCTTCGGGCGAATGTTTTGTTTTCGGTCATAACTGGGCAGTGGTATATCGTTCCCCTGCGTTAGGAACATTACAGGTGGAAATACCGAAGAGAGCTATGTTCGAGAGCAGTTTTCCGACCGAACTGGTGCGGTTTTCATGATTGAAATATTTAAAAAATAGGTCCTAATCTTAAATGATGGTCGAAAGACTCACTTGACGTCGTATTTCCTCAGAATACGACCAATCGTGTTGTATAATAACTGCATAAGGCTAAAAAGCTGTAGCGTTAGGTGCCACATTGTTATTTTCATTAATCACCCGATTCACTGTTGTTTCTTGTTATATCCATTCAGGCGAAAGGTAAGTTAAAAGTGGGCTGATAAACTTCATGATTAGAGATGGAATTTGCCCTCTGTACTACTTCACGTTGTCTGGATAGTGACATGGACCTGAAGGTAAAAATGAGCGTGAAGTAGTTTCCTATGTAACGGCATGTTCTAACGTACCATCATCCTTTCTCCTGGCGAAAATATCATTGAAGCGAAGGCAACCATCATTTCTCACTTCTTGGTTCGTTGTTGATGTAACCCGCCCACCGAGATTTAAAGAAGATAGATGGAGAGAAGATAGAAATGCTATCATCAGTGGAGAAAGTTAATTAACAGAACAGTAATTACAATAACGTCTCTTATCTATAGTGTAGGTACATATAGTACAGTAACACGGCTAAGTGACATGTTGTGTGCAGTAAAGGTTGCCCTTGATTAAAAACACTATTCCTTTGTTGGTGGTACTCACAGACACCTTCGACTGAAGACTGCTGACTGAATGAATGATGTGAATTTTCCTTGTGATTCCATTAGTTTGCCGTTAACTCCGGTAAGTGGCTGAAATACACTACTGGCCATTAAAAGTGCTACACCAAGAAGAAATGCAGATGATAAACGGGTATTCATTGGACAAATATATTAAACTAGAACTGACATGCTATTACATTTCACGCAATTTGGGTGCATAGATCCTGAGAAATCAGTACCCAGAACAACCACCTCTGGCCGTAATAACGGCCTTGATACGCCTGGGCATTGAGTCAAAGCTAGGATGGCGTGTACAGGTACAGCTGCCCATGCAGCTTCAACACGATACCACAGTTCATCAAGAGTAGTGACTGGCGTATTGTGACGAGCCAGTTGCTCGGCCACCATTGCCCAGACGTTCTCAATTGGTGAGAGATGTGGAGAATTTGCTGGCCAGGGCAGCAGTGGAACATTTTCTGTATCCAGAAGGGCCCGTAAAGGACCTGCAAATTGCGTCGTGCATTATCCTGCTGAAATGTAGGGTTTCGCAGGGATCCAATGTAGGGTAGAGCCACGGGTCGTAACACATCTGAAATGTAACGTCCACTGTTCAAAGTGCCGTCAATGCGAACAAGAGGTGACCGAGACGTGTAACCAATGGCACCCCATACCATCACGCTGGGTGATACGCCAGTATGGCGATGACGAATACACGCTTCCAATGTGCGTTCACCGCGATGTTGCCGAACACGGATGCGACCATCATGATGCTGTAAACAGAACCTGGATTGAATTGGGAGGAAAATCAGCTTTGGCCGTATTTTGTCGTTTTATTGTCAACGAAATCGATTTTCGGTCACTTAGTGACCATCCTCAGTGCTGTAATATACAACTGAAATTGGTAGGCTCTGTGATCGCACTAAGCTTGTGCTTATAGCTTGATACCCATGCCTACCAATTTAATTGTATATTACAGCACTGAGGATGGTCACTAAGTGATCGAAAAACGATTTTGCTGACAATAATAGAACAAAATACGGAACACGCCATGGAGTAGCCAATCAAAAGAACCTGAATTCATCCGAAAAAATGACGTTTTGCCATTCGTGCACCCAGGTTCGTCGTTGAGTACACCATCGCAGGCGCTCCTGTCTGTGATGCAGCGTCAAGGGTAACCGCAGCCATGGTCTCCGAGCTGATAGTCCATGCTACTGCAAACGTCGTCGAAGAGTTCGTGCAGATTGTTGCTGTCTTGCAAACGTCCCCATCCGTTGACTCAGTGATCGAGACGTGGCTGCACGATCCGTTACAGCCATGCGGATAAGATGCCTGACATCTAGACTGCTAGTGATACGAGGCCGTTGGGGTCCAGCACGGCCTTCCGTATTACCCTCCTGAACCCACCGATTCCATATTCTGCTAACAGTC
This sequence comes from Schistocerca piceifrons, assembly GCF_021461385.2. Classification (NCBI taxonomy): domain Eukaryota; kingdom Metazoa; phylum Arthropoda; class Insecta; order Orthoptera; family Acrididae; genus Schistocerca; species Schistocerca piceifrons. The sequence continues at coordinate 850,212,702 of NC_060139.1, forward strand.
ATTGGATCTCGACCAACGCGAGCAGCAATGTCGCGATACGATAAACCGCAATCGCGATAGGCTACAATCCGACTTTTCCACAGTTTGAAACGTGATGGTACGCATTTCTCCTCCTTACACGAGGCATCACAACAACGTTTCACCAGGCAACTCCGGTGAACTGGTGTTTGTGTATGAGAAATCGGTTGGAAACTTTCCTCATGCCAGCACGTTGTAGGTGTCGCCACCGGCGCCAACAACCTTGTGTGAATGCTCTGAAAAGCTTATCATTTGCATATCACAGCATCTTCTTCCTGTGGGTTAAATTTCGCGTCTGTAGCAAGCCATCTTCGTGGTGTAGCAATTTTAATGACCAGTAGTGTACAATACCTACTCTGTGTGCCAGTACAGGACAATGACAGTCACATTTGTGTTGTGTTTTAAAATAGTCATGTTTGCGTGATACGTTTTTGAACAGGTCTTCAGATGATGTTATGTATTACCGAATATAAAATATAGGATGCTCTTCATGTCTTCGTACTGAACAAAGTTACAAGAAAGGCAGTCCTGCTGGTTAATGTCCTGGCAGCTAAACAATCTTTGCTTGATACATTTTTTTGTAAAAAGTTATTTGGGTGGTCAAGAGAAAGAGGAATGTAGTACCCTGTATGGAACTTAAGTGTATTCAAGGTAAAAATATGGAAATTAAACAGTAATGAGACAATAAAATCTGGTTTTTACCATATACTCGTTGTCGTCGTTCAATCCTAATCTATATTTTTAATAGTCTTGATCGATCATAGATTGAATCAGTCACAACAGAATACAAAATTAGTGAAATTCATTTCCCAGGGAAATATGTTCGAAACGGAAACAGAATCAGATATATCAGAGACAGTGTACGAGTCAGAAAACGAGCGAAACGGACCTACTTGTAATCTCCCTAATCACATTTTTAATTCCCGATGTAATCCACTTGCTAGCAGCTATCGCTTTGTGCTTAAATGGAGCGTGCCACGGTTTAATTCATTACTATCAGATACAAAGAGACTAAACAAGAGTCGAGTGACGCTCGCTGGCGACAAGAGAACTGCTGCACATACGTAAATGAGACAACTTTCGTCCAATTTATCACGCAGCGCGGAGAGTGGCGTAACATCGTTCCCATCGCTTCGCTTATATTAGTTTCCTGATTTACGCACTGTTAACGTCGAGGGACATCGTTTTTCACGTGATCACGAGCTCGCCGCGTATTCCGTTTCAGTGACAGACTCACGTAGTGCTCCTCCAGCAATGGCCGGTGACGGTCACACGGAGTCGCGTGGGGGCTTCCTCAAGAGCCTGCAGCCGCTGATGCAGCTGTCTGCAGTGTTCGCCGTCCCTCTGGAACGTCCCCGTAGCCCTTATTTGCGGACCTTTTCATATGTTTACTGTTTTTGTTTCCTGGGAGCCGTTCTCTGGACTGGATACCTGGGTTTGGAAAATTTATTCGGAGAAGTTGCGCGTCAGCAGTGGAATTTGTGGAACATATCAGCGGTCACCACCTGTACGCTCGGCACTATATCGTCCGTCACATACATCGTCGCCTTCATGGGAAAACGAAACAGGAGATTCATGGAAATTGCTCAGGACATAGAACGCATAGACGCACTGCTAAAACTGGACGTGGAGCAACGAAATAAAAAGGTCCAGATCTTCCTCACTATTGTCGTGATCGTAATATTCCTTTTCTTTACTGCTAACTACACATACTTCGTGAGTGGTAGCCAGTACATTTACGTAGCTCTATTGACGAGTAACTATGTAACACTAATGGTCGAGCTACAGTTTTTAGCGCTTTGTTCGAGCCTCGGACATAAGTTCAGGTTGCTCAACGACAGAATACAAACAGAATTCAATTACAAGTCTCAGAAACTAGGAACGCTTGACCTCTTGAGAGTTCTTCACGAATCGTGCTTTGTTTCTGTTCTTCCGGGAAACCAGGTGCGCGTGAAACAGAGAATGTTACGGGTGTCGTCTGGCAAAGTGCTGGAATTTCAAGTTTTCCACATGAAACTGTCGAATTTGGCAACATTATTGAATGAAATGTGCGCTGCCGACATAGCGACGGGTGTAGGACTAATCCTAACTACAATGATACAGTGTATGTTCGATCTGATTGTGATTTCTCTCCAGCCAGAAGAAGGCACGTTTGCAAGGAGGGTGACGACTATAGCGTCTGCAGTTGGATTATTCGCAGAAATGATTTTCATAGTTGTAGTCTGTCAGTTAACTTCCTATGAAGCTCATCGCACAGAAAGTCTTGCTGAAGAACTTCTGTTGTGGAATAATGCAGGTTAGTCTATTTCCTAGTACTGGTTAACCTTAAAACTAATTCCAAGTATGCCGTCATTTGAGGACTGTTTTCACGAAGTCAAAGAGCTATGCCGTCATTTGAGGACTGTTTTCACAAAATCCAAGAACTAGCATAAATAAAATTTTCAGAAAACATATTTTACTGAATTACTTGAACAGTGTGGATTGGTAATTTCTTACAAAATTTTATTTGACAAATGCACTCTAGATACACAATACAACGGCGCAAAACCATTTCTGTGTTTCGGTTGTAAATAAGAAATATGTACTAATTAATTATTTTGGCCTACTGAACAAATAATTTAATAAAGAAGTTCATTAAGGAACTACACTTCATTATTTTCATAGTAATATTCATCAGAAATTCTATGGACCTCCCAACGAACTCTTGAGCTTCTTCTGTAGATCACGAAAATCTCTTTGGTTTCTTTACATAGTCAACTTTTTTGATACTTTCAGGTTTTATTACAGCTTATCGATTAATGTCCTCGACGCTATCTATGTTAGTTTTCTTCACTTCAACAAAATCGGAGAAGAATAAATATGTTGTTCAATTGTGCAGATAGCACTCACTTTGCTTTTTTTATTTTTATTTTTAAAGAATAAGAACTCTGGCTTCAGACATTATTGAATGGCAGCTTCTTTTTCATTAATCTGTTAGCAGTGGTCTTGAAATCGTGTATGTGTCATTCCTTGCTGAGAACCATATGGACACCATGGTGTCTCAGAACCCCATGATAGCGTGATAGTACGGTTGCGGTTTCAAGTTTTTCAGTTCTTTCTCAATAGCACCAAATACCCTATCAGGGCATCGATTGGCAGGTACTGATATATTTTGTCGAAAACTAACAATAAGTGTCAACCACAAGCAGCAGATGTCCACATCTGGCAACACCTGTTTTTTGTAGAAAATTTCACAATTTTTGTATGCGAGATTAAAGAAGAAAATACGAAGTTTTGATAAAATATGTAAGGATTTGACCCATTTAGAAGTAGAGGAAATTTTAAAGAAACTGTTTTTGCTAATTCTGTAGTGCTAGTTTTGTGAAAATGGTCATCATAAGCAAACAGCTTTTACTCTTAGCTGAACGCATAGACTTGTCTCTCAAAATTATACATTGGATCCTTAACAAGCACTTAATACTCACAGTATTAAAATACATTCACGGTACAACTAGTGCAGGATCATTGTTCTAATGGGATTACTTTTCCTACGGCATAAAACTGCTAATTGCTGGGCTTATCACCACACTCGCTATGTTTACATAATGAACATGTAGTGAAAACAGAAAAATTGTATCAGACCGAGAATAGACGCCGTACTTCCTGCTAATAGCGAGAAGTCTCCTCAACCAGTAGGCTATCTGAACTAACGTGTATGCGTGACTCAGAAATTAGTTACCACTACCCTTACCACCTTTCCTTTCCGAACACGACTGCCAGATGGTCTTCGATGGGGTGCCACTGGGGGAAACACCTGAGGAGGATAATAGTTTACCATGCGATAAGCGTTTGGTGTGTATGAACTCGCCTAAATGAAATAAACGTATGATGGGCATTTTCAGTTGTTACTTTATAATCATTACAAGGCAGTTTAAGCATATCTGAATAGTTTGCACTGACGTCTTTCCATTTCATTGCATCTTCATTGATTTCATCCCCATTGACCCATCTTTTAATTGCAATACGCTGAATTCATTTCATGAAGATGTATATGTTATCAAAAATAAGTTTCTGGTTTATTCATTTTAAATTGCTCTTCTTTTCCCATTACCAGTAGAAACTACAATTTAACAGATTCTTACTGCAGAGATAAATATTTTTAAAAATAATTTTATATTTTCTTGTTCGAATATTTACTCTGCAAGACCAGATCCTTCCAGCCAACGGACCAAAGAAATTTCATAACGCGTTTATTCATATTTTCGGACATAACTAACAAAATTATATGAGTCACTATTACTATCACTTCATTTCTGTTACGCCACGCGATCTGCATGTCTTCTGTATCTGTTCACGAGAACATGAAACAAGGAGTGTATCACAAATAAGCTCGCTAACAGGGTGCTATGGCACAAGAACATGAAGACGTATTCAGTACGCTGATATTGAAGAAGACGCCACTCGCCGGCCGGAGTGGCCGAAGGGTTCTGTAGGCGCTATAGTCTGCAACCGCGCGACCGCAACGGTCGCAGGTTCGAATCCTGCCTCGGGCATGGATGTGTGTGATGTCCTTAGGTTAGTTAGGTTTAAGTAGTTCTAAGTTCTAGGGGACTGATGACTTCAGTAGTTAAGTCCCATAGTGCTCAGAGCCATTTGAACCATTTAGACGTCACTCAGCACTTCTGAAAGTTGGAGTTGTGACACATCACAGCGCTAAAAGGCCAGAAAAGCCAGGGCAAAAGATATCATGAAATCCCAACAATTATGGCCGACAGCTCCAGCCTTGTAGACCTGGAGGCCAGGAGTGCTGCTGTTTGAGAAACTCTAGCCATACCAGCTTTTATAAATAGCATCTAACTTAGACTCTCATTGTCAGATGTGCACAGTATGCTCAGTTACATATCGATACCAGCTGTTAGCTGTGAAAAGTGGTCCATGTCCATTCACAGTTTGAGATGAAACAGCACGCTACCACCGTCAGACATTGCTGCTGTTAGCTGCAAGTCAGTACTTGAGTCCGAACACTGTCGACTTGGCATCTTCGCACCGTCTAGTCACCCACTGCGTGGCTACCATCTGCTGACAGCCACCTTCCTGGTGGGCCATGGGATCGAGTCTCGGCGAGCTAGATGCCTCGTCATCACTCTCCGAGCATGCACATTGTTGTTGTTCGTCACATTGGCCATGTCTACACTGTTGCTGTCCCACACTCATCGCAGGCACATGGCATTGTCAGCAGCGACACCGGATGCTGTGGTTTGGTCCTGCCTGCTCCAGTGTGCTACCGACCAAAATTCAGAAGCTTACTGTTGCCCATCACTGGCAGCTGCTGCCACCTAGCAACATCTCCTCTACTACCGTACTGAGAGCAGCACCTTACCGACAGCCGCCATCGCCCATGGGTAAAGAACATGCGCGATCCTCCTAGTGGCCTGCTTCTGTTGCTCGCACATTTCACCGACAAAATGGCTCCGAGCACTATGGGACTTAACATCTATGGTCATCAGTCCCCTAGAACTTAGAACTACTTAAACCTAATTAACCTAAGGACATCACACAACACCCAGCCATCACGAGGCAGAGAAAATCCCTGACCCCGCCGGGAATCGAACCCGGGAACCCGGGCGTGGGAAGCGAGAACGCTACCGCACGACCACGAGATGCGGGCTTTCGCCGACAGTGGCTACCTATGCCATGGGGTGTATTCATCACCTACTGAGCTCCAATGGCATCATTGCAGCTGCTAAAGACAAAAAGACACATTCAGCTAGAAACTGGCTGCAAATATTAACAATATCAACTAAAATGTTTCTATGATGGGTCACTGTCCAACACCTGGAACCACACTACTGCAGCAATACCCTACTAGGTGAACTGCACTGCATCCTGACATATCATCGTTAGATTGTTCTGCCACGTAGCTGTTGTATACCCTGACCCGTGCATTTTGGCATCAGAACTGCACTGCAATATAGACAAACGCCATCCATGGAGGAGAGGTCAGAAATTGCAACTGCTACAAAGGCTGGATCTTGGATGTCATTTCTGGTTCCAGCATGCAGCTTCGAGGATGCAGTGTGATGAGTAGAGTTACTGTTTAGTTTCCCTCCCTCGTGACGTGCACAGGATTGCTTGGGAAAAAATGGATTGCCACAAAAATTTAAAGATGCTTTTTTTTTGAGAATTGGGGGAACTGCCGATCTTTCTCAGTTCAAAGGGCCTGCCAGGGAAGATTATACTGGCATACAGCAAGTGAGATGGAATGAATGCAGTCTGTTGGGCCACAGTGCACCATGAACACAGCACCACCTTGTAATTGGAGTATGTGTTGGCTCTATGGTCATTATCTAGTAGTGTAGAGGCAAGGTGGATGATAATTAGTGTTTTGCTATTTTAGAGTATTGTCGTCTTTGTTTGTTAGTTGTAGTTGGATGTTCTGTGTTTTAAATTTTCGTGAGTGAAGGATTCACAATGTCAGGGTCGCCTGTGACTGGCAACCACTCAAGAGGCGTTCCAAGCGTTGGTGGGGGAGATAGAGACTGTGAGGATAGAGAACTCATGGAACTTTGCGGAATTAGATGAAGAAAAGGGAACAAAAGGTTTATTCAGTGTGTCCACAGCCTATTACATTCTACTGACGCCAGTGTGGCGTTTGCTGTGTTATTCAGTGATTTGGTATTTAACTAATTTGTAAATGGAAATGATAATCTTATTTTATTATATTGAGTAATTACTAAATAATTTTTCTCCCGGCTAAAGATTTGATCAAGTTGCTAAAGAACTCCAAGTTAAAGTCGTGTTAAAGTGTTGTCTGTAAGTTGTGTAAGTGTCACTAAATCACAGTTCATACAACAGATTCGATACAACTATTGATTAAGATGGAAGCAGTTATCTTCAGCAAAATGATCATTAAAACCACCGAATATCAGCCGCGCACAACACTGACGTATGTTACCTGATACAATATTCTTCGAAACTCGTGCGTAAGTAATTTCGGCTTCATACATCAGCTAGAAAAGTTTCTTATAAGGATCGTGCTATGAGCTCTGTTTTTAAAGAACCAATCTGATTCGAATAATTTTCATTAAAATGAGTTCGGGACCACAGGTGCACATTTATTTTTACTCATTTGTATTACCTTCGGCATTTATTCTGCAGAGTTGCGTAATTTAAATTTGAATTTGCCGCTGAGATAATTGTTAAGATGGCGGCAGACAATTGATAGAGACTTTCTATTGTTAGAGCAAATAAGTAAATATTTAAAACGCTTATTAAACGCTATAAAATCTACTTTCGTATTGTGCACTATTTAGACTACATCAAGCAAACATTTGACAAACACAGACAAAAACGCGATACAAATCGCTATCATCAATGGCTGCGCTCCTTGGAGCGGAAAGCAATAATTAACACAGATAATGCTTACTGAGAGAGGAATTAAAGTTACAAATAATTATTCACTCATGTTTATAATAATAATGAACTCTATTTTCAAGTAATAATTAACAAATAATTACAATTTCTTAACAGACCTCAGGTCGATATGCGTCCGCAACCTACAAAAGCCAACCAACAAAAGGTAAAAAAAAAGGAAAACAAACGCAGACCGTAAAAGGAATTTACAATTATCATTGTCGTTGTATGTTACACATCGATATGTCCAATTACATCATAGAATATTATATAAATAATTAATATTTATCATCGTTGTCATTCGTTTTCACTGTTTTTTCATACGTCGAATAGATAATGTTTATAACTGTTACAGGCATAATTTTCTCTCGTCGCACTGTAGCTAAAATTTATCTCGTGGATGTTACAATGCCCCTTGGGTTGAGAAAAAAAATTAGTTTATCTATTGTATATTTCTTTTTATCAGTCCACGTAATCCACGTAGATTTGCTGCTCTCAAGATGCAAATGTTTAGTTTCAATGTTGTGTTAGACACGATAAAATTATAGTTGAATCGAGTACTTTAAATGACTTCAGCGACTCGGAAATTGCTGCGGATACTTCTCGGATTAACTTATCCCCCACCCCCCATTTGGGTCCACTGGACTCGGAAAACCGGGAATAAAACCGTCCAAGGGGCTTCAAGAAAATACAGACAACTACTTTTAACAGTCAGGCTTGACATGATTGTAATAAAATGTGCTGGAAAATGCAAATTTATGACTCTGTTGTAAGCATCTGAGATAATGAATGTTTTTCCATGGTGGTATATCATAACAATTTGCAGAGTCACTCATTTATCGAACGTCGTTAGAATTTTCTGCTGACGTCGTAAGACCGCCCCCGTGTCGGGCCGTTGGACCGCAGACAGGTAGTGGCTGCTGCTGGACCGCCCCCGGCCGAGTCGGTGGGGCGTCGGTTACCGTCGGCTGCATCGTGGTTTGGATCTGCTGCTGGCTAGAAGTCGCGCTAAGCAGGTCTTGTTTCTCCTTTCTCACGCCCCTCGGTTTAAGACGGGTACATGAAATGTCAAAATATAAGCATCAGTGACAAGATAATTACTATTCTCATCCTGTGGAAAAGTCTATTAGTGTCCATTTCACTTGCATTCACACGGATGGAATTAGACTGTTTTTGGAGAATGTTCTGTATTTTGACACTGTTCAACACAATGTAGTGATTCACATGTAACTTTATCACAATATGCACATTTTGAACACTACACCATTAATCATACAAGTGTCCGTAGTGTGCTTCGTTTACTTAAGCGGAATGTAACATTAAATCTGGCACGCGGAGACGCTTCATATCAAACTACTAAAGGTCATCAGTTCAAATTAATTATTAATACAGTCAACAGTACTCAACGTTCATAGCGTTGCTGGTAACTTTGACACTCCAAGAGCGTTCATAAGGTTACGTGATCACAGTTTTTATTACTGTTCATCATTATTCACAACGTAAAGCACAGTTCTTCACGCGTCCACTAGTTCCTGCGAAACACGTTTCACTGTTCTGATTGCTGTCAGTAGTTTTCCACAGTACTTAACAGACAATCTATATGCAAATGACACTTTTCAAGTAATGAGGTCTGGTACACTTGCGCATAAGTTCATATTACCATGACTGAATAACAAAATTTAAACATTAGTGAGTTGAGATACGCCATCCTTGTCTCTCTCTCTCTGTCTCTCGTAATCAATCTGGTTGACCTGTATATCAGACACAGTAGATATGAGAAGATATCTCTCACATGAGCCTTCACAAGGTCTCCCAGCAAGCATCTCTACTTACGTCCGTAGCTGTTTCTCAGATGCGTGCATATGTGTGTGTTACTAATGTCTAAGATTGACTACTTATGCTGTTTAGAACTAAAACAAATATTTCAGATCGATCCTTTTTCAATGTAAACAGAACTTCTCTGTTACAATCAGTTATACTACATCCACATCTACACAGATACTCTGCAAGGCACCGTACGATGTATTGCAGAGGTTACCTTATTCCACTCGCAAATAGAGCGATGGAAAACGATTATCTATATGCCTCTGTATGAGCCCTAATTATCATATCTTGTATTTCTGGTCCTTACTCGCAATGTATGTTGGGGGCAGGAGAATCATTCGGGAGCCAGCTTCAAATGCTGGTTCTCTAAATTTTCTCAATAATGTTTCTCGAAAAGAACGTCGCCTTCCCTCCAGGGATTCCCATTTCAGTTCCTGATGCATCTCCGTAATACTTACATGTTGTTTGGACCTACCTAGTACAATACAAAATGTAATGGCAGTCGCCCTTGTAAATTGTGTCTCACTCAACAGTATCCATAGGATAAGAGTAGTCACCTGTAAACTATCATTGTCTGCTGACTATCATTCTCCACTGATAATTATTCTCCAATGAATATCATTCTCCATTCACCATCAAAGATTCAGGTGTGTGTGAACACAACCCATGTGCACACATGTGTGTATGTGAATGAGAGAAAGAGAGAGAGAGAGAGACAGAGAGAGAGAGAGAGCACATGTGAAATGGTGACCATCATTGCTCCATCTAATATTATCCAAAAGGTAATGGCAAATACTTCTGGAAACTGTCAAACTTACAGTAAACAGAGTTGAAAACTGACCATTATTTTCCCCTGATTATCATTCTCCATTGGCCGTCATTCTCCACTGAGTACCATTCTCAAATAACTATCATCCCTCTCTAAACTAAACATCATTATCCCTCACAAATGCAGATGTGTGTGTGTGTGTGTGTGTGTGTGTGTGTGTGTGTGTGTGTGCATGTGCTTGTGCGTGTGTCTATAATTTAGAGGCAAATATGCAATTTTGTGCCAGTAGCAGTATTAATACTTAGACAATGAAATATAGGATTGTGTGTGTGTGTGTGTGTGTGTGTGTGTGTGTGTGTGTGTGTGTGTGTACAAAACTGAGACATGAGTATCTTATGCCACTTTACAGAAATATTTTTAATCATGGCACTTATTCAACTGAAGGTCATGCAAATAACGCATTTCTTTGAATTTGACATAATTTTTACACAACAGACACCATCAGTTTAATATTTTGCTGTTTAAATACAGAGGTTTGTAAATTCAAGGGCAAATATCTTTGCTATTTTACACAAATATCTCTGGCTTTCAATTGAAGGTTGGCAACGGCCTTGCCGCAGTGGGTACACTGGTTCCCGTCAGATAACCGAAGTTAAACACTGTTGGGTGTTGCCAACACTTGGATGGGTGACCATCCAGGCCGCCATGCGCTGTTGCAGTTTTTCGGGGTGCACTCAGCCTCGTGATGCCAATTGAGGAGCTACTCGACCGAATAGTAGTGGCTTCGGTCAAGAATACCATCATACCGACTGGGAGAGCTGTGTGCTGGCCCCACGCCCCTCCTTATCCGCATCCTCCACTGAGGATGACACGGCTGTCGGATGGTCCCGGTAGGCCACTCGTGGCCTGAAGACGGAGTGCTTATTTCAAGTGAAGGTTACAGAAAAAAATATATCTTTGAACTTCATGACACAAGTGGCATTTGCTTTCTGATTAGCTGTGTCCGTTTTAATACTATGCTGTCTTTGACTGGAGATGAGGTGAAGGAAAGGGAGGGAGGGAGAGGGGATACATACTACTGCTGGATTAGTTCCTCCACCATGGTTTAATTTGTTTTAGTTTTCCACTAGCACAGCTGGTTCATTCATCTTAACTATCTTTAAAGTGCAGAGCTTTGATTGGTTGGAAAGTGGGGGAAGAGTGAGTTGGGAGAGAATATAAAGCACAGCTGTGGTAGTTCCCATACCTTGGAGTTTTCAAATTCCCACAATACTGGATTTTTTACAATTTTTCGACTGACTAGAATTTTTTTAAATTCACCACCTCTGCCATCTAGCATTTTATAATTTCCTGCCGTCCACCATCTTTGATTTCTAAATTTCCCACCATCCAAAATCTTGAATTTTTAATTTTCCCACCACCACCTCCAGTGACTGGAGCACTTCAGCTGTGGCGCTGACTAACGGCAGAAACTTGAAGTATATGCTGGAACACTTATAGGTCTACTATCCATAATAACATAAGAAATGGAATGTCTTGGACACAAAGGAAAACGGAGATCTATTCAGATACGAAAAAAAACCAAGCAATATGACGCTCTTGGAAACTATTCAGCATACACAAAAAACAGCTTCCAGTTTTTCCTTGAATAGGAATGTGCAGCCCACATCTCTGTATTGTGAGAAATAAAATGTGTGTGCTTGGAGAATGTGAAGGCCTGTCCATTCACTGAACAGCCTTTCGTTTCAAGAGGTCCTCCTTCTGTGCTGTTCTATGCGATCACGATTGTCATCTATAAAAAAGAAGTCAGGATCAATTGCATTGCTGAAAAGCTACACGTGGGGAAGGGGTATATTGTCACAAAACATTTACCGGTGAGTGTATCATGTTCAGAGATTTGGAAATCGATATGCCAATGCAACATTATGCCCCCCCCCCCCCCCCACACTATAGCACCTTGACTGGTCCACCTGTTCCCCTAACTTAAAACCTATCAAGCTCATATGGGATGCACTGGGGATACATGCTGCAGCACATCTCCATGCACCAGTGACCATCCAACAACTGTCAACCACGTTGATGGAGGGATGGAAAGCCCTACTACAAGAACTCCTTACCCACCTTGTGGCCAGCATGGGCCCATGGTGCAGAGCATGCACTGCCTATATGTGTTAATCATACATCCTATTTAGACTACATTACACCTTCTGTAAATCCTGATGGACAGTTATGAATCTTGTTGGCTTCAGTGTAATTATTGTCACTGAATAAAAGTGTCGCTTCTGTGCACCTTATTGCACATTTCTTTGAGTTACCTTCATTACTATACCACAGCAATTGTTTCTGTGTATGGTCTAAGTTTCATTGGGCTATGTCACTTGACCATGACACATCATGCAAAAGTTACTTTCGTCCTTACGTTTTGCATACCAGTTTATTGCATTTATTTATGGTGAGTCTCTGTTAGCACACATAGAACCAGACATGTCTCTCTTCGTTTTGTAACAATTTCCTAATGATTCTACAGCCCTGTACAAAAGTGCATCACTTGCAAACAATCTGGGAGAAAGTACGAACAGTGACACACTTATCACACTCTCTTGAGGTATTTCCGACAATAATTGTCTTTTGATGGTGCCCTACATTAATAAACATGTAATGAGTTCTATTTGCTAGGATATCTTTAACTTTGCTGTTACTAATTGCTAGGTCTTTGATTATACTTTCAGTAACTGTACAGAAAGTTCCTCAGTTCTGAAATGTGATACACATGGCATTGGGGTCCTGAATGGGAAACTGTTTCAATAATTAAAAAATAAAACTGTCAGCAAAGGAACAAAGTTTCGACAGATTGAAAGCCTTGCAACATAATAATGATCTTTTCATTTTACGCTGAAGGAAAATCGTAACTCGTTCTTCAGTGTGAAAAGACACACTGAGTGTTGTGGAAATTATTTTAAAAAAAAGACCACAAAAAACCTGTACTGGAAAATTTTCCGGGTTTCCGTTGGGAAGTAGATAATTAATTAAGGTGTTTAACACTTTTCAATCACAATAGAAGTTCTTAAAGCTCTACAGCTCGTTACAAATCGCAGTGGAGAATCTGCTCACCATATCATGTAACTGACACCAAATATTGATGCCAAACCTTGGAAGGAGTCTCGCAGCAAAGCATGTAGCGAAACGGCATTGTAGTGCTTCTGTTCAGTATTTCAAACGAGCTAGATTCATTCCATCCTTCATCCAGCACTTGGTAGTCTAAAAGTCTCAGTCGACAGTAAATCAATATTTTAATACATTCTGATGGTATTAGTAGAAAACCACCTCATTAAACACCCAAACCCCCAAGAGCAACTTTAACCACCATCCAGCATTGAGAACAATCAACTAATGCCCGTAGCAAAACTGCCTCAGAAGCGCCAAAATATTTGTACGAAGAGTTTGTGTGCAAGACCAGAACTGGTCAAAGAACCCATTGTCAATGTATAGTTCTCAACCACTTTTCCATGCAACCCAAGCTACTTAGAGTTATATTGGTGAGACTTCCCTGCCAGTGTTGTTCTGTTACCATCATTTGGAGCACTGGGTATCAAACAGACAGTTTGTGGAGTGAGTGCCTGCAATAAGCTCAAAACCTTTCTTGAGATAAGAAGGGCTCTAAAATACTACAATCAGATTAAACTTACTTATTAGTCGACACTTCATGCCTTTGAATGTGGTTACTCCTTTCACAGACCACAATGTCAGTGGCAAACTGAATGCCATTGCTTATCAGCTACAATAAAGCATTATTTCCAATGAAACTTCCTGGGAGATTAAACTTGTGTGTCGGACCTAAACTCGAACTCCGGACCTTTGCAGTCCGTAGGCAAGCGGTCTACCAACTTTTCTTTTTAAGTTTTTTTTTAATACTTATTTAAGAAACAATGTTACATATTCCAAATACATATTAAGTACATGTACTAACCGTGCACACTTGTTATACATGAAATGATTTAAACAAAATCAATTTGATCATTACAATTATGCTGGTGTTAAAGAAAGAAATACAACAGAAGAATGTGTTACTGACTAAATTACCAGAAAGAATTAATTTGAACATCAAGAAAAGTTTTTAAAGACATTCAAACTTCTTCAAACATCAATAAATAAAAAACTGCACTTTGAATTACATGTGCTCCAATCTTTACAGAAGCATAAATAGCACTTTATGAAGAATATCATCAAGTTTTTTGGATAATTTTTAATATATCAATGTACACAAGGAAATCGTCTCCGTGAGAGACAGGTTAAGGGAAGAAATTGATCTTTGATCTTCTCAGCTCAGTCAGACTAGCTATGAGCATTTCAAACAACTGTATGGAAATTACCAAAACTTATACAGTGTATGGAAGATTGATGCCAATTGCACATAAAAACAATTTAATAACAATATTACATAAAATCTCTAATACTTGAGAATGGCGGAAAAGAGGTGTTATGAAGTTGACTAGCTTTCCAAGTACACTTCGTGGATATTAATGGAATGTTGATTATCTGAAGTGATCAGAACTACATAATAGATCTTTCACTGGAAAACTGACTTACACATCACGGTGCAAAAATGAACAGGGCAATTTGCCAGCCATTGAATATCACATTATGTCATATACAATCTTATGATTTTAAACACTCGATAAAGACATTTCCATAAACCTGTCAATTTTCATATTTATATTATAAACCAATAATGCAGCTTTAATGTTTTTTGTTTTGACACTATTAGACACACAATCTGACTGTCACATAAGTTCTGTACATTAGCTTATAAAATTTCAAAAAACTACTTTCTGAAGCAGAAAAAGCACGCACCAAAATCTTACAGTAAAAATTTAAATAATATTCTTAAGGTAACTACAATACATCACCGTCAACACAGTCTTCTTTTTTTATATTTACCAATGCCAATTCTTTCAAATATAATTTTTAAAGTATTACCGAACTGTTTCAAAAAACGGTTCGAATGGCGCTGAGCACTATGGGACTTAACATCTATGGTCATCAGTCCCCTAGAACTTAGAACTACTTAAACCTAACTAACCTAAGGACATCACACAACACCCAGTCATCACGAGGCAGAGAAAAATCCCTGACCCCGCCGGGAATCGAACCCGGGAACCCGGGCGCGCCGAACTGTTTCTCGTGATTCGAATACCTACTAATTTTGTGGTATTCACACAACATGTGTACCTTGAACTCTATGGTGCTGTCCGATCCTAGTTTGTTATAGATGTAATTAATAAAATTTCCCAGCGACCAGTATACAGCGTTATTTTTTGCCTCTGAGAAATAGCGTGCTTCAGGCCTGTGTATCAATGACAGCGGTATATACTCAGGGGATGTCCTTGTAATCAGAGCTATTTGCTCTGAGACCCACTTCCAACTATTCATGTGACTACTGCAAGTGTATCTATGAATTATGGTGTCAACTAGATGGCATTGTTGACATAAATTTGTTTCACAGAATCCGATTGCGTACAGTCTTTCATTGGTGCTAACTATATTGTTAACTGTCTTGTACCATGACGTTTTTATATTAGACGTGAGCACATTAGAACTAATGTTTTTCCAAATCTCAGTCCAATCAATGTTTAGAAACTGTCGTTCTATTTTGTTCCTTCCTTCTCTTTTCTTTCATTCCCGCATTATAGCTCTTGATGTTAAGTTTCGTGACTGATTTCGGCACTTACGTAACTGAACTCAACATAGAAAACCCTCACATGCTGTAAACGACTGTTGATATTCTGCACATCAATCGGGGAAGCAGGTTTCGAGGTGTAATGATCTCGAAAAGGTGGCTGGTTATGCTTTCTCGCGAGTCTCTTATTGAATTAATTTGCCTTTTGATAAAAAATGCAGAGGCTTTATCCGTTATATCAGTTAATCCTAGTCCACCATTTTTTGAATCTAAAGGGGCTTCTTTAGCAGGTTCTCTGAACACTTCACCTTTCCACAGAAAGTTTGTGATTTTTGACATTATTTTCCTCGCTATCATTCTCGGTATTGGAAACAGCTGGGCCGTATAATAAGCTTTACCAAGGATAAATGAGTTGATACACTTCGTCCCTTGAACTTGGTTCATATATCGAGCTAAATTCTCTATAATGGTTCCTTGAACTTTATCTGCTCCAACTTTCCAATTTAAAGCCGTCATTTTCATGGGCCATGCCGTCAGGGTGATCCCAAGTGTTTTTTGTTGTCGGACTAATGTTGCCCACTCGACGTCGATATTATCAAAAATTCTGAGATTTAATATCTCACGTTTTTTCGTTTGCATTGGCCCCAGATGCTCTACGGTACGTATCAATCACTGTTGCTAACGTGGTTACCTCTTCATTATTCCCCTATATCCCCTATATCGTCAGCATACGCTCTTATAACTGTTTGGTGTCCTGATAATGTTAAGTCTTTTAATCTAGCATGGACATGTCGGAGGAAAGGTTCCAGTGAAATGGCGAAGAGCGACATGGACGGAGGACTTCCCTGAGGAACACCTCGTTTTATTTGTATCGTCCTGGATTGTTGACAATTTAGCACTATTTTTCCATTTATTCCAGTTGCTATGTTCTTTAACAACTGTATGACACTATCGTTGAAACCTATTTTCTTCAACGTCTGTAGAAGATATTCATGATTTACGATATCGAAGGCTTTATAAAAATCTAAAAAAAATGTAAGCAGACTTTACGTTTATTACAGAAGTTATTGCAATGATGTCCCTGAATTCTGCTAGATTTTGAAAAATGGTTCTGCCTTGCGGGCAGTTCTGATGTTTACTAGTAATTTTATCTGCAAGGCATGAACTTCTCTTGTTTACTACTCTAGCTATTAATTTATAATCAGAATTCAGCAGTGAAATTGACCAAAACGTATTTAAATCTTTGTTGCAATTATTTTTTGGCACAATAACAATTTTACTCCCCTTAAACTCAACAGGAATCATTTTACCCAATAACCTCATTTACAATGTCCGTGATTTTCGCACTCACTACTGGCCAGTAAAGTATGTATAACTCTGCTGGCAGACCATCCGGTCGTTTTTTTTTTTTTTTTTTTTTGTGCTGAGGCACACAAGAGTCTCATACACGTCCTCTTCACGGACTACTTCGAGGAAATTTTCGTTGTCGTCTTCTGTCATCTGTGGCACTAGGATGTCAAGGAATTCTTCCAAGGATGCTTCACTACTTTGATTTACAGAATATAGCTCGTAATAATAGCGATAAATCTCGTCCATGATATCCTGCTGGGTTCTGAGAATCGTACCGTTTTTTGTTCGAATTTCATCAATAAAAGTCCTCCTTCCGTTTTTCGTATGCTTCACTAAATGATACAGGGAAGTAGTTTCGTCTTCTGACACTGAATTTGCCTTCGATTTTATTTTCAACCCTTCCATTTGATTTCTCTTGATATTAAGTGACTTGGCTTTGACTTTCTTGATGTCTGCTATCCGAAGTGAGGAACCTGCTGACACCTGATCATATAGATCTCTCAAAACGGAATAGTAATATTCTATAGTGCATTTCATTTCTCTTGCGCTCTGGGGACTGTATTGAATAAGAACCTTCCTCAACTTTGGCTTCGCCATTTTATCCCATCAGTCTATAGCAGTGGCATATCTACTACGAGCACGCAGGCATATTACCCATGCTCCTTTCATCAAGTCTTCTAAATCATGATTTACTAACAAGGAAATGTTAAAATTCCACTGATTATTGAATCGGCGAACTGGTTGTCTTGTTAGATTTATGCAAGCTAAAACACTTGAATGGTCTGAAAAGTATGCTCTACTTTAATCACGGAAGTTTCAAGATTTTTAGAAATATGTAATATATCAATCCTGCTACGAGATGTTGCTGTGACATAAGTGAACTCAACAATGGAGCGGTATCTGATTTCCCATATGTCTTTTAGTTCTAAACCAGTAACTAGTTGTTTTAGTTCACTTGAGAAATTAAAATTAGGTAACTGATCTTTTCGATTTAAAACACAATTAAAATCACCTCCAAGTAATACCTTGGATTTTTCCTTGACAAGTATATGAGTTCAGCTTTGAAGAAACGTACCCTGTCAGCTCAGTGAGAACTTCCTGAAGGGGCATACAAGTTGATGATAGTCACATCATAGATATTTAGATCTATTCCCCTTCTGGATTCCAGTCGTTCCACCTCACTTATTGGAATCCCTTCCCTCACCAAAACAGCTGTTCCAATACTTGTTTCGTGAGACACATTTATGTAACTGACATAACCAGGAATCACTAAAACCGACATTATAACTTCTTGTAACAGGGCAATATCAGTCGCAGATTCGTACAAAAATTCCTTAAGTGCTGATAATTGCAAACCGGACGTAATTTTGTTTATGTTTATAGTGGTGACAGAATAAGATTGCGTCATTGGCTATCACTATGTAGTCGTTTTGATGAACTAATGTAGTTTCCTGCGGTTCAGGATTCAGTAAAACTATTAACATTTTTCTCGGAAGGCTGAACATGGAATAACACTGCAATCAGTTTTTTAGTTACTTTTCCGTTTTTTCTTCTACTACTGCGGTTTCCTCTTGTACCTCTAGAAAACTGATTTCCTCGTAAGCTTTCTGATTTTTCCTCCAGTGATTCGTGTAGGACCGTTTCTTACCGAACATTCTTGGGGCTTGTGTCGCCCATTCCAGATTTTCCTTCCCTTGGTTACGAGCTACATTCACATTTGGCTGCATTTTTATTTTACTTCGCGGCTCATCTGGAGCAGCAGCAGACGCCTTCGCAATTTCTGTTGCTGTCGCCTGCCCTGCAATGTTGACCGTGATTTCATTTCTTTATTAATATCACTTACTTCCTGATCGAGGGAAACAAATGGAGACGGCAGTTTTGCAACCTCTCCCTGGACTGATTTACTAACAGATAGCTGCTGATCCTTGCAATCAGCTACATCACCTGCTGTTCCTTGCAAATTAATAGTGACTACACCCCTTTCATTTTCTTGTACCGTATGTATATTATCTTACT